>NC_136760.1:26691464-26961464 GCF_936440315.1 Barbus barbus
TATATGTGGAGAATAATGTACGGCACTCAGCTCATTTTTTTTTTTACGTGGCATTTATCGGTTTTTGCAATTGAACTCTTCATATATATATATATACCCATTTATTATAGCCATTGAACATTACAGTATAATTTAAAGCCATTATTTTACATTTAACATATTTAATAGGCTTTGAAATATATATCGCAAATGTAATTTGTGTGTTATAAATTATATATATGTATATATATTTAGAATTTATTTGTATGTATTTCACATCATATCTCTATTATATGTACATGTATGTTTTAGTCCCATTGCAAGCATGATATAGTTCTTGAGTCCAGAGGTCACCTGAGGTTGCTCTGGTTTCTAACGTTTAGATCCTTTTTTACTGTCAAATGAGGACAGTAACTCACTCAGCACAGCCGTCTAGAGACACTGATCACACAGCAGCACTCCACGATAACATCCTGCTGAGACACAAAATCAGAGCAGAGCGTCTGTGGTCGAGGGAAAGCGCTGTATGTTCCTGCTCAGCAAATACTTTGAAGTTAGTTAAACTCTTGTCGTATTTATAGCCAGCTACCTGAATAATAACACCGGTTTAATAGCACAGACAAGTCAAACTATTGCGTTCATTCTGCTTGCATGTGTTTCATGTGTAAAATTGACCATCTCAGTATTTGTGTTTTGATTGAGGGTCCCATTATATGAAGCTTCTCCATTATAGATCATTATGGTCATATGCGGTTTTTACCAAAACATTTAGTCTTTGTCAGTCAAAGCAGCAGACACGCATGTTTTCTTCATTGACTCATTCATCGGATGTGTTTTATTTCCTTTGGCCGCCTCTTGAATGTCAGACTTTTGTTTTTGCTGTTTGATTGAGTGGAGTTGCCACCATAAAAGCCACAGTATTTCACCGAATCATGGCACGATCTCATGACATCTTGTGTTCGGATGAGGTTTTGTCCTCATTTGACCAGTTCCCACTAAACCAAACTAAAGCTTCCTGAAAATGCAGAGATACACAGACATCAGCAGATTATATGATTGTGTTCAGCTCCCCGGACCGTCAGATTTCTTCAATCTCACATCCACTGGAAATAAAACTCACAAAATGACATCAAAAGAGATTAAATGGAGCGCAAATGGAGACTTTTGCTCGAGTCTCCTGCTTCTCTGATTTTTATGCTCCAAAAAACACCCAGCAAATGTGTGTCCTCTAGAGTGAGAAAATCGCAACTTTTGCCACATTACATTCGGACATAAGCATCCTTTAACCAATGAGGCTTTTGGAAATCCAATTTGCTTTTTCCTGCTTGATTTCAAACTGATCTGGTTCTTTTAACACTCTCTGAATGGACTTTACACACTCCTGCCCATCAAACGCTCCTCTAGTGTGGAAGCAAATTGCATCATGCATATTTAAATTAAGTCATTCTTTTTTTGACAAACGTGCATCCTTTCTATGCAAATGAAGCTCATTATTGAATGTGCTGGTTTCATAAGCATCAGCATTTTTGCCTGACGCAGTTATATGTGATCTTGCCAGCAATTATTTTAAAGATTTTTTTGACTAATGTGTATTTTATAGGCAATATAATCTACAGTTCAAAAGTTTGAGGTTGGTAAAATGTAAAAATATTTTAAAAAGAAGACACTTTTGCTCGCAGAGGCTGCATTTATTTGATAAAAAAACAGTAATATTTTTTTTTACAATTAAAAAAAAATATTTATTTAAATAAAGAATTTGAAAGTAACATAATTCAACATGAAATTTTGAAGACTGAAACAGCTTGTCAAATGTACTCCATTAATCTATTTTATTATACATTTTTTACAGTGTATTTTTGTAGAAACCATGATTTTTGATTAATTCAAGAGTAGCATTTATTTGAAGTCTTTTGAAACATTATAAAAGTCTTTACTGTCACTTTTGATCATTTTAATGCACCCTTGATGAATAATAGAATTCATTTTTAACTGACCCCAAACTTTTTTAATCATTTTGTTCCGGTGTTTGGTTTCTGGGTCTCTTTAGCTCTGAAAGAGCACCTTCTGAGCAATAAAACTTTCCTCTGCACATTCACGCTCATAATCACTCAGAACTGAACTGGATCTGGCAGTTTTCCCTCCTTTTAATTTGGTTTTCACGTGTTTGGCAGACACATCCTCACCAAAGCGACTGTAATTGTGTCTTTCCTGCCTCATCAGCACACACCCTTCCTCAAACAAAGCCTGCAGAACGGTCTGCAATTATAGCAGCGGATCTCCAGTTATGCTGCTCTGACGGATTTGTGGAAAAGTAATTATAAAGGCCGTTAGCGTCTGCTCATTACTGATCTCATGTGAAACCGTTTTCTGAGAGAAAAACAAGCGCGCAGGAGGAGAGATGTGGGGATAAATGTAATCTGGGGAGGGAAGGTGGAACAGGACGGATAACGCCTCTTGGGTCTCTGGGGTCGAGGAGGAAGAAATTGGTCTTGTTTTTTTAAAATTGAAATTGATTGTTTATTTGAATTCACCAAGCATTTATTTTTATTGTGTTTGACTGATGGTTTCTCGCTCTCTCTGTCTTCTAGGATCACTCCGATAACCCTCTGGGTGCTGCGGTTACTTTGGCCCATGAGCTCGGACACAACTTCGGCATGAACCACGACACGCCGGAGCGCGGCTGCGGCTGCAGAGCCACCGTGGACCGTGGCGGGTGTATCATGACCCCCTCCACCGGGTGAGAAAACTAAACTACACCGGTTCTGCAAATAGGATCCTTAAAGGGGTCATTGGATGCAAAATTCACTTTTCAAGTGTGTGTACACATCCATCCTATAATGATAAAAATCCACCCAGTGTTTTTTTTTTTTTTAAATCCCCTTTCTCAAATCAGGCTGCTCTGAGATTCCTGTCAGAATGATGTAGTTCTGCGCAGGCCACTCCCACGAGAGTTGATTGACAAGCCGTCTTACCTTAGACCCGCCCTGAGTGAGCTGAGAGCTGTCCGCCATTGTGTCGACTCCGGTTTAATATATTTTAAAATATTTATATATTTTAAATATTTAAAGATATTAGTGTGATATTGGTGTAATATTTAATCATTTTTAATTTTTATATTTTTTTAATTAATATTTCTTACAAATATTAATATTTTTAGTGCCATTAATTCTTTACAAATATTTTTAAAAAATATTTATATATTTAAAAAAAATATCAATATATTTGAAAATTTTATACATTTTGGTGTTATATAGTGTTGACAATTGTTTTAAATATTTAAAAATATGAATATTCCATATAACCATGACAAATATTTTGTTATATATCTTAAAAATATAAATATTTTTTTAAACAAATCTAAAAGAAGTGTGATGTTTCATAAGAAGCCAATTATAAAATATATAATTAATATATAATACAGTGTATATATAAAAAAGTTTTTTCTTAAAGGAACAGTTAACCTAATAATTTTAATTTGTCATATTCTCACCCTAAATTTGTTCCAGATCTGTTCTAAGACTGTTTTTCCTCAGCAAAGCTCAAAAGAAGATAATGTGAAAAAAAGAATGTTTTTATTAAAGTAATTGACCATTTTTTTATTCATTTATTTTTGTGAAAGTCAACAGAGTTTGTTGTTATTTGGATGCTGTTTTTTGCTTTCAACAGAAGAACAAACGACCCACAGTAAAAGTTCTGTGTAAATCAGTCAAACCCATCAGCTGACTGTGTGTCTGTGAATCAGTTTCTTATTCCATTTTACCCAGAATTTCCGGCCTGCTCGGCACATGACGGCTCTGTCTGTTTGTTAGCGGTTCTCTCTGTTTCTGCCTCATTACTCCATAATGAGCTCCATTTGGTCATCTGCACAACAGCACACTTTAACACCCCACCCAGCGGGACAGCATTAGCCTTTAGCCACATGCTCATTAGCATGCTTCCAAATATTACCTGTCTGCGTCGCACAAACCAGCTGAGAGTCGTTTCATAAACACATTGTGCAACTTGTTGCTTATTTATTCAGTCATCTGTTAGACGGGTATTTATGGTCAGATGTTCTGAGAGCTGTGATGAAGAAACAACTCTAAACACATGAATTAAACACATTCATACTAAACATGGAGACAATTTTAACACACGCTGATTAAATTCATCAAACAAGAAGGATTTGATTAAACTCTTTTCAGGAATAAACTGTCACACTTGTTTAGCAGCACATATTTACTCATCAGAAAGTGAGCACAGCACATATTTACTCATCATCATTGTGAATTTCTGGGAAAGTTATTGTTTTATGTATCAGGGATATTAAAGGTAACTAAAACTAAAAACATATATGATATAGTGCTGTAACAGACGTGATTTCTCACGACACCTATTTCACATAAAGTGTGGTGTTCCCAAAAAAACCGGCTTGCAGCAGTTTTGAGTCTGTAATAGCAGTCGTCTTGTGTGATTCCAGGCAAGTAAATCACACATTTGCAGGCCATGTTCGATTTTCTCATGAGGCACACACCGGCCAACTCAATCCCAGCATCCTCTAGTGTGTATCAGTTCATCCACACCAGTGTTTTAGCTGGACGCCACCCATGACAAACCCGTAACGCGATGCTCCATGATGTGCTCATAAAGAGCTGTCATGAAGGACTGGACGAGAAAAACAGATCTGACAGAAAACCAGACACATATTTGTACAAATGAGAATCAGATAATTAAGACGGATATTTCTTCCATTACAGCGCATTAGTCTGCATCTCCTCTCACAGAGCTTTCATAGATCAAAGCGTCAATGAATTTAACATCACAGCAGGTGCTCGTTTATGAGCTTCACATCTATGTAATTGCATTAATTAAGACGTGAGTGGTTAAAATCCCTCTGAGGTTTGAAGCAGCTCCGTCAGTCCTGCAGGTTTGATGAATCTAATCTCAAGTAGTTGGACTTTATCTGCATACAGCGCATGACCAGCGGCTTATTCTGAACAAGCACCGCCCACTTAGAGAGGAAGAGACCCAGTATGAAGCTTTTAATGTGACGTTTTCGAGCTGGTATAGATCTGAATTGACTCCTTCGAATTTATGAATGTGAATTTGAATTGAATAGGCCAAGCTGAATTGGGATGACAAGAACAGAAATTTCCTGAATTGTACTTTAAAGACATTTAACTTTAAATTGCCCTTTGTCAGTTAAAATAAATAATTACATTTTATTCAAATGTTTATGCAAATACTTTATAATTAGTAGATCATATAGGTAATAAATGCATAAGAAAACTGTAGTTGAGTATTTCCAGGATCTAAATTAAGGGGGTAAAAATACTTATCAGAGCTTCATTTTTAAATGTATTTAGTTGTATATTTAAATTTAAATTTAAATTGAATTTAAAAAAATTTAATTACTTAAAAAAAAAACAGTAAAGTATAGATGTTTTTAAAGTATTTTAATAAATATAATTTATTTTATAAATAAACTTTTGTGTTTCAGACTTGAAAACAACATTTCCCACAGTGCATTACGTGTTGAATTTTGTTTTTATGAATTCTGAGTAATATACGAATCTCAAATTTGTTATAATTTAATTATTTATTATTTATTTAAATTCTACTTCCACTCAATTCTGCTTGCTGTTTGCGACCTCAATTCAAATTCATTTAGCATTTTAGAACTGAATTATAATTTATTTATCTAATTTCAGTTTCAGTTGAACCAATTAATGTAAAAAAAAACATTAATTATTATTAATTTTAAAAAGTGCATTTAAGTTTATGGTTAGAAACAACAACAACAAAAAAAAATCAGAAGGCCAGGGACCAAAGACAACATGAGATATAACAATCAAAACTTACAAAAGTTAAACAAAACTTACAAAATACAATGAAAGTCAATGGGGTCCAATGTTGTTTGGACCCCACTGTTCTCGAAAATATCGTCTTTAACGTTCATGCATGTTCAGAATTACATGAGGAAGAGTAAATGAACCAAACTCAACATTTTTAAATGAACTATCCATTTAAATATTACAGAAATACTGATGTAGTATTACAGCAGAACTCTGTAGGTGACTCTCTCTATTGAGCCCACAGCTGCTGCGTCTCCTAACGCTGCTATATTTGTTCCTGTGCTTCTATAGAGCGTTTGGAAGCTCCTCATTCCCTCGTAGAGAACAAACCGCACTCACAGCGAGATCTCTGAGCCCGTGGCAGTGTCTCCATTATGTGGGCCTCCTGTTGAGCCCAGTCCAGAGGAGGTGTTTGAGAGCTTAGACACACTCGAGTCGCTGTGGCTTATCAGCTAAGCGCTGATCTCTGGGTTGGCATCAGGATGCAGGAGGAAGCATCTGCTTATCTCTCACCCTCCCGCAGGCTCATGCCACCCTGGCACTGGCCGTCGAGCGTGAGGGCCGACACGAGCCAGATTTCTGTGCTCACGTTTGCCCCGTGGACTCAGTACGCTTGCCAGGAACGAAGCGAACATCACAGTATTCGGTGGCTCTGATGCATATTAATGGCCACAGCAACACCAACTGGATTCTGAAGCAAACTCTGGTCCATGCTGAAAACATAGGCTGTAGATCTGAGGATGTAGGAGGTAAACGCTGCCCAGCTCTTTGCTTGATGGTTGGCAGAGTTTGAGTTTCAAAACTGAATTTATTGAACACTTGTTCAGTTTAAAGAGATGACAGTGCTGCTATCGTTTTGTCATTGCAAACCTTGTCTGTTGAATGTTATACAAGTTATGTAGAAGGAAAGAAACATTGTGGCAGTGAGCTTTACATACTTTTATCTGTATTTTATCTTTTATCTGTCCTTCGGATGAGACGTTAAACCGAGGTCCTGACTCTCTGTGGTCATAAAAAATCCCAGGATGTCCTTCGAAAAAGAGTAGGGGTGTAACCCCGGCATCCTGGCCAAATTTGTCCATTGGCCTCTGACCATCAAGGCCTCCTAACAATCCCCATATCTACTGATTGGCTTCATCACTGTCTCCTCTCCACCAATAAACTGGTGTGTGGTGGGCGTTCTGGCGCACTATGGCTGCCGTCGCATCATCCAGGTGGATGCTGCACACTGGTGGTGGATGAGGAGATACCCCCCTTACTATGTAAAGCGCTTTGAGTGCCTTGAAAAGCGCTATATAAATGTAACGAATTATTATTATTATTATCTCCAGAAATTAAACAATCTACTGATATTTTGCTAGTTTTACAACCCAGTTTGAATTACCATGCTGATCTGCACTGGTATAGCGCTGGTTTTCTGCTGGTCTACCTGGTAAACCAGCTCAGCCGAGCTGTTCAGTAGCAAAATGTGGTAGAGATGAGTGGCAAATATTAATGTTTTTGATGATAATGTTTTATCGAGAGGAACGATCTTCACATAAAATGATTGCTTCCAAATATATAATAATAATTAGTGCTTAGCAAAAAAAATAGTAGTCTTATAAACTTTGAAAAGAAAAATGTTTATGAAGAACTATTAATCTTAAGTTACAAGACTCTTATTCATATTCTGACATTGTTATTGAATGTAAAACAGAAGCATTTTAGGTCTTTTAAATGTTAAAAACTATGTATACTACTGTATAACTACATATATAAATGTAATGAATTATTATTATTATTATTATTTCATAGCATTATTGGTTTATCAGTGATGATGACCTATAATAATTGGTACAATAAGTTGTATCATCACTTCTAATATTTAGCTAGTAAATGACTGTTACAGTTCCTGTTAAGGTTATAAATCAAGGGACCCGTATTGAGTAGCCTGTATCCAAAACATGTTGGAAAATGTACACAGAGGGGATTTATATAGTGTTAACTTGTACAAACAAATGCAACAACCAAATATGAAGTATTTCATATAGTCATATCCCATCATGTGAGAGATCTTTGCTGGCTGATGTTGGAAATCCAGACCAGAACCAGGCAACCTGGACGGAATACCGCAGTTCCTATCATCGTACAATGTGCTTTACAGCACTGACAGATGTTTCTAACTGCATGAGATCTCACAGCAGAGACACGCCACACAGTTCACAATCACATCAGAGCCAATCAAAGCTGTCTGTCCCAAACAATTTCAATAATTCAAGAGCTATTACCAAATACAAACTCATCACCATCACACAGGACCAGAGTAATCTTCAACCTCGAGAAGAAAATCAGGCTACAATAGGCGTGTTATGAGTTTCTGTCTGAAGAACACACATTAAAGTTTCCAGTCTGTGCTTCATCTTTAGCCAGTTAAGCATGTTGTATGCATTTAAAGAAGTAATATTCAACAGCAGTGCAGTCTGAAGATGAGCTCTGGCTCTGTTCCTGTTCATGCAGAAGCACTGAGGCATGCTGCGACTGCAGTCAATCTTTTTTTTAAGGAAGTGTCTCCAAAGGATGCATTTATTTGATCAAAATACAGAAAAATGTGTAATATTTCATAATATTATTATGATTCAAAATAACTGTCTTCTAGTGTAATATATAAAAAAAATTAAATAATTATTCCTGTGATCAAAGCTGAATTTTCAGCACCATTACATGTCATATGATCCTTCAGAAAAAACTCTAATATGCTGATTTGCTGTTCATCAAACATTTATTGTTATTGTCAAAGTTGTGCTGCTTAATATTTTTGTAGGGTTAGGGTTAGGGTTCGGTGCCTTGCTCAAGGGCACATCAGTCGTGGTATTGAGGGTGGAGAGAGCACTGGACATTCACTCCCCCCACCTACAATCCCTGCCGGCCCGAGACTCGAACCCGCAACCTTTGGATCACGAGTCCAACTCTCTAACCATTAGGCCACGACTTCCCCGCGACTTGATCAATTTAATGCACCCATGCTGAATGCAATATTACTTTTTGTAAGGTCTTATTGGCCCCAAACTTGACAATAAATAAATGACATTTATTTATTTATTTGTTTGATTTAGGGTCTGATTATTTTGCAATAATGCCCATATAGTCTGTTTAAATATATTGTATATATGCAGTCATTTCTATTAATTTGCATCGCAGTACTTCATTGTAATTATTTCCATTTTTCATGGGTTTGAACTTTATCTAAATTTAAACGAAAATGAATCTTTATAGTGATATTTGGCATAGCATGCAGTACAAATAGTTAAATATTCCTAGATTAAGTCATTTTGGATAATAAAGGGGCTGTGAGAACTTCTTTGAACATCTGTGTGTTTAATACTCAACCTCCAGATCTACAGCATGTGTTGTAACTCAACCAATCATACTGATTTAATTCATCAGGATGTTTAGTGGTGTAGCGTTCAGTGTGTTAATGAAACCGGCCGACTGCAATGATTCACACCTGCATCGAGTCCTGCAATCACCATCCCTAAAATCCCTCCGTGATCACAGATGGTCTTCACCATCATGAGCTCATCAGCCAGTCTCATAATATGCACCATATGCTTCTCTCTGGGAGCTCGATCGCGTCGCTGTCAGTCACAAACGAGGGCTGTAATTTCTCTGGCTGTTGGGTTATTTGTAAACTTGGGATTTCGTCATGTAGACGCTGCGGCGAAACATTCTGTTATGCTCCACAGGGGAGCAGAGTGGATTTGTGGGCCCCTTTTACTGTGTGTGTGTGTAATTGCAGTGAAATCATCTCCACCATGCGTGGAAGTGTTTCTGTGTTTTGTGGGAAACAGAAAACTAAAGTACTTAGAACTAGATAACTAGTTTTACAATTTCTGAAGAAAATAAGATGTCTGTGCATTCAAAATTCACCTCGACAATGCTAGGGTGTTGTGAGCCGTTGCCAAGGTCTTGGTTGGTGGTTGCTATGTGATTTTTAGAATGTTTGTGTGGTTGCTTTGGCATTCTGAGTGAGTTAGATGTTGTGAGTCGTTACTAGGGAGTTGCTATCGTGTTTTTAGAATGTTTGTGGGTGGTTGCTAGGCCGTTGCTATATGGTTGCTACTGCATTCTGGGTTGTTTTTAATGGTTCTATATTGCCTGAGCATTGTGGGCAGTTGCTATGTGGTGAGTGGTTACTAGGGCGTTACTATGGCATTTTAAGTGTTTTTAGAATGTTTGTGGGTTGTTGCTAGGCGGTTGTTATGGCATTCTGAGTTTTTTAACATGTTGCTATGTTGCCTGAGCATTGTGGGTGGTTGCTATGTGGTGAGTGGTTACTAGGGAGTTGCTATGGCATTTTAAGTGTTTTATAACGTTTCTGGGTGGTTGCTAGGCAGTTGCTATGTGGTTGCTATGGTATTCTGAGTTTTTTTAACATGTTGCTATGTTGCCTGAGCATTGTGGGTGGTTGCTATGTGGTGAGCGGTTACTAGGGAGTTGCTATGGCATTTTAAGTGTTTTTAGAATGTTTCTGGGTGGTTGCTTGGGAATTGCAAGGGTGTTGTGAGGCAGCTGCTATAGTGTTTTTTTGTGTGTGCATTGCTATGCAGTTTCTAGGTTGCAATAGTGATATTTGCGTAAGCAAACACCACAAATGTACACAAACCAGTCTATTAGAATCTTGGTTTGTTGGATAATTCAGTCCAAATGAAACCACGTGCAATATGAAGTGTTATCGCGGACACACACACACACACACACACTTCCTGCTGCCTCTCATTTACAATCTGGCGAATCGGTGTGATTTCTTATAGACACAGGACTCATAAATATCTCTTATCTGTCACTGTTCTCTCCTCTGGGCCTTATTTAATTGGTCTTCGTGGCAGTCAGCACTTACAGGATGATGTCATTTCCTTGGCAAGAGTTCCGCTGCCTGATTGGTCCATTTATGTGTGCATATGTTGAATGTCACAAAAGTGAACGGTCAGTAGAAGGCCGGGACCAGTGTTGCCAGATTGGGCGGTTTTGAATTTGATTGTGCGGGTAAATATTGGCTTGGGTGGGTGGACAAAATTTGGGCTGTTTTTTTTGTCAGTTTGGCGGTTTTCAAAACATATAAATTGCATAGGCTAATTGGTTAACAAGCAAGCCCAAGTGTGCATATATAGCCTACTGAATGCATCCAATCAGTCATCACAACGTTACTAAACACACACACACACTGCAAAGACGACTGGTTCCTGATGTTAACGCCGCGGCCGCACTTTTAGCCAATCACTAGGGATCAGCAGACAGACGTGATGATTCATAAGCCACGGGTTTTTAGCACGATAACGGATCTGATTTTGAATGTATAACTGTAAGTGACCATAATGCCTATATATAAGTTCGATGGTAAAGAGTGGAGAGTGTTTTAACTCTCAAAACGTGAATTACACCTGTTGATATGACATGAAGGCTATATAACTGCAACTCCGAAATCAGAGCACAGTTAAATTATTTAATCAATCTATTTATATCTATATACGATCCTGTCTTTTATCTTTTAAACGGTCCAGATTGGTATATCCTTTAAAGATGCTGGACTTGTTAGTTTTGACTTTGAAAAAATCTATATTATGTTAAATATGAACTTCAAGAAAGACTCAGTTCTGTGTGAAATTATAGAGCGGCACGAAAGTAAGAGCATTATTGTTGTTGTTTTTTATTGCCAGATTATCATACAGAATGACACAGTTTTGACTGTCATAGTGTGTGCATGAACGAGTGTGAGATAGCTATAATTGCGTTGCTTATTCTGAACACTTATATTGGGCACTTTTTTGCATTTAAATTATGACTGTTGACATTGAAAATGATGCATGTGTTTTTCGAGGGTATTGGTTAATTTCTTGATTGCCGTTTTGACAGTATCTGCTTGCATATTTTAATCATATTTCGTAGTTCTCTTTAATGTATTTTCCCCAATTTGATCCATGGGAAATTTATCTACCATTATATGTATATTATTTGTTTTATATTATTGAGTTAAAAATGGCTTATCAACCTTGATTTACATTCGATCACATTATTTTGACAGTTAAAGTTTTGGGCGGTTTTTATGAGCTTTTGGGCTGGAAATCGTCCATCCAATCTGGCAACACTGGCCGGGACACACCAAGCTGACGGTCGGGCTAGTTTGTTTGGTGTGTTCCACTCGTCGGTGGCAGTTTGCCGAATTCAACATGTAAAAAAAAAAAGAGAAAAAGCAGAATTGAAATTAAAACATTTATATTGTGTGATGTTCTTGCACAGATTCAATATGAAAAATGCAGATAGAGAAGGAGTTTCTTTGCCCAACATGCATTTATCTTGTTAACGTTCACCCCCTCCATTTCTGAAAGTGCAGTAATGCTGAAAAACGTAGTTCGTAGTTCGGAGCGAATGAGACGTGAGGATCCATTTGCAAGCTTTATTAAACAAAGACGTGGTCAAAAAACACAAGCAGGGTCAAAACATCAGCAAACAGGTATGGCACAGACGAGATACAAGAATAATCCAGAGGGCAAGCGTGGGTCTTTGATTGGCGAACAAAATCCAGAGGGCTTGACAACAGGGGTAGTCCAGAAAGATGAGCGATGGTCCAGATAAGGTACAAACAGAGTCCGAACGGTGAGACAAGGGTAAATCCAGGAAACACAGACTAGAAACTATCACAGCTAAAACTAGGAGAGTAATAAACGCAGAACAATACAGGAACTGAACAGAAAACACAGAATGGCTCGATAAGGCAGCTAACACTAGGGGAGTGCTATACGCAGAACAATACACAGCGATCTGTGAAAAGAAGTCCATGGTTTATAAAGGGTGTGTGATTGTGAGATGGTTCTCAGGTGTGAGCGTGTGATTGAGACAGCTGTGTGTACTTAGTGCAATGAATGATGGGAAATGCAGTCCAGGGTAAAATGTAACTGTCTGTGTTGTGTGAAGGTCAATGTGATGGAGGAGTGACTCTGGTGGTGAGTAAATGGAAGTATATATAATTATATACTACACAATGTATTTCTGTATTTGTTTTGTAAAAGGTTGATCTGTGAGCAGATAACACTTTAAGTTATTTACAGTTACGTAAAAATCTCATACGGAATCCATTCTTAGTAGCAGGGTAACACATTAGCAGACAACAGCAGCATTAATGTTTCATTTCTTTTCTATATAAGAATTTAGATGCTCGTGACAATATCTAGCTTGTCCAATTTGCTTTAGTCTTAAGATATGAAACATCTTTTAAAGCACCGCTCTTCTCCTCTGATGCTGATCATTCATCTTCTGCGTCTGATCTAACGTGCGAGAACATTTGCTGAACAGCCGACCCCTGGTCACAGTTTTTGATATATAGCAACACCGGGCTTTAAAAATCATCACTGAGGTAATATTTCTGCTTTCTTTCAGGTATCCTTTCCCTACAGTCTTCAGTACTTGCAGTAAGAAGGATCTCGCTGCGAGTATGGAGAAAGGTGTGGGCATGTGTTTGTTCAACATGCCGGAGGTGAAGGTGCTCTATGGAGGCCAGAAATGTGGAAACGGATACGTGGAGGAGGGAGAGCAGTGCGATTGCGGAGATCTGGAGGTACGTCGGAGCTCTTGTGTGTATGTTTTGTTTTCGAAAACATATTTCATCCAGACATTTACATGTTTCCCTTAAGCGCCACATATGTGCCGTGATTTTCACACTCTCCAGTGAGTCGTGCATCATTAGCTGTCGCTCCTCCAAATCTGAAATAAACAGAGTGTTTTCTGTGACCACGCTGTGAGAAGAAGCACAAGAATGAAATGCATCTGTCACGCTGGACCAGGAGATTTTGCGAGCGCCGCAGAGAAAACCTTTTGTTTGTGTCTGAGCACTTCAGGTGTTTCCTGAGGGTTTAAATCTGTTCATTGATGTTTTTGTGGAAATGTTGCTGGCAGTGCAGAATGCATAGCAAAAAGGTACAATGTTTGTGTCCATGCATCCATCAACAATGCTCATGTTCAATTTATGAATTTCCACAGAGCCAGCAGTCAAAGAAAAGCATCTGGGAAATTATTTAGACAGGATTCTTACACATATGCAAATGTACTTGAGTCACATCTAAATTAGAAAAAAAATACTTATTTAGGAAGTCTCTTCTGCTTACCAAGGCTGCATTTATTTGATCAGAAATACAGTAAAAACTGTAAAAATGTGAAATATTATTGAAATTGTTTTCCATTTGGATAAATCCTAAAATGGAATTTATTCCTGTGATCTGCAGCTGAATTTTCAGCATCATTACTCCAGTCTTCAGTGTCACATGATCCTTCAGAAATCATTCTAATATACTGATTTGCTGCTCAAGAAACATTTCTGCTGTTATCAATGTTAAAAACAGTTACGTGAATCTGTGTCTCTGTAGGAGTGTCTGAATCCCTGCTGTAATGCCAGTACATGCACACTGAAGGAGGAAGCTGTGTGTGCTCATGGACAGTGTTGTGAAGGCTGTCAGGTAACTTTCATCGTTCAACATAATTCACTTTATTTGTTGCTGTCTTTTTATATCTTGTTAATTTTATGTACTTAAAATAAAATTGTGCGGCAAAATAAATGTATTTTATACTAGTGCTGTCAATCGATTAATCACATTCAAAATAAAAGTTTTTGTTTACATAATATTTGTGTGTATACTGTGTATATTTATTTGGTATATATAACTATATAAACACGCATGCATGTACATATTTACGAAAAATGTTGTTTGTATATTAAATATATTTATATATAATATAAAATATAAGAATATGAATATATAAATGTATAAACCTGTAAATATTTTCAAAATATAAACTGTATGTGTGTGTATTTATATATACATAATAAATATACACAGTACACATATATAATGTAAACACAAACTTTTATTTTGGATGCGATTAATCGCAGTTAATCATTTGACAGCACTATTTTATACATTTAATTATGCACTTCATTTATGCATTGATTTATCCACTTTATACATTTATTTAACTTAAAGCTGCAGTCCGTAAGTTTAGCCTCTTTGTCGCCATCTTTGTTTGAAACCTGCAATTGCAGTTACTTGCGGAATTACTTTCATTGCTTGGGTTGTGCTCCGGCACGGCTCCAGCGCGGATGAATCTAATGTTTTGAGGTGAATGTGTAGCTGTCGGGCACCACACCGGTGTGGATACTGTACTTAGGAATCACAAATTCTCGCCTACGTCTTGGAATATATGACCCAAATAAGAATTTTCACCAGATATTGTCATCTAAACAACAAGTAACAAGTCTTGTACCACTCAAATTAGAAAACGTTATTATAAGCTTACCGTTGTGAATCGGGCTAAAGTAAGGCAATAGTTTTGAACTCTGGCTGGTTATGTACTTGCTCAAATATTGATTTCTTACTGCAGCTTTATGGATGACATTTATTTAGAAATATTTATTAAATGCTAAATTATTTTATAATTATATGTTTCTTAATATAACGTCAAATGGTATAAAATATTAAATAATATATTACCATATTATATTCATATGAAATATTTACTTAAGTTAATATTTTCTTAAATTCAGTTACTGTTCTCATTGTGCATCTTTTTCACATTTGTATGTATTTGTTTTTAAAAATAATAATGTCAACAAAACTAGGCTACACCTGAATAACCAAACAAACTAAGTCAGTCAAAGGGCATATTATTCTGAAACAATCACATTTTTTATTCTTTAGAATAACATGCACTGATGAATCAATTCCAATAAAAGCAGGAACATTAATAAATTAAGATAAAAGTAAACTGTTATTTTGTATTGGCTGAAAGGACTTCATGAAGTAATGTCAAGTGTTTGTTGTGTAGTTGAAGCCTGCAGGGACTCCGTGCCGTGAGTCCAGTAACTCCTGTGATCTGCCGGAGTTTTGCACAGGCGCCGATCCTCACTGTCCCGCTAATGTCTACCTGCACGACGGACACACCTGTCAGAGTGTGGATGGACACTGTTACAACGGCATCTGCCAGACACACGAGCAGCAGTGCATCACACTGTGGGGACAGGGTGAGTACAGCGCCACACGCAGGCCTGGAGGAACCGCTACTGCAGCCATCTATACTTCATCTGTGTGTTCAGTATATGTGAAGAACATTCTGTGTGTGTTTAACAGGTGCAAAACCAGCTCCAGGAATCTGTTTCAAAAGAGTCAACTCGGCGGGAGACCCATATGGAAACTGTGGAAAAGATGCAAAGGGATCATTTGCCAAATGTGAAGCAAGGTAAGAGAAATTTTTGATGCAGCATTGCATCAGTGGCAAACACAATTATGTAGAAATAAATGTTTTTTTGTTGTTGTTGTTTTATAGGGCAGCTTTTCAAATTAGTATTGGGCCAATATAAATTCAAACAATTTATTCACAATTATCATTTTTGTTGGGCAAAGCAATGCTTTCATATTTTTGTATGGTGTGTTTATAGTTTATTACTTTTAGTAAGTGCACTTCAGGTAGACAGAAAATCAAAAGTGTCTTCAAAACTTCTGAGGTCTTCTGAGGAGTGTTTATTTAGGTCTTCGAGTGTTTTTCTTTTAAAATTACATTTTTGATTTAAATTCAATTTTAAATTAATTTCTCTCATCAGTTTCTTCCCATCCTGTTCTTTATTGACTGACTGTTACACACACACACACACACACACAGAGAGAGAGAGAGAGACGAATCCATTGGGAAATCAAACAGGCAGACAAATAACAACACGAGTCTTTAAAGGAAAGAGAACAGAAGCCTATTGAAAATGTCAGAGTAATTTGCATATGCAGGTAACACCTGTCATATATTTAGTTTTAATTGAGCTCAGATTGGCTGCTTTATTAAGTGCTTCACGGCTCATATCCTCGATGTAGTAATTACTTTAATGACTGAAGTGGACAGACGGAGAGAGAAACTGTTTCGGCCACTAATGACTCTTTATTTTGGCCAAAGGGACTCGAGCCACGTTCTGTCTCTCTGTCTGTCTCTTTCTTTCTTTTTTGGACGCGACTGCGTGAGAAACTGCCCCGTGAATGCAGTAATTGGTCTTTGGTGGAGAGGATGCCTCATTATTTCTCTGTGTTTTGGCTGTATTGGAATCAAAGATGTATGTCCCATTACCACGATCCTCAGCAGAGGAAACACACTTCAGCGCTGTGAAAACACTGCAGATGTGTCAGTCTGGGAACTCTCAGATTCATAACATGGGATCTGTTAGCGCTTGGAAACGTTGAGCTAAATTTTAGATAAGTTCTCAACCCCAAAATAGGTTACAGGACTGTTTGGACAGCAGGAAAAAAAAACAGGCTAAGCGCATATATATATATATATATATATATATATATATATATATATATATATATATATATATATATATATATATATATATATATATATATATATATATATATATACACACACACACAAACAGTATATATTTGTTTATCTGTAAAATACAAAAGTACATTTATTATTTTTTTTATATTATTTCAAATCAATTAAAAAAAATAAAAGCAAGGCTAAATGTAAAAAATGTAAAATACATATATTAACAAATTAATTAGTTTATTTGTCATATATATTTAAATTATTTTTATTATATAATTATTATTTTTATCTTAAGTTAACCTAAAAAAAATATATATAATTAATAAAGTTTTTATTTACATAATATATCTGTGTATACTGTGTATATTTATTATGTATATATAAATACACACGCATGCATGTAAATATTTTCAAAATATATACATGTATTTACATGTATATATTTATATTCAAATAATCTATATTATAAATATATTTAATATATAAATTTAACATATTTTTCTTAAATGTACACAGTTTTATTTTGGATGCGATTAATCGTGATTAATTGTTTGACAGCACTAATATATATATATATATATATATATATATATATATATATATATATATATATATATATATATATATATTAGTGCTGTCAAACAGTATAATAAATATTAAATAAATGCTTATATGATCTTATGAGCATATTATCTTATATAAGTAATATATTTAATATTTAATTATTAAGTAAAATAAAAAAATGGCCTTTTAATTTGTTTGCTCCTGTTGTTTTCCAGAGATGCTAAATGTGGGAAGATCCAGTGTCAGGGCGGAGCCAATCGGCCAGTGATTGGCACCAATGCTGTCTCCATAGAAACCAACATCCCGCTCCAAGAAGGAGGACGTATCCTCTGCCGTGGGACTCATGTGTACCTGGGAGACGACATGCCAGATCCGGGCCTCGTGCTCACCGGCACCAAGTGTGGAGAAAACATGGTAAAGAGAGTTACCAAACATCACATTTCTATGTAAATTACGCTCATTATAGGTTCACTAAACTCATATTTAAATGTAAAACTCAGCATTATTTTTCTGATATGCCTCGAATAGTGTATTATGAAACATGTCACAAATGTCATGGAGTTTACACTGTTGGCATTTTGCCTCAATCCATAGTTTATTTCTGACCCTGATCTGATATCATTATAATTCATTTATATATCAAAATCAATAGAAGTCATCGGTGCCATGCAAAAGCAAAATGCAATAACTGCATGTTTAGTCAAAACTGAGTCATGAATGAAATCAGGCTTGTTAACTAAGAAAAGAATGGCCTCATTGGTCACATCCTGACATAATTGGAAATAACCCTGACATCATAGTATTAATAAAATGAAGTTATAAATGTGTGTGAAACTGAATTGCGTGTGATACATGCACAGTATGAGACACTTTTCCACCCTGATTGGATGGATCATGTCAGTATGTTTGGGTGGAATTGAGCTGTCAATCATCACTGACTGACAGAACTAAATAAACTCTGTCTGTCTGTGTGTGTGTGTGTGTGTGTGTGTGTGTGTGTGTGTAGATGTGTATAAACAGACAGTGTCAGAACATCAGTGTGCTCGGGGTTCACGACTGTTCGGCCAAGTGCAGCAGACACGGGGTGAGTATATATCTGACTGTCTTTACACTTTCACTCAAAAATATATCTGAATGGTTGGTGGGCAGGATTTCACGTTGGCTTTAAGCAGCTCAGAAATCCATCTGATCATGTAATGGGACAGTTTCAACTTCATAGACCTACATACAGTATCAACTCCAGAAGACCATACAGTGTAGAAATGTTCTTGATAAGATGAGGAATCTGAATCTAATGTGACACTCATGTCAGGATTACCATAATTACACGATGACGGCTCATCTTCATGTCCTCAGTCTCATGAATTATTCATTTCTGTGGCTACACTCATAATGCCAAACGGGGCTTAGTGTGATTTCTTTTAATAATGATGGCAAAGTGCATGACTACATGATTAATTCAAGTCAAAATCTTATGTAGAGCACACACTGTTTTAAAGCAGCTTTACAGAAAATCATGATGTTAAGTTTACAGTATTGTAACTGCTTCGATATGTTGGATACTGAATAATTTCCTATATTTCTGTATCATGTTTTCAAATGAAAGTATTTTATTTCCATTTAGCAATGAAATTGAGTTTACTAAGAAAACTGTTTAAGAAAACATGTCCTGGCCATAATTTATCCCAAAATATAAAGAAAAATCATTTTAATTATATTAATTTTTATTTAAAAATTATATTAAAAAAAAATAATAATTACTTTCTTTTCTTTGAGATATTGGGATGAAATTTGACCTGTATTTGTTTTTTTAGATTCACCTCACTATTAAATCCTCAATTTGATTGCTAAATGGAAATTTTATGATAATTAGGAAAATTTTGACTCCCAATTCTTATTAACTCTAATTAATCATGATTTTAATCAGTGTTTTGTCATGTTTTCCTGTAAAGCACCTCTAAATATCTTTAAGACAAGACTGATTTAGCAAAACTGCATAAAACGGGACTTGTTTTTAGACGCTCTGATATTTTGGTTGTTTTCACATGAATCAAAGCTTTAATTAAGCTTTAATGAAAATTTGAGTTTCCAGCTCATAATTATTTGTTTGACTATGATGTGAATATATTTTTTTACAAGTTAGAAATGCCCAATTATAGTAATTCCTTGTTGTTGATGTTGTGAATATTGAATGAATGCATATACTTTGACAGAGAATAGAAAATATCTTGATTATTAATATGATTTCAAGAAATGGTTTTTGTTATGCTGAACATAATTATAGTAATTCTGCTTTGACTTGCATGCAACTAAAAGCCACTGAGGAGCTTGATTTCAAGTCATTCTCTCTCATATTGTAATGAAAGACTCACACACGTATTTAATGCAAATAATTCAAAATGCAAATGCAGACTGATCTGAAATATAAATTTGATTAATTGATGCTGGCAGGTGTCAAAGTTGATGGGTTGAAAAGCCATCCATGACTGGTTGGAACGCTTCTTTTCCACATGGTGATAGTTTTACATGTTTACATTGTCTGTAAGAATTCTCGCTTTTTAAAATCTTCATTTAATTAAGCAAAGCATGTATAGATTACAGTAAAAATGAGTCCAGATGAGGTCTGTGTAAATACAGAGGGGTGAAACCTGACAGAGCGAATGTGTTTTAGCTCCAGCATTATGAAGGACATCACAATGAACGCAGTCTTCCTGAAGAACAGGTGGGATTGGTTACAGGTTTGTGCAGATAGTGAGAAACAGATAGTGGAAGTCCATGAATGAGATCATGAATCTCCAGATTAGATCAAGATGTTCCTCTGAGTCCAACATCTGTGGCTCATCAGTGCCAAGAGAGAAGAACCAGAAACAAATGCTGCCAAATGGAGGAAAGAGGAAGTGTTTGAGTGTTTTGGTTGATGTTGAGGAGGTGCACACAGGAGGTGT
Organism: Barbus barbus; assembly: GCF_936440315.1. Taxonomy (NCBI): domain Eukaryota; kingdom Metazoa; phylum Chordata; class Actinopteri; order Cypriniformes; family Cyprinidae; genus Barbus; species Barbus barbus. Next base: position 26,712,124 of record NC_136760.1, read on the forward strand.
GTTGAGCAGACACATAGATCATAAACACATGATACTGGCAAAGTTGGATAAGGGAATAAATTGGTACTTATACTCCGTTTTATGTTTGCATTTGTAAAATGTAAAAGTATTTTATTTCCATTTAGCTATTCAATTTGGGGTTTACTAGGGAGGTGATTCACATGATAATATGTCCAGGTCATATTTCATCCCAAAATCTAAAGAGATTTTTTATTTTTATTTTTTTTTAAATGAAAGAAAATTAAACCTATTTTAGGATCACATAGAAATAATATGAATTATATATTTATTTATATATAATATTTATTATTTAATTCATTTGCTTTGGAAATATAGTGAAGCAATGCTTGGATATTTGAATCATACTCTTTCATATACTGTATTTACACTGATATTTATTCTCTTACAATTTTCTGTAATGTAAAGTGAGTTAATGCAGTAATCTTGTGATGGGCTAATGTCACTGGTGTGTGTGTGTGTGTGTGTGTGTCTCTCACTTGCAGGTTTGTAATAATAATAAGAACTGTCACTGTGAGTCGCTCTGGGCTCCTCCGTTCTGTGATAAAGCTGGGTTTGGAGGCAGTATGGACAGCGGCCCGATGAGACCAACAGGTATTAAACATGTATCTGTGATTATGATACTGCTCTTCAACAGCATATACTCAATTCACCAATGTGTGTGTGTGTTTCTGTACATGCAGACAGCAGCAGTGTGACGGTGGGCATCCTGGTGGTGTTTCTGTGTCTGCTGTGTGTTGGAATAATCACGTGCATTAAGAGGAAAACTCTGCTCAGTCTGTTCTTCAGCAATAAGAAGAACACCATTGAAAAACTGAGGTACTAAACCTGCACAGCTGAAATAGACAATCAATTTGAGGCCATGCTATACAGTATGTACACCACACAAAGTCATAATTTGTTTTTTCATGACCATTTTGTTCCATATGACCCTTAGAATTGTGTTCTATCTGACCCTTAGAATTAAAAAGACTGTTTTGCTACAGTATTATCGAGAATTCTATATGTAAATGAGTTGTGTTGTGATTGGCTGACCTCTGTGTGTTGCCATAGTTCAGATTGGGTCAATGTAACTGTGTACAGCACTTTGGTAAACTAAGGTTGTTTTAAAGAGCTTTATAAATAAATTTGAAATTGAAATATTGTTTATCAGGGCATGGCAAGTTTTAATTTTTAATATATGTTGATATGTGGGTTTATTTGCACATTGCGATGCCATGACCGTGGAGTCTGGGAACAGCTTAACTTTGGTAATGTTACATTGGATGTATTTTATTTCCATTTAGCAATTAAATTGAGAGCTTGCTAGGGAGGTGAATCTCCAGAGAGCAAGGTGTTTTTCATCCCGAATATCTAAAGAAACCCCCCCGAAGAAAATTAAACCTATTTTAGGACCATTAATATTTTTGGCATTGTGTCAATGATACACTTGATTATAATTAAGCACGTTTAACCCCCTAATTCTCATTATGCTGCAAATAAATCTGCAAATAATGTTTTTAATCAGTGTGTTTGTCTTGTTTTCCAGTAATGATCATCTAAATGTCTTTAAAATGAGATCAATTTCCTTGAAGCAAAACTGCATAAAAGAAAACATATCAGAGAATATATTTTCTTTTTTAAATATATCAATAATAACAATAATAGATTTATAATATAAATATATATTTATACATCTGTACAGAATTATTCTTTCTAAATAAGAATAAATTATAACTGGTAGTTTCAAAAATTTAAATAATTACTTTATCCAAGCTAACAAAAATATGTTCTAAGAACATTTTGCTAAAATTCCCATTATGTTATGTAAACATTTCATGTTTTAAAAGCCTTTTTTCTTGGTTATGTGACTTAAGGGAACATTCCATTTTATATTTTTGCTAAAATTATGGGAATGTTACTTTTGAATGTTCTTTTGAACATTCTAGAACAAAAAAAGGTTTCAGAACTTTATAAAGCATTTTGAAAACATTATTAAAGAAGTTACTGGAAGATGTTATTGTGGATGTTTGTTCATAATTTTAAGAGAACCTTGCTAGAATGTGAAGTTCTGAAGAGGTTCCTTTTTAGATGGGATGTTGGTAAAAATGCACATCATTATTGCGATATCCTACAATAGGTTCTGTATTTGTGCTTTTCTGCAGGTCTGTGGGACCCAACAGGTTGAACAGTCCAGCGCGTACACTCTCATCCGCTCACACACACACTGGGACTCAAACACACTCGTACAGATCGTCTCCTCAACGTCAGACATCAGCTTTACCACAAAGTGCCAGCATATATAAGGTGTGTGAATCCCTCATTTACATATTGCATGCATATGCACACACACTTGCATTGAGAGATATACAAGCATATGCATATTTCATATTTGTGCATAAATTTGCATGCATATGTGTGTCGCTTCACTATTTTATTTCTGTTCTGAGTGACAGTTCACTCACTCCAGAGGTTTGTTTAATAAAAAGCACAGGAAAAGACAAAGTGAGCGTTCCACGTTTGAAACCTGCTTTTTAGCTGTCAGACCACACAAGCTCTCTCAATTTGTTGGAAAATCAGTAGAGACGCCTGTCAGCCAGATAGATTGTGGATGCATTTGTGATCTCAGGGCTACTGTTGAGTAAAGCAGTTCAGATCTGTGATTAATGGATGTGCAAAGTACCATGACTGACCCCTGTGGTGCACCAGATAGCCTGTGCTGTGAGAGATAGACTGTTGAAAAGTTTTGGAATTTTTTTAATGTCTCTTGTTTTCACCAAGGCTGCATTTATGTGATCAGAAAAACTGATTTGTTTTTTAAATATTATTACAATTTAAAATAGCTGTTTTCTATGTGAATAGTATTTTATTCCTGTGATCAAAGCTGAATTTTGAGCATCATTACTCCAGTCTTCAGTGTCACATGATCCTTCAGAAACCATTCTAATATGCTGATTTGCTGCCCAAGCAATAGTTCAATGTTGAAAACAGTTGTGCTGCTTCATATTTTTATCGAAACAGTGATGTATTTTGTTTTCAGGATACTTTGATGAATAAAAGTAAAAAAAAAAGCATTTATTTGAAATAGAAATCATTTATAACATTATAAATGTCTTTAGTGTCAGTTTTGATCAATTTAATGTATCCTTGTTGCGTGAAAGTATAAATTATTTTTAAAAAGTAAAAAAAAATTTGAATAAGTTTCTAATTATTTTCTCACCTTCATGTCGTTCCAAACCTGTATGGCCTTCTTTCTTCTGTGGGACACCAAATAAGATATTATGAAGAAATGTACATATTATGAAAACCGTGACAAAAAAATGACAAAAGAAACACTATAAAAATATTGTCTTATAGAGTATAGTATAATAAGTACTATATTCTGAAGCTTTTAGAAAGTATCTGAAATTTAAGTAGTTTTTCAATGATAATCTTACATGTAGCATTCAAATCTTGTTTCCACTTCATTTCATGCTTTTTTTGTTTCAAAGAAAATACAGGTTTGAAGCAATTTAAAAGTGAGTAAATGTAATTTTTTTAGTGAACTGTTCCTTTAAGAGCGGCTGCTGTATCTGGTCCTCATAATGTGTGACGGTAACAGGATAGAGGACGTAGGTCTGTTTGATGTTAGGCAAGGTGAGGTTATACAGACACACACATACACGGTTTCTGTCTATCATCTCTTTTTGTTCTTGTCACATCTGGCTGCAGATCAAGAGCTCAAAACGGCTCTGATGAGTGAGTGTGCTCATATGAGATTCATTTGTGTCATTTAAAAGAATAGCTCAGCCAAAAATGAGTTATCATTTACTCAGCGGCATGTTGATCCAAACCTGTATGACTTTCTCTTTTTCTGTGGAACACAAAAGGAAACATTACGCAGAATGTTCAAGCTGCTCTTTTTCATACTGAATGGTGCCCTCATGCTCCAAAAATGACATTAAACTCAATAAATACACTATAAAAAATAGATCATATGACTCGTGCACTATATTCCAGATCTTCTAAAGCCACTGTAGTATGATGTTATTGCTAAATAAACTTTAAATTTAAATAAAGCTAATAAAATAAAATAAAATAAAAATGTTAGATGGAAAAACCTAATCTTAAAAAACTAATTATAAATGTTGCCATAGCCAAAAAGTGAAATTAAATGAACTGAAGTGCTAAAATAACTAAAACTAAAATAAATTAAAGCTAGATAGGAATATTATAAAACAAACAAAAATAACAAAAGCACATAGCTAAATTACTAAATAAAAATGAAAACTGAAAATATATATAAATAAAAGCTAAAACAAAATACTAAAAATTACTCAAATCTGATGATTTAAAAATTTTTTTTTAGGTTTAACAGCATCATTCACATTCATTGTTAAAGCAGCTTGAACATTCTGCCTATTGTGCCTGACATCTCATTTTGTGTTTCACGAAAGAAAGAGTCAAACAATTTTTAAGTGATATGAGGGTGAAAAAAATGACAGAAATGATTAATTTATTGTGAACTCCGCTTTATTGCTTTGTGCACCCTGCATATTAAATGTTTATTGAAATATTCATTGTCAGTCAAACATGATCTTTATCTGTCTCTGTAGCCCCAGTCTCCTCTCCAGACGGTGGACTCTGTGGTCCCGTCTCATGGTCTCCGCCGGCTGCCCCCGTGCCCTCCGGTCCACCTCTCTCACCCGCTGCCGCTGGCACTCAGCCTGCCGCTGACGCCACCACACACACACTCATCTCCACCCAGAGCCCTTCCACCAGCACTCACACACACGCACACATCCGCTCCAGCAGTGGGAACGGCCGGCCGCGGCCTGGCCTGCCAGAACGTCTGCAAGATCGCCATGGTGAGTGGAAATATGCCAGCGCTGCAGGAGTTGCATATATAAAACAAGACTGGGTGTTTTGAGTAGTACCTTGGGCATCAGTAGGGTGTTCTGGGTGGTTGTTAGATGAAAAATATGGTGTTTTGGGTGATTGTTAGGGTGCAAGTTATGGGTGGTTCTTGGTGATTTCTAGGTGGTTGTGGATGGTAGCCAGATGTTGCTTGGATGCTCCTGGTGGTTGCTACGTGGATGGTAGTGTGTTCTGGGTGGTTGCTAGGTGAATGGCAGGGTGTTTTGGGTGGTTATTAGGGTGTTAGGATGTTAGTTGCTAGTTTGTCATGGGTGATTCTTGGTGATTGCTAGGGTGTTCTGGCTGGTTGCTAGGTGGATGGTAGGGTATTTTGGGTGGTTGTTAGGATGCTAGGGTGTTCTGTGAGGCTGCTAGAGTGTTCTGGGTGGTTGCAAGGGTATTGTAAGTTGGGTTCTAGCATGTTCTAGGTGGTACTGTGTGGTTGCTATGGTATTGATGGGTGTTCTGGGTGGTTGCCAGGGTGTTCTGTTTGGTTTCTATGGTGTTGTTAGGTGTTGCAAGGGTGTTCTGGGTCATTGGGGTGGTTTTTAGATGGTTGCTTTGGTTATTATGTGTGGTTGTTAGGTGGTTGCTAGGGCATTTGTTAGGTGGTTGCTAGTGTGTTCCATATGGTTGTTAGGATGTTAGTTGCTGGAGTGTTGTGGGTGGTTCTGGGTGATCGCTAAGATGTTCTAGGTGCTTCCTTGTTTGTTGTTATGTGGTTACTAAAGTGTTCTGGGAGGATAGGGCATTTTTAGGTGTTTGCTACGGTGTTCTGTATGTTTGTCTCTAGATTTGTCATGGCCCCTCCTTCAGTGTGTCTTTTGAGATTTTCTGACCTGTTTTATCATTCAGTTGGTGAAATTCAGTTTAATACTGAGAAAAATAACAGCTCACTGATTTTGATTCTTACTATTGGGGGTTTGTTCAAATCAATAACTATAACTCATAATAACATTGTGTACACTTCTATAGGCTACATGTCAGCATTTCTTTTTATCGCTCTCTCATTCCCCAGCAGTGTTGCAATGGCGAGATAGAGCTCATTTTTAATGCACACTGTAGTATATTATAATAGTTTTACAGTTTAATGTTGGCGCTCCTGTGGTGTGAACAACAGGCCTCTTTCATTAGAGCTCTGTGTCGTATTAAATCTCAAGTGTGTTCAGAGGTTCATGCAATCCAAAGTAAATGCAGAGTGAAGCCTCTGGCCAGCCAATAAAAGACTGAGCGAGTCGATCAGAACAGAACGGAAACTCGAGGTTTTGACATTGCTTAAAATAGTCGGCCTCAGACAGATTGACAAACTAGATTTCAAAATGCATTGCTGTGTTCTATAGATCGGCTTATGTTCAATGAAATATGAAAATAAATAATGTTTTGACTTCTAAACCCACATTTTACTCTTCTGACACAATATCTTGTAATTATATTCATTTTGGGGGTTTCCTCAGTGTGTATTGATACATGCAGTTAATTTGATTAAATAATCAGCATATTATTTAATTATTTAGATTACGAGATTTACAGTCCTATAGACCAATTTGGGGTAGAAGTCAGAAAAACACTTGTAACAAGTGGAGGGAAACAGGTCAAATCCATGAAATGAGATGTATTGTATGTAAAAATGTATTGTGCCTTTGGATGTCAAAATGGGAATGCAAATAATATAGAATACTGTCATCAAAGATGCCATTTGAAGGTAGCACAGACGTTTAAACAGACAGACTATGGCTGAAAACTGCTATGATTACCTTACTTTAAAAGCATAAATTTGATTTAAGCAATAGTATTATATAATAATATAATATTCATAGTATTCACATATGTAGTTCATAGGGGACCCTACAGTTACAGCATGAAATACTATTTCAACCTATTAATATTTTACATAACATTTACTTATTTTATCTCACAATTCTGACTTTTTTCTTGCAAATGCAAGTTTTATCTTCTAGTCAGGATTTTATAACTTGATTTAATTCAACAATTGCAAGTTTGTCAATTCTGAGCAAAAAAGGCCAGAAGTGTGGGATATAAACTCATGATTCTGTGCTGAGGGGAAAAGAGAGAATGACGATTTTATTTTATTTTTTTAAATCAGAATTGTGCGATATCTCGGAATTGTGAGAAAAAAGTCAGAATTTTGAAGTATAACCTCAAAATGACTTTTTTTCACACTTTTATTCCATGGCTTCCATATACTGCTATTTTAAGACTGTCCTCTTCTGCCAGATAGGCTCTGCCCACAAAAAAACTCATTGATGTTTGCCAACACCGAAATAGCCCTATATAAACATCTAGAAGTAATGTTCACATTTAACGACATTTAAGCAGTCTGCTGTCAAAGTAATGAGGTTGTTAATTAACCTCGTGAGGACACTTCAACAAGCATTGATTAATAATCTTAATTGCTCTACCATTAGTAAAAATCTCACTAAAAGAGGCTGATGACAAAAGAGGCTGATGAAAATGTGCATTAAATAACAATGGCTAGAATGAAGATGTTTGGCTCAAGTTAATTACCTGAGGTTGTCTGTCTCAGATGAGGTGCATTAACTGCAGTGTCTGGAGAGTCCTCATGCCTGCCTGTTCTTTTATAAAGCGTAGCAATTTGTTGTTTTGTCCCATAAAAACCTGCCTATGAAACGAGAGTCTTTGTCTGTTTTATAAGACGACCTGTGGAGAGACGGCTTGCAGGAAGAGGAAGGTAATGGATAGGTGAAGGTGAGCCCTCTCAAGAGAAAACAAATGCACAACACAAAACCTTGCTAAAACATCACCTAATAACAGCCACGAACCACCGCACTCCAAAACAGTGTCCTTCGGTGGTTGTTGGTTTCAGCAAGATGGGCTTCTTGAGCTGCTATATTGGTTTTTGGGTTTTTTAAAACACTTACTTTTGCATTAATGCATTTAGCACGTGCTTTTATCCAAAAAAAGTGAAGTGGTCACTAGGATATTGTTTGGTTGTTGCTAGGGTGTTCTGGGTGGTTGTTAGGCCATTAGGTGGTTGTTAGGGTGTTATGATTGGTTCTGGGTGATCGCTAGAGCATTGCTACTGTGATGTTAGGTGGTTGATGCATGCTTTCTAGGGTAATCTAGGTGCTTACTAAGGCATTGCCAGATGGTTGCTAAGGTGTTCTGGTTGGATGTTAGGGTGTTAGGTGGTTGATAGGGCATTGCTAGGGTGTTCTGGTGGTTCTGAATAGTTTCTAGGCCGATTTTATGGTGTTGCTAGTGTGTTCTGTGTGATTGTTAAGGCACTGCTAGGTGGTTGCTAAAGCATTCTGGGTGGTTGTTAGGGTGTTCCGAGTGGTTTCTAAGGCGTTGTTAGGGTGTTGCGCGTGATTGCTAGGACACTGTTAGGTGGTTGCTAAGGTGGTCTGGTTGGTTGATATGGTGTTAGATGGTTAATAAGGTGTTCTGGATGGTTTGTAGGGCATTTTAGGGTATTGCTAGAGTGTTCTGTGTGATTGCTAGGGCACTGCCAGGTGGTTGCAAAAACTTTCTGGGTGGTTGTTAGGGTTTTAGGAGGTTTATAGGGTGTTGCTAGGTGGTTGATAAGGTGTTCTAATGAGTGTTCTGTGTAATTACTAGGGGACTTGCCTGAATAAAAGTAAAAATTTATTTAAAAAAAAATAAACTTTTGAACGATAGAGTTAAGTAATTTGGTAGGAATTAATCCTTTGAATCAATCCGTCGGTCAGCAGTGAAATGAGACTATGAACAGAAGACCTGGGATCTCAGACGTGTCCAGCGTGACCTCAGGCTGTTTCATTAGCTAGAAGTGTGTGTGTGTGTGTGTCTGAGATCTGGCAGGTCATTCATCGCTGATTCAGCTCTTCAAAACTTTCCACTGGGGAAGCGTTTGCGAGGAGACACATGAGAGTCCCTCCATGCAAGCTTTCTCAAGACCTTTTTATCAGCCACAAAAACAAAGTCATGCAATGCTTGAGATAAGAGCAGTTCAGAGCAATTCAAATTATATTAAAATGTAAAGGACAGAAGGATGCGAGCTGTGAAATCATGTTTGGATCTCTGTGGAGATGAGAGAGAATGAGGAGCAGATGGAGAGCAGGTAGCAGGTTATCATTACCTCATAGTCAGCATGTAGATTTCGAACATATGAAGGCGTCACATGACCCCTGGAGAGAGTCGGCATGGCAGCAGTGAAGCCACATAAAGCACAAAATACATGCAGCAACATTAAACAAGCTTGTACTGCCCTCTGGTGGACAAAAGAAAGGAACTAGTATTCATCAAGAGTTGGTCAGTGACCTAAAAATGAAAGGTCAGACAGTATTAACCCTTTTTGTTGAACCATGCATAATTTTTCTTTCCATGCAACATAAAAGTATTGACAATTGGCTGTCAAAAGCTCTAAAAATGTACTATAAAAGTACACAGAAGAATGTGCTGCTGTTGTAGGTTACTAAAATTCCTTAGGAGAAATAAAAATAGACAATAGACAAACAGTTTAGATACAGTGAATGTGAACAGCAGCTCAGACCATTTGATGAGACTTGTTTAAGTTCAAATTGACTGGATTGCAGTCGTTAGTATCTTAAGAAGTTTGAACAAAAATTGATACCAACCGTTCAGTGAACAGTTATAAAAAGAACCTTTTTTGTAATGGGAAGTTTCCATAGGTGTTAAAGGATCTTAATAAAGCCAATAAAGAACCTTTATTTTTGAGTGTGTAATCAGTTCAGTTTATCAAATTTCTAACAGGCATTCGAGAAGCCCAGTCCACCCCAGAAGCCTCTTCCCGCAGACCCACTGGGTCGAAACATCCGGGTGATTCGGAACCCTTCAGCCGTGCGACTTCCAGCTCCCATCCCGACCCCAGCCGTCCCACGACCCGCTCCGCCTCACCCACAGCCCTGCAGGTACTAATACACCCAAGGACCACCTGTCCAAAGTGTCAAATCATTTAAAGGAATAGTTCACCCAAACATTTAAATTTGCTGAAAATGTAATCACCCTCAAGCCATCAAGGATGTAGATGAATTTGTTTCTTCATCAGATTTGGAGAAATGTAGCATTCCATCACTTGCTCACCAATGGATTCTCTGCAGTGAATGGGTGCCGTCAGAATGAGAGTCCAAACAGCTGATAAAAACATCACAAGTAATCCACACCACTCCAGTCCATCAGTTAACATCTTGAGAAGACAAAAGCTACGTGTTTATACAAAACAAAACCATCATCAAGATGCTTTAACTTTAAACCATCGTTTAGTGTAATCCATAATAACGCTTCCTCCAGTGATCAAGCACCGTTTACAAGTCAAAAGAGTTCAAAACAGCTCTAAACAAATACTGTATGTGGGTGGATTTTGATATGAGAGACAACAGGAGATGGACTTTTTCATTGGAGGAAGTGTTATGGACTCATATTTTGGCCAGAAACTATGGTTTGAAGTTAAAAAAAATCTTAATGATGGATTTGTTGTCTTAAGATATTAACTGATGGACTGGAGTGGTGTGGATTATTGTGATGTTTTTATCAGCTGTTTGGACTCTCATTCTGACGGCACCCATTCACTGCAGAGGTTGGTCCGTTGGTGAGCAAGTGATGGAATTTCTCCAAATCTGTTTCAATACGGAAACAAACACATTTACATCATGAATGGCCTGAGGAGGACAAAATTTTCAGCAAATTTTCATTTTTGGGTGAACTATTCCTTTAAGAGGATAGATGCTTTATTGATTAACCTATTACTGGACTTGCAGGCCTCCTCCTAAACAGCCGCCCACCCTGCCGAAGCCTCACTTCGCAGCCGGAGTGAAGTTCAGCAGCTGAGAGGCAGACAGAAGGGATCTTGTCCCTGGAGACGCTCGCTTTTTGCACTATGAACCTCTGCGGGACACGTGGTGACGCGAGGGGTGACCTTTGACCCCCGCGGTGCTCTCCCTCTAAACGGTGCTATGAGTCCAAGCTCAGGTACATGTCATGCGTTATTTATGTCGGTTACGAGCGTATTTATTTGAGCAGAGTGCACTGTGGTTGACACTTTCTCAATCGTAGCAATCGGTGGTTCGCCCACGTTTACCCGATTGTCCTTTTGTTGTTGTTGCTATTGTTGTTGTTTTGACATTTCGACTGTGTACCAGCAGATAAAGATGAGACGTGTTATCTGTGAACATGAACCACATCATCTGGATGCTAAACTGGATTGTAAACCAGATTTAAATGGAAACGTGAATTGGGAGTTGATGGTTCTGTGTCTGTGATGTCATTTGGTATATGAAAAGGGCTTTTTAACAATTTTATATGATATACTGGCCATTTTTATTATATATTTCAGACATACATGATTAAACCTGAATTACAGTTGCAGTGATACTTAAGGGATGTTGAAGAAACCTATATAAAAATAATCTCACGATAACATGTCCAGGTCACATTTTATCTCAGATTAAATGGAACAAAATAATAAATACAATTTTGCACAAAATAAAATAGGCATTTTTTGACAAAAAATAGGCAAAATAATAGGTGTTTTTTATTCTTATTTTTTTAAAGCTATTTTGTTTTTAATTCTAAAACAATTAAGCTTATTTCCCCTAATATTTTAATTATTCAAATATATCTGAATATTTTGCTTATTTTTTAAAATTCTAAATATTATGTATAATTCTCATTACTGATATAAAGTATTTTTTTGTATAGTAACATATATATATATATATATATATATATATATATATATATATATATATATATATATATATATATATATATATATATATATATATATATATATATATATATATATATATATATATATATATGTAATGAGAATCATCATAAATAATAATTAGGAATTTAAAACAAAATATTCAGGAATGTTAGTTATTTTTTTGTATGTAAAATGCAAAAAAATCAACTTCAAATAAAAAAAATTACCATTTAAATTATATAATATATATATTTTTTTACTTAATGGGAATTTGAGTGGAAAATGTGCTTAATTTTTGTCATAAAAATCTTAATGTTAAAACTAAGCTTCAGGTTCTTTTTCAGTCTCTGAATTTATTTTTGCAAACACACAAATTAATTCATTTAAAAATCATCCAGTCAGGGTTATTTTCATTACTGTATTGCAGTAATGAGAAATGAGAAAATGTGCTTAAAATATCACAATGCAAACAGTCTTCAAAACAGGCTTTCTTCTTTTTGATTTTGAGGTGAAATATGACCTGGACATGTATAATACTGTGCAGCTGAATAATGTTCTGAATACACTCCATTTCACGTCTAAACAAGTCTTGTTTCTCTTTTTTTTTTTGTGAGTATGAAAACATTTGCAACAAATTATATGCACCAAGTCCAGCTTTTGTTGATTTCAAAGCTCGTAAGGATGATGGACAGGCACAGATGTTGTGTTCCTGTGACCTGTCAGATGTTCAGATAGACAGTTCACTCAGGAGATCCCAGCTTTGAGAAGACCTTTACTGACTGGAAAGAGCCAGAAAGCCAAACCAGGCCCTGATTGGTCATGGTCATGCAGCCATATTCTCATATATGTACTTTGAAATAGTTACTGTGGGGAAATAATTAAACAAATGACATGGATTTTCTTTCTTATCGACCCAAATAATGTTGCCACATGGAGCATTAAAAGTGGATTGTGCTTAATGAAAACAGACACATGAATCCTTCTCTACATAGTCCCATAATCCCTCTGGTCTCCCTCAAACACGCTGCGGTCAGTGGTTTTGAATCGCTGGCAAAGGTTCATGGGCGATTTGTCAGGATAAATGAACACACTGCACTAAAATAATCGGATGTGCACAAAAAAATTTCAAAATAGTTTTTGCAGTGATTATGGTCATGGATTACTGTCAACAGGGTCAAAATTAACACAAATTGGGGTAACACTTAAAGCCTTTGTATATAATTCATTATGAAATTAGTTTTAATGCATTCACTATGCACCTTATAATGCATTGTATGATCTCATGAATAATTGCAACCACAGTTTGTAATATTTATACAATTATAATACTTATCTATTCATTGTTACACCTTTAGAAAGTATGCATTAAGTAATTAAGTAATGCATTAAACACACAACAAACAAACCTTCCAATATTTTAATGCATTTAATCTTTGGTTACAGTTTTTATGCATTACAGTGAACGTTCTGGATATTTTTATAATGCATTACACATAAAGGCTTTAAGTGTTACCCAAATTAGCTTTGGTGAGTAAATAGTTATCTTGCCACTTTGAGGAACTACATAATATAATAACTACAGAACTTACGAATAAATTGAATTGTAAGAATGACAGTCTGATGCACAATGATGCAAACATCCTTCACAACTCACAAATATACACACTACCACTCAAAAAAAAAATTATTTTGTGCAGTAAAAAAAAAGTAATATTCTGAACTATTATTACAATTTAAAATGTGTTTTCTATTTGAATATACTTTAAAATGTAATTTATTCCTGTGGTCAAAGCTGAATTTTCAGCATCATTACTCCAGTCTTCAGTGTCACATGATCTTCAGAAATCATTCTAATATGCTGCTTAAGAAACATTTCTGATTATCATCAATGTTGTAAACAGTTGTGCCACTTCATATTTTTGTGAAAACCATGATTTTTTCACGATTATTGATGTGTAGAAAGTTCAAATGAACAGCAATAATTTGAAACAGAAATCTTTAATAACATTATAAATGTCTTTACTGTCCCTTTCAATCAATTTAATGCATCCTTGCTGAATAAAGTATTAATTTCTCTTTGTGAAAGTTACCCAAAGTTTTGAATGGTGTAGTGGTTGATGTTTAGCACTGAGGCTAACAGGCCTTGTTTTTATTCAAGACTGAGTCTTCTCACTTTATTATTTGTTGCCACTGAGCCATTTATGATCTCAAACGTGGGTCTTTTAGGCCTTTATTCGGAAACCTTATGATATCTCAGTGTTTACATTGTCAATTCATCTTCATTCACTGTATTAGCAAACATTGCGAGTGTCCCGTTGCCTTTTTACAGTGTTAAACCACACAGTGCATTACAATACGCACAGAGACTGTTCAGATCTAGACGCTGACTTGATGATACGATGATCACGTGTCTCTAGGTTAACTGCCTTGCTTGTTTTAATCACAGCTATCATTTAATATTATTCACTTTGATTCACGTTGTATCCGCGCTCAGTAAATCTGCTCATGTAACGTTCTTTTCGTATTTTTGTCACGGGTGTAAACTGCTTTTTTTATGATAATTATTTGATTAATCAAGAAAATGTGAAATAAGATACTGTACATTGATGTCTGCAGCACACAAATAACAGTCGGCATAAAGGGCAGCGCTAGTAAAGTTGTTTATGAAACCGACGTGTGGTTTGTCTCATTTCTCTCACTTCTTATCCACAAACAGACTGATGATATTCTGAAAGAAAAGATGAAGAAATATAATCAAAGAGCTAAATGCATATTTTGAGATGATTCATGAGTCAAATGCGCACAGCATTAACACAGCCTAAAACACAGAGAAAAACTCCAGTCGGAGTGATGAAGCCAAAAACTGTGCTTTATGATTAAAGAATAAGCCAAGAGGAACATTTTATTGCTCTTTCATAACTCAGATTTCATTGAAGTGTAAACTTTCTCACGTTTCACCTAAAATTCATTAGGAGAAATAAAAACAGACACAAATGAAATAGTTGTTAACATAAATCACATTGACTGTATCTAGCAAAGCTCAGAGCACATCATTCGGTCCTTAGAAGAATTTGATGAGAAATAGCTGAATATTCAGGCGTAAGGAAAGAAAAACCCCAAATGAGATCTTTTTCTTATTTTTTTTCCAGGCAAGAAAGCAGTAAATAATGAGCAAATGAAGACTTTCAACTGAGAGATTTTTCAGGAGATGCATCTCGAACTGAATCATCTTAGGAAAAAGTCTCCATTTGCTCACACCTCGATCTGGTGCTGATTATAGGAGGTTCTGACCTGGTTGTGAATGTTTGGATCGGCTCCTCTATGCAGCAGCATTTTAACTAGATGCTCATAATTATCCAGCACAGCCACCTGCAAGATAAACACCTTTACACTCATCACATCCTTCAAACGAACCACCTTAATCATTATATACACAACACATGACCGCTCACAATTAAGCATATAACTTCAAATATAAAATAAAAAATTTTATATGCTAAATAAAGAAAATTACATAAAAAAAAAAAAAATCTGGGAAACTCTAATTCAGGAGAAACCGGGCCACGTGGACTGTATTTCTACTTTGTAACTATTATTTTACTGTTATTGTTTTATTAATTATATAGTATTGCAAATTTTATTATTATTTAGAAATGATCTTTTAGCTTAAGTTTTAGTTATTTTGTTATGTGCCTCTCTGCTCGTTAGGTGCCATTTATGTTTAGCTTTAATTCATTCTTAATTCAGATTTGGTTTTTAGTCATTTTAGTACTTCAACTTATTTCAGATATTTGCCAAACTTAAAAATTTTATCTAAAAATTATATTTCAGCTTTATTTTTTAAATTTTTAGTTTTAGTTAACAACACTGCTAACTATAAGTAAAAAAATACAGTTATCCAAAAAAAGATTTTTTTTTGTTTGTATGTTTGTTTTTAGATATTATTTGAGATATTTAGATTTATATATTAAGAGCAGGTTCCCATTGTGACAACATGCCTTGTTGTATGATTAACAAGTGTTCAGTAAGCTGCATCTTTTTTTTCTGGGGAATAATGGTGTTTAATATAAGTGTGTGTGTGTATAAATATATAGAGAGAGAGAGAGAGAGAGTGGCAAATATGCACTTGAGTAAAAAGCTTGACAACTAGCCCCGGCCTCCCCCGCTTATTTACTGGTTTATTACATGCTGAAATGTTACAGCACAGTTTGAGTACTGACCATCAGTGGTGTTTTCCCGTCTCTGTCCTGTACATTAACATCAGCACCAGCTGTGATTAACACTGAAGCTACAGCTGTCTCCTGTCATAACCGATACGATCATGAGGGGCGTCCAGGAGGTGTTGTCCCGCACATCGACCTGAGACACAGGAGAACATTATCCCCCGGTTTCACAGACAAGGCTTAAGCCTAGTCCTAGACTAAACTGTAAATCTGAGCGGTTTCAACTGAAATAAACTTGCACTGATTGATCTTAAAATATATCAATGTCTTTGTTTTGTCTCAAGATGCTCACCAGTAATGTTTTTTTCTAAGCATGTTTATAAAAAGTACTTAAATGTCCTAATTGAACTATGGCCTAATCCGGGTTTAGTCTAAGCCTTGTCTGTGAAACAAGGCCTATGAGATGTAAATCAGGTACAACTAAAATCAAACGCTGATGTTCATCATCCTCTCACCTCACACCCGTCCTGTATGAGGTACTGCAGGACGGGCAGGTGTCCAGTGCAGAGCGCAGCAGCTGCAGGACGCCCCACAGCTGCGCAGGAGCTGCACCACATCCAGGTGCCCATGGAAACACGCCAGCATCAGGCTGATTCACCACACACACACACACAAGACCAACACGTACACACCAGTGTTAATGTACTATCACTGATATACTATATAGTTTTATTAGTCTTTATTTATTACCCTAGTTTTTGTTCTTTTAAAATACTATTAGTTTTGTTTCAGATTTTGTTATTTTAGTACTTTAAGATAAACTAAAGTTATTAAAAGTAACAATTTTTTTATGGTTTTAATATTAGTTGATGAAAATATCCCTGGATCATAGCACAAGAGTTCCACAAGAGAGCTGGTAGCACTGGAAGAAAAGCTCACCTGTCTTTAAAGTGAAGTGACATTCAGCCAAGTATGGTGACCCATACTCGGAATTCGTGCTCTGCATTTAACCCATCCAACGTGCACACACACAGCAGTGAACACACACACACACACACACACACACCGTTGACACACACCCGGAGCAGTGGGCAGTCATTTTATGCTGCAGCGCCCGGGGAGCAGTTGGGGTTCGGTGTCTTGCTCAAGGGCACCTCAGTCGTGGTATTGAGGGTGGAGAGAGTGTTGGTTATTCACTCCCCCCACCTACAATCCCTGCCGGCCCGAGACTCGAACCCGCAACCTTTAGATTACAAGTCCAGCTCTCTAACCATTAGGCCACGACTTCCCACAAAGACTTGCCACTGTTGTTTTTTTTGTTGACATCTGCACCGTGGCAGACCAAAATCTGAACTCCACTAGAACACAAAACACATGATAGACAGATGGACAGACGGATAGATAGATATATAGATAAGGGTCAATTCTTTTAAATTGGGATCTATATCTGAAAGCGGAATAAATAATCTTTCCTTTGATGTATGGTTTGTTAGGATCGGACAATATTTGGCTGAGATACAACTAGGGCTATTTGAAAATCTGGAATCTGAGGGTGCAAAAAATAATCAAAATATTGAGAAAATCGCCTTTAAAGTTGTCCAAATGAAGTCCTTAGCAATGCATATTACTAATCAAAAATTTAAATTTTGATATATTTACTGTAATTTACAAAATATCTTCATGGGACACCATATTTACTTAATAGTAAAGTTACTTAGGCCTACTTAAAATGAATAAATAAATACATAGAAAATTATGAATATGAACATGACTGTATGAACGAATATGAACATTACTGTATGAACGAATATGAACATGTCCATCCTTATTATCCAGATAAAATAAACAGTTAAACACATATAAAACTTTTTTTTTTTTTCGCTGGGCATGTTATCACATTAAAATATGATGACGTTGGAGTTTTAGCTCTGTTTTGTTTTGTCAGACCGGTGAATTAACTGGATTAACCCATACTCATAATAAAGTATTTATTATGTCTATGGATTAACTGGCACGTCATGCGCCCGCGTTCACGACAGCGCTCATGTCCCGAGCGCGCACACGAGAGCGCAGTGCCAGAGCAGCCGGGATTCCCAACACACACACACACACACACACGTCCAACTTTACGGAGGTTTTAAGGGTGTTTTGGACACATGCACGAGCACAGAGGACTGGAGCGTTTGACAGTGAGTTTGTGAATGTATTAATAATCCCATGCGCGCAGCTGCTCATTATGGCTGCAAACAGCGAGATCTCAGAAGGAGAACTCCAGAGAGAGGAATCTGATGATCTGTTTGAGTTTGGAGATGATCTGGAGCTCAATCCGTTTGATGGACTGCCATATTCCTCCAGATACTACAGACTCCTGCAGAAGAGGAAAACTCTGCCTGTTTGGAAATACAGACATGAATTCATGACTTTGCTGGAAAATAATCAGATTCTTATAGTCTCAGGCACAACAAAGACTGGCAAAAGCACACAGGTGAGTTTTTGAGACGTATGCTTTCTTATTTATCAAGTTTCTACAACTTTTTGATGTTGGAAAAATGCCAGACAGATGTCTAAAATGTTTAGTGGGAGTAAATTTGGCAGTTCCTTCTTATCTGGAATATGCCATTGATTTGTCTGGTGTTGAAATGCAACAAGCAGAAACACCTCAGATTTTAGGAGAATCTTAAGAAAGTGTGTAAATATAGCATCTGTTTTAACTGCAGCACTCTAATAATATTGGAGAAGCACTAAAAATAGCCTGAGAAACATAAAGCCTCTCTGCCATGAACATGCTTTTGATTGACAAGCACCTCATTACTATGGAAATCAATATGCTATTGAACAAAACCGAGGCCTGTCTAGTTGTATATTGTTGGTAGTTGCTGTATTGTTTTATTATTGTCGCTTTGAGGAAATTAAAGTCTCACTAATAGTGTGTTTATGTCTAATCAATTGAGAAAGAGGCCTGCTCTACATATCATGGATTAGCTAGGCATAATGAACCCAAATTAATGATGTAGTTATTATTCATGTCTTCTTGCAAAGCTTGTATTATATTCAGTTGTGTTTAATTTGTCAGTAATTCCTGCATTTTATTCCAGTTCAGCATCTAATTCAATTCAGATTCTAGAAATTTAACATAATAATAGATACACTATAAACAGTTTTGCCAGTGCTTGTACACGATGTGAATTGTAGACCTGCAGTTTTGAAGTCATGTGGCCTGATCATGAAGTCTAAATCTGTGCAAATATACTTTACTAGTCATTTTAAATGAGGTCATCAGTTCTGTATCATGAAAGACTGTTTGCTGTGAGTCAGCTGCAACCATTGTGTTGAATCCTATGAACAAATAGTGTGCATTCAGCTGATGGTTTGGTCAGTCAAGGCAACCTTTTCATCTGCTTTCGTTTTTATATTATATAGTTTAGCAATTGTAAAAGAAAAGAAAATGCTTTTGGAAAATAATAAATAATACATTATTTAGTTTTGCATTACTAAAATCTTGGAATAATTCAAATTTGGTAATTTTTTTGTTTTGTTTTTTTGTTTGAAAGAATCTCTTGTGCTTTGCAATATCAACCAATATTAATATTGATAAAAATGAGAACCATTAATATTAATTATAGACCAATAACAATTTATTATTTTAGACTACCAAATCATCATATTAGAATGATTTCCAAAGAATCATGTGAAAGGTCATGGAGTTGCATCACAGGAATAAAGGACATTGTAAAAATATAGAAACTTCATAAAATTGATATTGTATTTTTATCAAATAAATGCAGCTTTGGTGAGCATGAGACTACTTTCAAAAACATTAAAAAATCAAAATAATTCTTCCCAATTTTGACTGGTAGTGTTGTGTATACAAGTGATAATCTATCAACAGAAAAATTCAAAATATTTTCTTCTAAATATATGCATATCTTAAAATAATATCTTAATGCCTTATGTAATTTTGCAATTCAAGAACGTCAGGAGACTAGAATTTTATTTTACTCTATATTTTTGATGGATCTGTTTTTAAAATAATACAAATTTGATTAGACAATTTTTAATGAAATAAAATAAGATTAAAATAAGAAATTTGATCAGACATTTTATTTTAAAATAATATAGTTTTTTATTACAGTTTTTAGAGATTTTAATAGACATTTATTAAATAAACATTTGATTAGACGCATTTCTTTATCAAATATTTTTTTCTTTTTTAAATATGTTTTTAGACATATTTGACTAGACATATTTAATAATGAAATAAACATTTCTTTATAGCATAAAATTGATTGTCTTGTTGATTATCTAATCAAATGTCTTATTTAATAAGAAAAAACATCCACCAAAAAAAAAAAAAAAGAGTAAAATTAGAATAAAAAAATAATAAAATAAAAAGTGATGTTTTTTTTTTATATATATTTTATCAGCTGAAAGGTTAGAATTTGTGTCAATTTGGCGTTAATGCATATTTTTCATATTGCACATTACAGTTTGCAGTTTGTATATGTGCAGATGCTTGTGCATTGTGTGTTAAGTGTAATTAGGAAGCCTTGCATCTGTTCGGTTCACCTGACCTGCCTGTCCAACAGATGCTGTTGAGATTTTCCCAGACTGCTCAGGCTGAAGGTCTAAACCTGCAGCTGTTAAACAATCAAAGACAGGTCTCAATGTGGACCACCTGCAGAGAAAGCCATCCACAGGATACTGAAATTGTCTCATTTGATTATTATTTTTTTCTGAAGGCTACCATAATGTATAATCCAATGCATCCAGGTGCTGATAGTGTGTGTTGATGTCTTCAGATCCCTCAGTGGTGTGCAGAGTTCTGTCTGTCTGCGCAGTACCAGCATGGTGTGGTGGTGTGCAGTCAGATCCAGAGACAGCAGGCTGTCGATTTGGCCCTCCGTGTTGCAGACGAGATGGACGTAAACATCGGCCACGAGATTGGATACAGCATCCCGCTGGAGACGTGCTGCTCCAACGATACTATTCTCAGGTCTGTGTGAAACTCGCATGCATGCAGCCCTCAAAAGTGTGAAAAACCGCACTGAAATGCTCACTATCACCAAATGTTTTCAAGTTGGTGATATTTTAGTTTCGTGCTTTGGTTTGTCAAGCTAAAGTATGAGAAGAATGTGCTGTCTTCTGAAATGTTTGAAATACTTTAGGCCTTTTTGCTTTATTATAAACAGGTCAGTGGAGGTCAGGGAGGCATTTCTCTGACTCGTGCTTTGGTGTAGATTTGGTGTTGAGGATAGGGTCAAAGCACTACTGAATAATATCTTCCAGTATGTGTTTTTCTTTTTTTGGGGGGGGGGGGGGGGGGGGGGGGGATAACAGGGTTTTGCAATGCTTGGTTTATTATAATAAAATTAAATATAATATTCATCAATATTCATTGATGCCTTAAATCATGTAATTTATTGAGAAATGTACTATTGCTTTTCTAAGTGATTGTACTTGATGATGATTAACCTCTCTTTTTAATACTAATCCATCCTTTTAGTTTTCATTTTATTGTATAAAGAAATGTCTAATCAAATGACATTTTCATTTATTATAGAAATATTTCTAGTCAAATATGTCTAAAACATCTTTAAAAAAAAGAAAAGAGAATTTTTTAATCAGTATGCATTATTTAATTTAATTATATTATCTAGTCAAATGTCTAAACCATATCAATAAAGGACATGATAAAAGAAAAAAATTTATATAAAGTAATGTCTAATAAAATATATCTTATTTTATAACCAAAATGTCTAATTAAATGGCTAAAACATATTGATAAAAACATAAGAATAAGATCTATATTTTATTTCATAAGGAAATGTCTAATCAAATATGTCTTATTTTATAATAGAAATATGTCTAGTCAATTGTCTAAAAACATGTATAAATAAAAAAACATAATAAAAGGAATAAAATCCATATTTTCTTTTATAAAGAAAAGTGTAATGTCTTATTTTATTATAGAAATATGTCTAGTCAAATGTCTATTAGCATATTAATAAAAACAATTATAATAATTGTATTTTATAAAGACATCTGTCTAATTAAATGTATTATTTTATTATAGAAATATGTCTAGTCAAATGTCTAAAAACATATTCCAAAATGTAAAAAATTAAATTTTATTTTATTTTAATGCATCTGTTTTTTTTCATATGGTTTTGTTGAATAGGTCACCAATAATACATTGTAGAGTTAAAGTTTTTGTATGTATGTGCATCTTTCTACATCTGTATATTTTCTAGCGTATTTATCTGTAAATGTCAAAACCAAAATGATGTTCTGGTTGCAGGTACTGCACCGATGACGTCCTGCTGCGGGAGATGATGTCAGACCCCATGCTGGAGCATTATGGGGTGGTGGTGATAGACCAGGCCCACGAGAGGACCGTGAGCACAGACGTTCTGCTGGGTCTGCTGAGAGAGGTGCTTCTCCAGCGGCCCGAGCTCAGGGTGGTGGTGTTGTCTGCCCCGCCCGCTTCAGACACGCTCCTCACGCACTACGGGAACGTCCCATGCCTGCTCCTGGATGCCCCGTGCGCAGGTGAAGTGATCCACAGCAACAGCAACAGCAATGAAAGCTTCTATTCGGCTCTGAGACTCGCGCTGGAGGTCCACCGGTCCAGAGAGCCAGGAGATGTAGCTGTGTTTCTAGCTTCAGAGCAGGTGAGATGAAATGCGTTAGTGGATTAGAACAGCTCGCATTACTTTAATTTATTGTAGCAATAATGCAAGCATAAATGATCTGGACAGTTAACCAGAGTTAACCTTTAATGATCCAAGAGCTGGAGAGTTGAGTATTAACACTAAAAGTGAATATTTAATGAATGAATGTGTGAATGCATGAGTGAGTGAGTGAATGCATGCATAGCTCATTAATCAAATAGATGAGAGCATTTATGTTAATTGGTACACTAATGTTTTTTGTGTTTGATAAAAGTCTCATTTATTTGAGCAAAAATACAATAAAAACAGTACTACTATGAAATAATTTTGCAGTCTAAATCAGCTGTTTTCTATTTGAATATATTGTAAAATGTAATTAATTCCATGGATGCAAAATTTTCAGCATCATTACTCCAATGTCACATGATCCTTCAGAAATCATTATGATTTGCTGCTCAAGAGACATTTCTGATTATTGTCAATGTTGAAAACAGGTGTGCTGCTTCATGTTTTTGTTGAAACTGAAATATTTTTTTATTAATAGAAAGTTCAAAGGAGCAGCATTTCTTTGAAATGGCAATCTTTTGTACATTATACATGTCTTTACTGTCACTACTGTTCATAATTAGATGTCTCTGAGATATTCTGTGTGTAAATGAGTCCCATCTTCAAGTAACTTTTCTAATAGCACACCAACAACTAGTTGCAAACAGAAAAACGGGTTAGAGTTTGTCCAAATAATCCTAACTTGTAGCAGAAGTGATGCTTGCTGTAGTGAACAGCACTAACACAATGTTCTCCATGATGACAATGACATTGTTGTGTTCAGCACAGTCAGCAGCGTCTGAATGAATATGTCCACTCAGCTCTTCCACTCTTCCACCAAATACTTAGATTTAACTAATTACTTTAATCAATCACAATATTACAGACTGTTACCAATCACTTTTTTCAACATCAACAAAATGTGGAACAGAAGCTGCATCTGACATGGCCTGGTTTATTTACACCGGCTGTTTAATGCTGCTCATGTACATGTATTTGCACAAAAATTGCATAATGTAAATAGCCTATAAATTCAAAAACAGGAACGCATTAGATGGTGAAGCTACAATATGATAACAAAATTATTATTGTTAATTATTGCTCTTGATATTTGAATAATTTTGTGGGGAAAAAGCAATATAAAATCAGTCATATTCTGACTAACTTGTGAATTTGTTTGCTTTTTACAGTTTAGAAAATCAAGACTTTTTGTAGCATGAAAAACAAAACCGTTATTTTGCAGGAACTCATGTTATAATCACTAAAGCTGCTGGCAAAATAAATCTCTTGCATCTTTTCTGCACTTTGTTGTTTATAATGATGAGCGAATTCACAAATGCAAAATCAAAAATCAGCGAGAAGTGCACTAAACAACTTTGCTCTCCAGTGGCGAATCAAAAGCCTGTGTGTGTGTCTTTCAGGAGGTGCTCTGTGCCTGTAATATTCTCACTATAGAAGCGTCCAGGATGAGTGCATCTCTGGGGGAGCTGATAGCAGTTCCCCTGTGTCCTGGATACTCCGGAATGTGTCCACCAATCACAGAAAGCCCACAGACAAGTAGGCGGGTCTTCGTTTCCTGCAGCCAATCAGAGGATCTGTTCTGGCCGGTGGACACTATTACTTTTGTCATCGATACTGGAGTAGAGAAGAGATTAGTGAGTGTGCTGTAAACCTGCTTTTATTTGCTACATAAATGTTGGTTTTGCAGCTTTTCAAATCAAAAGTTCACTGTTTTGCAAATGTGTTTGAGCAGTCCAAAAATAATTATTTGGAAGTCTTGTGAAATTCATATTTTCTGTGGTATTGTGTGTAGGTGTATAACCCACGAGTGAGAGCCAGTTCAGAGGTCATCCGACCCATCAGTAAATGTCAAGCAGAAATCCGTAAACGACTGACTGGATCAACAGGTGTGTACGGTTTTGGCATTTATTTGACATTCACCTGTTTTTTAAAAGATCCTTTATATTAACACTATGAACCCCCAGTGTATTAGTGTATTTACAGTATAAAGACCGCTATATATGTGTGATATTAAATAGAAATCACAGTTCAGTATGCAAATAAATGTGGAAAATTGCAGTTATGTAAATATTGTGATGATGTCATCACTGTTGGTTGCTTTTTAAATGAATAAACATAAATTATACATAAGTGGATATACAAAATGAATCAATAAATGAAGTAATAAAATCAGTGTATATCTTCTATCTTATGTCTTCTATTCTTTCATTAATGTTCTATATATTTATTATATAGACCACAAAACCAGTCTCAAGTGTCAATTTTTCAAAATTGAGATTTATTCATCATCTGGAATCTGAATAAATAATCTTTCCATTGATGTGTGGTTTGTTAGGATCGGAACAATATTTGGCTGAGATACAACTATTTGAAAATCTGGAATCTGAGGGTGCAAAAAAATCTAAATATTGAGAAAATCATCTTTAAAGTTGTCAAAATGGAGGTCTTAGCAATGCATATTACTTATCAAAGATGAAGTTTTGATATATTTACAGTAGAAAATGTACTAAATATCTTCATGGAACATGATCTTTACTTAATGGCCTAGTGATTTTTGGCATAAAAGAATAATCGATAATTTTGACTTATGCAGTGTATTTTTGGCTATTGCTACAAATATACCCCAGTGACTTAAGACTGGTTTTGTGCTCCAGGGTCATATGTGTGTGTGTGTGTGTGTGTGTGTGTGTGTATATATATATATATATATATATATGTGTATATATATATGTATGTTATTTTTTAAATTAAATATTATTATTATTATGCATAATATTATTTTCTGATTATAATCAGATTCTAAGAAAATGAATAAAAAAAAAAAAACCTAAGAATTGATTAAAATTAGACCTCCGCTAAGTGATGAACATTTTGAAGAGGAATAAAAAGCACTGCAGTGAAGCACTTGAGCTGTAAATCAGTTGCATGTCATTTCACAGAGTAGAGAGTCATTGTCAGCAGTGAATCAGTGTTGAATGTGTTTGTTTGAAGGGAAGTGCTTCTGTTTGTATCCTGAGGACGTTCAGCTGCCCGCTGAGATCCCTCCTTGCATTCTGGAGTCCAACATCACGTCCACGGCGCTCTATCTGAAGAGGATGGAGGCGGCCGGGATCAGACACTGTGACTTCATCAGCAGACCTGGTGGGACAGATTTCTTTTCATTCATGAGCATTTCACAGTGGCATATGAGAGATTTAATAATAATAAATATAGCACTTTTCTGCAAACTCGTCTATATTCAGCTTTATCAGTGAGTAGAATGTCAGTAAACTATGGAAGGCCATTTCCACCATGGAATAAATACATTACAGATGTAATTGCGACTCTTTATTTCACATTTCTGACTTTTTTTTCTCACAATTCTGAGAAAAAAAGTCTAATAAACGCAGAATTCAGACGTTTTCTTGCAATTCTAAGTTTATATCTTGCAATTCTGTTTTTTATTTTCGCCACAGGATAAAAAATCAAAACGTAATTGTGACTTTTTTTCTTGTAATTGTGAGTTTATCTTACAATTCAGACATAATTTGGACTGAGTTTATAAACTTGCAAAACTGAATTTATATCTCCCTATTCTTTTTATAAGATTTAGATTTTGTAAGATATAAGTTTACTGTTTATTTCTTACAAAATCTCATGATTCTGAGTTTATATTTGACAAAATCTTGCAATTCTGTGTTTGCATCTTGCAGTTCTAGCTTATATCTCACAATTATGAGCTTATATCACAATTATGAGCTTATATCACAGTTCTGAGTTTATATCTTCCAGTTCTGATTGCAAAGGGACAGTCAGAATTATCTTTTTCAATTTTTTATCCAAACTTCCATAATAAACACCATTGATAATCACCTAAAAGTTCGAATTCTTCACGAATGTAGCAGGTTTATTCTGAAAAGTCTCACTGTAGTCTATAATTGTTGATATTTTGAAGGTGTGTGGATGGGTTTCTGGTTTCTGACTGGCGTTCGGTCATGTGTGCGTTTGCTGAACTGACAGCTCTGCTGTCTGCTGGGTTTACACTCTTTGTTTGTGGTCACTGTGTGGACGGTGAGAAGCTCAGAGGAGAAAGAGAGAAATTCATTAGTGACCAAACAGACACAATACACAGGAAGAGAAGAGCTCAGTCAGTGGAGAACCGCCCGACTTATTTTCAGAAATACCAGAGCCCACACTTGTTTCTTTAGTTAGCACTTTTAATAAGCCACATTTGCATGATGTTTTGATTTCCTCTTCCAGATCCCGAGGGCCTCATGCAGGCGTTGGAGGAGCTCGATTATCTCGCTGCTTTGGACAACGATGGAAACCTGTCTGAGATGGGCATCATCATGTCAGAGCTTCCTCTGGATCCACAGATGGCGAAGGCTCTGTTAGCGTCCTGCGAGTTTGACTGTGCTAGCGAGATGCTAACCATCGCTGCAATGCTAACAGGTAATGCTTCAACACAGACTGTAAAATGTGGCCGACTGATTTTCAATGACTAATAGCCTGTTGGCCATGTGTTATATATATTTATTATTAATGAGTTTTTGGCTCAAGGTCTGCATTTAAAGTCACACCAGAGGTGTTCAGCTGGCTTTCTGCAGACCAGTCAAGTTCTTCCACACTGACTCAATCAATCATGTCTTTTTGAACCGTGTCTTATACACAGAGGCACTGTCATGTTAGAATAGAAAAGGGTCCTGTCCAAACTGTTGCTATAAAATTAGAAGCACACAATTCCCAAGAATATCATTATATGCTTAAACATTAAGATTTGTT
Source organism: Barbus barbus (assembly GCF_936440315.1). NCBI lineage: Eukaryota > Metazoa > Chordata > Actinopteri > Cypriniformes > Cyprinidae > Barbus > Barbus barbus. The sequence goes on from NC_136760.1 coordinate 26,739,366, forward strand.
CTCATAGAAATTACTAAAGTAGTCAAACATGTTCATTAGAAGTGGGTGACTCAATACTTTTACCAATATAGTGTAGATGTGTATATATATAGATATAGCTAGATAATATATTTACATTATATAAATATATTGTTCAGAATAAATACATATTTAAAGTTAAAAATGATTATGCTTTGTTGCGTCATTTCTATGTTCTATGAGGACTCTTGATAGTAAAGTATGTAATTAATGCATAAGCAGTGGTGTACTTAAAATATTTTATCTTTAAAAAAATCAACTCTAACTATACTAGATATAGATATGTTTTAAAAACACACTTAAACTCTATATATTATGAGCTCCATCTGTCTCCATCAGCACCAAGCTGCTTCATGGAGCCTCCCGTCGGCATGGTAACAGAAGTCATGCGCTGTCATATGAAGTTCCAGCATCCTGAGGGCGACCACTTCACCCTCATCAACATCTACAACACCTTCAAACGCAGCCAGAAGGAACCATGTGAGCACCGCTCTTCCTCTCATGAATGCCCAGGTGAAGAGCGAGAGTGTGTTAAACGTCTCTGTGTGTGTGTGTGTGTGTCAGATTTCAGTCAGGAGCAGTGGTGTGAGGAGTACTTCCTGTGCTGCGCCGCTCTGCAGACGGCAGACGCCATCAGAGCTCAACTCACAGACATCCTCAAACGCATCGAGCTTCCCATTTCAGAAGCAGCCTTCGGCACCAAATCCAACGCACTCAACATCAAGAGAGCGCTGCTCGCGGGCTACTTCATGCAGGTCTGTAAACATGTTTTTATGAACACATACATACAGTTTTTTGTTTAATGTCTTAAACAAAATTATATATGTATTTGAAGAGCTGGTATATAATTGTAATGTGTTTTTTTAAGTTACTGTTTTTTTGGGGGGGGTTACTCATTTAATTTTTTTATATTTATTTAATGTTTTATTTACTCATTATTTACAATTTGTATTTTATTTTATTATGTTTTGATCTATATTTGTATTTTGTTTTGTTAACTCATTTCTCTGAGGTCCACTTCTAATGTTAGTAAGGTTTAAACATTTTTCCATAAGTTTTAAGCTATATTTTTATTTATTTAATTACAATTTGATTTTGATTTTATTCACTCATTTCCCCAAGGTTCACTTAATATTAGTGAAGTTTCATAACCAATTTTTTCATTAGTGCTGTCCTATATTTATTTATTTCATTTTATTATTATTTTATTCAATAATTTCCCAAAGGTCCACTTAGTGTTAGTAAATTTTCCTAACTATTTTTGAGTTATATTTACGTATTTGCAAGTATTTTAATTTTTTTTTTTTAAGTTTAGATTATTTAACTGAGGTCCACTTATAATGTTTGTATGAGTAACCTTCAGAAAGTTTTTAGCTGTATATTTATTTAAGAGTATTTGGTCATTTATTTATTTATTCATTCATTGTCCACTGTTAGTGTCCATTTATGTTAGTAAAATTTCATTGTTTTTCAATTTATATTATTTAAAAAAAATATATTTATAATTGTTTCTGTCATTTATTTTTTTTTTTTATTTAAATGTAATTTTGTCAAAAAAGATTTTTTTAATTATAAAAAAAAAAAAAAACTTTGAGGCTGTTAGTAAAATTAGTATAAAAACTTGGTCCAAACAGCTTTTTAATTTAATATTTTTTTTTCCCTCAGGGCTCAGTTTAATCTCATTTGAATAGGTTTTGGGCTTGAATTTGAAGTGTCAGTCATGAATGTGTTTTCTGAAGCTCTCACGTGTCTCAGATCGCCAGAGATGTGGACGGTTCGGGGAATTACTTCATGCTGCTGAACAAACACGTGACTCAGGTTCACCGTCTGTCAGGTTACGGAGCAAAAGCTCATAAACTGGGTCTGCCGGAGTGGGTTCTGTTCCACGAGTACAGCCTCTCCGACAACAACTGCATCCGCACCGTCACACAGATCTCACCGCAGGCGTAAGTGTGTGTCCTCCTGCTCCTGCTGTAGCTCTGACTGTAAACATGACCATGCCACGTCATCCTGAGTAATCCTGTTTTCTGATGTGTCATCAGTAATCTGGTCTCACAATAGAGAGCTTTTCAGATCCACAGGATTAAAGCAGATCAGCTGCTGCTCACCTTTGCTATTCTTCCATTCATTCATTTAGCACAGGGATACTCAAATCTGAATCGCGAGATCCTGAAGAGTTTAGCTCTAACCCTAATCAAACACACCTGAGCATGCTAATCAGAGTCTTCAGGATCATTAGAAAATCACAGGTAGGTGAGTTTGATCAGGGTTGGAGCTAAACTCTGCAGGGAAATGGATCTCGCAAGCCAGATTTGAGTATCCCTGATTTAGCAGATATAAACACTACCATTACGAACATCCTGAACATTATTAAATGTTACAATTCTGGTGTCCAGAATGGAATACAAGCTTTACAAACAGCATTGACAATTGTAGATTAAAAATGTATTTTGAGGTCTTTCACAATCATTTTTTAACTTTTTTTTTATTCAATTTGTTCACTGTACTTTTTTTCTACAAAATAGCTACATTTGTCATTAATCCTTATTTTAAATTGAAAAAAAAAAATACTGAAAATGTAAAAATTGCTGTAATATATGCTTCCATTCAAAAGTCTGGGGTCAGTAAGTTTTCCTTTTTTTTGTAAGTACTCTTATGCTTGCAAAGGCTGAATTTATTTAATTAAAAATAAAATGAAAACAGTAAAACTGTGGAATATAATCACAACTGTTTTCTGTCTGAATATAATGTACAAATTTAATTTATTCATGTGACGGAAAGCTGTATTTTCAACCTATTCCAGTCATCAGTACGACACGATCCTTCAGATTTGCTGCTCAAGAATCATTCTCAATGCTGAAAACCATTGTACTTCGTGTTTTTGTGGAAACAGTCATGTTTTATTTTTCACTATGAATATAAAGTTCAAAAGAACATTTATTTGAAATAGAAATGTTTTGTAACGTTGTCTTTTACTGTCACTTTTGATCAGTTTATTGCATCCTTGCTAAACACACATGTTTATAGTGTAAGCCCTGTTCCCTTCTGTTCCAGGTTTCTTCAAATGGCACCGCAGTATTTTTTCTGTAATCTGCCACCTAGTGAAAGTAAAGAGATCCTGCAGCACATTCTGGACAGCGACAGGACGGGGAACTCAAGAACAAAAGCACTACCGGCCGCACCAGAAACAGAGACGGCAGAAACCGAATCATATGACCGATGTGTCATACAGTGACCTCATGAAGTCACGCTTGTGTAAATAGTGTTCAAATATTTTGTATTGTTACTCTTCAAAAGACACTCGAGTCCTGTTTGGGTTGTTTATTTTGTGGGTAATTTCAACGGATTATGTACAGAAATAAATGATTTCACTGGTTTGGGGTGATTTGGTGTCAAACTGTTTTATGGCTGGTTTATACATTATGCCTGGGACAATAAACATATCTTTTCTAGAACAAGAAGAGTTCAGCGCTGGATGGTTCAGACGGTCAGATATTCAGTCATTTTATCTATGATGGTTCCCATCTTGTCCATCGGGATCACCATCACCGTGCGGAACGGTTTCATCGGTACGTCGTCGTAAGACCACTTTCCCGTCGCGCAGGAATCAGCCTCATCCTGAACACAGTAGCTGAACTTCAGCGTGGCTTGCTGTCAAACAAGAAAATGTTTAGGGTCAAAACAAAACAATATTTTTCTGCAGATTCACAGTGCAGTTATATTTTGGTTTCATATGGTCAAAATGGACCATGACAATTAATACAATTATGGATTTCTGTAGTTATGTTTAGCTCCAAAACATTTAAATGATTAAAAGTGAACTGGAAAAGTAATTGAAATTCATTAGTCAAAGCCGGGTTATTATAGTTAACTAAAATTAAAAGCATAAAATAATTTACTTGAAACACAATAAACATTAAGTAGATTATTTTAACTAGTTTTCAAACAAAAAACCTAAAAAAATTGTAAATCTGCTAAAATTTTAAAATATACAGTATTTTACTATTTTTATTTCGGCTAGTTGCCAAAGCTGAAATAAAAGCTATATTTGACATTTAATAAAAAAAAGACAATTTTAAAAAATGCAAAAATTCAAAACAAAAAATGCAAGTATAATATATATTAATATACATTTTTCTTTTATATAAGAAATAAAATACTGAATATATTTTTCCTTGACAAAGTTATCACTTCTTAATCACTGACAATTAAACTTGTGTGTTAATCAGTAAAAAGTCCAATTTGAGGACATATTGACTTCAGTGTAAGTCAGGATATGAGGAGTGAAAGTTCAACTGACCTCATAGAAGAACTCCTCCTCGTCGTTCACAAACCGCAGCTCTTGTTTGGGTTGAGCTGGACCAGATATGCTCTTCTTGGCTGGTTTGCAGGTTTTACTGATCATCAGGTAGAACTGGCATTTACCGCTGGGTTTATTGGTCCTTTGTGCTTCGGCCATTTCCTTCCTGTCAAACCAGACAGCATGAATACCCTCAATACCAGCACTAAAGACCTGTGTTTCTCAAACTAGCTCTGTAAGTGTTTTAGAAACATGAGAAATGTTTTTATGGTGCAATACTTTACTCCGTGTTTCCAGGGATTGTGGGATCTAAAGTGGCTCATCTACATGTTGTCTTGTGCACTGACCAACATTAGAGACATGGTTACATAAGATCCTTATAAATCCAGCTGAATTAGCGCAGCTCGTCAGTAACACTGTGACAGCTTCAGCCTGACACAACACGATTATCACGAGAGCAGCGGTTGAGTAACGCTGACACCCTCCTGCATCTTCCAGCAGGAGGACAGTAATTCTCTTCAATCAGTCTCAGTGGAAAAAACTGGCTGATGGACATTTTAAGTGTGAAATCTGCTGGTTAATATTGTGGTATGTTTAATATAATTTCTTCAACTGATCATGCACACTTTATCATTTTTCTCTCCACAAGTCAGGATATCAACAGCAAATAAATAAGCAAACAAACAAATAAATCTCCATGCTTTTAGTATTATTGAGATATTATAATTGTTAATATTAATATTTTATTTTTAGATTTTCTCTTTTCATTTTAAAGCTTTAACACAAATTGTTTATTTTTAGTATTTTTTATGTTTATATACTCTTCATTTATTTCTATTTATGTTTTAGTTGTTTAGTACATCAAAGTAAACTAAATAAATGATAAATATTTTATAGGCAACTAGCTGAAATAAGTTTTTGAAATATTTTTATGTAATTTTTTTTATTTCAGTCAAAGTTTAAGTAATAAAAGTTGTTTTAGTTAGCTGTATTCATTTATTTATACATTTCTTTGTGTATTTAATTATTTATATATTTAAACATGATTTAATTTTGAGTAATTTGGCTATCCATACTGAACAACACATTGTGAAAAGCCAAATAACCCAAAATCTCAAAACTGACCAGTGCATAAAAACTAAATATTTTTGCATGTAGTGTCTTGTCTTAAGAAATTCTGAACCGTATATTTGTACATGCCTACATCCATTATCTTCAGAAGCACACACTCGGTCTCCGTCTGCTGGTCAGAGCCACTGAACACTTACTGAAGTTGTTTGTGCATGGGGAGGGCGATCTGTGGCGGGACGTTGACGAATCTCTCGCTCAGCAGCAGCCCAACAGAGTGTCCGTTACCCAGCAGCAGCTTCTCGAACCGCTCCTGAACATCCGGGGAGCTGCTTTTGGCACACTGCTCTAGAAGCATGTCCTTCAGCTTCTCCAGACACTCCACACCCTGATCAACACACAACAGACGATCAGACGGGACACAAACAGCACTGATAACACACAGTCAAGAGCCACAAACAAATGATTCATGTTATGATTCAGAAATCTGAGTATCATCACCTGTCTCTCGGTGAGGTTCACCATGCTGATGACTCCAAACACCTCATCCGGGTCGCCCTCGTCATCACTGTCCTCCGGTACCTCCGCTTGCTGGAGTAAAACACATTAAAAAATTAATTGCATTAATATAATAATTAAGGACATGTTCATCCATATGTTTAATATATTATTCTATTATAAATATGGTGATTATCAGTATATTTTAGGACAGATTTTTTACTTTTTAAATACCATGAACCCCAAATAAATTAACCTTATGCAAGGAACCCTCATGCTAAAATTTTGAAATGTATTTGTCTATTTTCATGTACAAAAAAAAAAACTCTACTTAATTAATGCATATTATAAATGTGAGAATATAGTTCGTATAATACATGTTTTCCCCTAAACATTGCTGCAATGTAAAGTTTGGTGTATATTTTGTTTGTTTACATTTTTTTAATATTTCTATTAATTATATTTTATTCATTCATTTATTTAGATCTTTTAAAATATTTATTTATTCATTTTAATCTTTCTTTTATTTTTGTCTTTACAATTCTCTTTAGCACTTTCTTGTGTGTTTCAAAAAACAAGTTTACCAAATAAGCCAGATTACATCTAATAATATACTGAAATATACAGTTACGAGATGAAAAAACTAATTTTTGTAAATAAAATATTACACTATTATTTAAAGCTGCAGTCCGTAAATTTTGCCTCTTTGTCGCCATCTCTGTTTGAAAACCTGGAATTGCAGCTGCTTGCGGAATTATCTTGCTTGCATGGGAAGCGCTCCGGCTCCAGCGTAGATTAATCTAATGTTTTGAGGTGAATGTGTCACCGCACACTGCACAAACATCCAGTCACCGCAACGGTGTTGATGTTTACTGTACTTCAGAATCACAGATTCTAGCCTACGTCTTGGAATATATGACCCACATAAGAATTGTCATCTGAACGAGTAACAAGTCTGCCACGTTTGTTCTGACCAACCGAGGAAATAAGCATTACATTAAATTGCACTACCAATAGTGATTTAATCTAAAGATTGGTTAGCTCATATCGCATCAAACCGTGCAAATTATTATTATTGTTATACTTTATTCTCAAATTATGTTAACAACATCAGCATTGCATGACTATGAATATAGTGCGTATTAGTGTAGATTTCAATTTCTGTACAGTCTAATCTGTCATGGCATTCAAAGTTATTTTAACCCAAAAAGCAAATTATGCTTCCTTCAAACTGGTTTTCTTTAAAATACAAGTCTTGTGTAATCCCAGGCTATCTGCAATTTAAAACTGGAATATAATTAAATTTAATTCACACAATCCTTTCTGGATTACAATCTAGCATCAAAATGATCAATTTAATTATTCCAGCTGCTGTGAGAAAAGGCTAAACGACCTGCAGGATCCTCACATGCCATAGATTACTACTAATTTCCCGTGAAAACCTACTCAAATCAGAAAACATTATTATAAACGAACCGTTATGAATCAGGCTAAAATAAGGTGGTAGTTTTGAACACTGGCTGGTTATGTACTTGCTCAAATATTGATTTTGGATCATTTTTAACCAAAAAAAGTTACGGACTGCAGCTTTAAACAAGTCTCTAAAAGTGTTTTTTCCACCAGGATCTGATATTTGACCATTAGCTTAAGTATATTTCATAAAGAATAGAATCTAGCTACTGTTCATCCTTTACTATTAATGATTGGATATTATTATGGTGGTTATCAGTATATGTTAATGCACAATGCAGATACATTAAAACAATAACAACAAAAATTAATAAACCAATTTTTGAAAGTATACTATGATCCAAATGAGTCTAACCCTGATGACGCTGCCAATGTGATTCTGCTGGATGATGACGTCAGTCAGATCAGATGTGTTCACCTGAGACTTCAGGAACAGCTGGAACAACAAACACATAGATATATGAGTGAGAATATAATGTATACATATTCTTTGCGCTTTTCAGTCTCTGTTGAAGTGCAAACTGAGCAGTGTAAGTTATATCTGTGTGTTCAGTGCAATGCAAACCTGCTGCAGAAGGGTTTTAATGCCATGAAAGTCGTTGTCAGAAATCGTGTGTGCTTCAAAGTCCACGATAACCTCCTAAACACACATCAAAACACATATACATGATAACAAAACGACGTATTTCAACGCAGAGCCAGTCTGGCCTGCACATCACGACATTATTGGCTGCAATAACAGTTAAAATCGCAACTTGCCTCGTTTATTTCTTCTTCTGAATCTTCATTGTCCTCGTCGCCAGAGTCTTCCAGACCCTCGTCCGGGCTTTCATCGCTGACTTGAGGGTTTTGTCCCGTTTCAATAGCTCGCCTCTTCGCAGATGAAGCCATGCCGCACGCAGGAAACAGACACGAGTTCACGCAGAGCGACGTTTCGTGTTATCCACATGGTAGGAAACTGAAGAGTCCTATCGGCCATGTTGGCTCACAATAGACGTAGGGGAATTCGCACAATACCTCCTGGCAAAAGATCCAAAATGGCGTCTGTTTCAGATGACGATCTTTGGGAAGCAGCAGATGTCATATTTAACACAGGGGTGCTGCGTGAAAATTATGTATTATTTAGATTAAATTTCCAAACAATCATCTTCTGACCTACATAGAAATATAAATATGCTTTAACGTAGTTTTGAGGTGCATTATGTCATATTACAAAATAAAAGTCGATGCATTACTTACAATATATGTACTTTTCTTTTAATTACGTTCTCTTAAAAAGCAAAGTAAGGGATTATTCTTTTTTTTTTTAATTAATTTCCTTTGATGTAATTGCATTAAATACAATTTCTATACAAAATAGAAATTGTTCAGAATAAAAATAGAACTCAAAATTCAATGTTAAAATATTGGCTTTTAATGTAACCTTCCCCCTTTTAGTTTTTATTTTTGGCCATTTCAAGAGTGATTTGTGTGTGTGTGTGTGTGTGAAAAGTTGTCTTTGAGGACCGGAATACATTATTATTGATTATTATCATTTATGCAAATTATTTTTTAAAGAATTTATCTATCTGTCTTAGAAAAATAAAATATAATGAGATTAAGATGATTCCCCTTTAATCAGATAAATATTTATTTGAGAAGGTTCGGGAAATAGCTAGTTGACGTCATCGGGGGGCGTGGCCTATGGCGGAAGTGCAGGTGGCTCTGTAGAATGTCGAGCGTCAATTTAACACAATAACAGACAGAAATCAACCATGGCCCTCAACAACAATCATTCTGAATGTGGAGGTGTTATCATCAACAACAGCGAAAGGTAATGTCGCGGAATCAGACTCTTTGATTAATATCGGCGTTATTGTGTTTTATTATTATATAAAGCTGCTATACCGTCTTCACGGATTTGTCCAAAACGTCCATATTGAGTTAATTATTGTGTGTTATGTGTTTTTCTGTTCACATAATAAGAATAGTACAGTTTACAGTGTCATCGCGCGACCCGTTAGGTTAGATCACACCCATATTATTCAGACTGTCTGCCGTGTATGTGTTTATATTAAGCAGCATTATGTTTACACACACTATAAATGCAGCCCATATTCAGTCACATAAGTTGTTATATTATAAAAACATGGTTCAGAATGCTACTATGGCGAAGTGTGCTTTATGAATATTAATTTAGTCAAGTTTCTTGGAAACCTTCCTGCAGCGTTCAGTCACGTGGCCTTATTAATATTCCTGACTGACGAACCTCCAAGTTGTCTTTCAGCCAATCAGCTGGACGCATGTGGTAATATTAATGAGCTCAGCCCTCGCCGTAGTAGGATGCTGTGAATGGCTGTAGATCAGCAGCAATAATCTTCTTACGCTTCTGTTAAAAGAAATGACATGCTCTTAAGAAGAAGGCTCTTAAAGTTTCACAATAGCTGCGATCTTATTACACAACTGATAAAGACTGAGACTGATTATATCTAACATATCAACAAACCAAACAATCATCAATAATTACCAATAATCATATAAGTACACAAATAGATTTGATACCATCTGATACTGTGTTTTTATTTACTTAACTTTTTTGCATCTATTCTACGTTGCATTATCTTCATTAACACTAAAATAAATCTTGGAGTACATTTACTAGGCTATATTATTCACACAATAATAGTCTTTTATTTATATATATATACATTAGTATTTCATTTATTTTTATTGTGTTTTTATATTATTATTATATAGACTTTTTATAATCATTAATATTTTATTACTACTATAATTATAAATCTTATAATTACAATAATAATTATTATTTATATAATTACTACTATTATAAATCTTATATTACAATAATAATTATTATTATTGATGTAATGTTTAATATAATATTTTCGGTTATTATTATCATTGTTATATTTAGTTTTTTAAATTCCTTAATTTATATATAATGAATTATTGTAACATTATAGAGAAATATAACTACAACTTATAATAAAAATGTAAAAAAATTACAAAATATTTTATTTCTTACAATTTTATATTATTATAAATAATCATTAATAGTTTAATAATTAAAATATTATTAATATTTTGTTATTGTTAGGGTTAGGGACAGGGTTATAATATTACATTATAATAGAAAATGCTCTGAGAACTACAGCTTTCTTTGATATTGGTATTCTTTAAAGCTATAAACAAAAGTCTTGGTTCCTTATCAGCGATGGCACAGCTAGTGTTGTTCATTATGTGTTGGCACAGAACTGTAATAAAGCAAATCTGTTTTCCTACAGTCTCTTGATGTCATATGAGAATGTGGAGCTGGTGTTCAGTGACACAGAACGATTGCCAGAAGCCTTCAGAAAAAGCAAGAAGGGAAGCATCTACCTGACACCTTACAGGGTACGTAATACAAGAGAAGGGGTTAGATAATCATCTTATTTTATAATGATGATAAGGACAGAGCAAGGAAACAGTTACATAATAAATGTAGTGCTTGATCTTTAAACACATTTTTTATACAGTCTTGGCCTTGTCTGTCTCCTGATTGGTCTTGTTCAGTGGTTTGTATATATGTTCATATGTGGTTTAATCTTTAGGTGATCTTCTTGACTAAAGGGAAGGACCCTCTGCAGTCTTTCATGATGCCGTTTTATCTTATGAAGGGCTGTGAGGTCAAACAGCCAGTACTTGGTGCCAACTACATCAAGGGCACGATCAGCGCCGAGCCTGGAGGTAAAACACCGAACCTAAATTTAACACTGCAGCTGCGAGGAGAGAGAGCAATGAGGGAATAAACCAAATCACAGGCCAAAACCACTGCCCTATCCGCTGTTGTTGAAATCGTTATTGTGAATTAAAATATAAATATTAGAAAAAATAGATGTTTAGATTTTTTTTCTAAATATATTAATTAGTAAACAAAAATAACACTGGCCCTGAACCACATGAAACAGTTTTTTAGAGAGCAGACTCAATAATAATTTTCATTATTTTGACTATGTATATTGATGTATAAAGACACTTTTTGTAATGTCTATTATTCAACGAATTAATATAATAATACATACTATATATAATATAACATAATAATATTATGCATTCATGTTAAAACACAATATTAATGGTGTTTGATTTTGTATTATATGCTAACATGTTAGACTTTAAATAAAAGTACTCAGATCTGAATCAGGATCTTCATTTGAATGATCTGGTCCTTGGAAGTAAGTCCACCTCTGTGCAATGTGAGCATAAAAGCATATACTAAAGCATGTTTCCATCACTGCTCCAGGTGGCTGGGAAGGTTCTGCAACCTTCAAGTTGATTTTTGCTGCCGGAGGAGCGATTGAGTTTGGACAGTGCATGCTACAGGTGGCGGCACAGGGTACGTTTGTGCTCAATCAGTTTTAAAAGCAATATTATTTGTTTTAAAAATAAATGTTTTAGCATCAGATTTGATGTGGAAGCATTTCCTTCAGTCTCTCTCATTTATTTCAGCATCCAGAGGGCAACCGGTGACTGTAAATTACGGCTGTCCTTACATGGCAAACGGTGCATTCGCTTACCCTCCTCCTCCACCTGCTAACGGCATGTATTCGGCCGCACCTCCTCCGCCTGGATACGCCTACCCTGGACCTCCTCCTCCAGGTCAGGTTCACTGCTAAACAGTGCTGAGCAAACTAAGTACTGACATTTCAACTTGTATTCAGACACTGTTAATTGTGTCCTCTAGGTGGAATTTACCCCAACCCTCCTGGCTTTGATGGACCAGCAGCCTACATGCCTCCTCCACCGTATACAGCTCCGATGAACCACGCTGCTCCGGACCCAGACCTGCCCAGAACCCCTGCAGGTATGAGCCACAACTGGACTCCTTTGAGTTTATACTTCAAGTCACGGTTTTACTGGTTAACTCTGACAGACTACTTTTTATATAAACTGACTGTATTTGTTGTCCTAGCCGAAGCAAAAGCAGCTGAAGCTGCAGCCAGTTCAAGTGCATCTACTTTTGCTCCGACACGGGTCTACCTGCCCGAGGTGAGTTAACCAACCTGTTAACCACGTTCTACTTTTTAATAAAGTCCATACATAACCAGGTCCAACCTGTTAACCAAATAAATTAATAACAAAGTTCTTATATAACCATGTTAAATGTGTTAGTCTATATATAACCACCAGGTCAAACTTGTTAACCTAGTATATCCTGCTAACAATGTCCATGTGTAACCAAGTTAAACTCCATATACAACCAGGTACAACTTGTTAACCAAGTTAATTTACAGTATAACAAAGTTCTTGTGTGAGCAAGTTAAATGTTAAAGTCTACATAACTAGGTTCAACCTCTTTACCAAGTCTATATATAAGTTCAAAAATAATAAAGTTGTAATATGTAACCAAGTTAAACATGTTAAAGTTTATATATAACTTTCAACCTGTCAATAGTCAATATGTAGCCAAATTAAATGCGAAAAAGTTCATATATTAACAAGTATATCAGTCAGGTCCAAGCTGTTAATACTGTTTATATATAACTAAGTTAATATATAACCAAAGTAAACATGTTAAAAGTTCATATATAGGTCTAACTTGTTAACCACATTATTCTGTGTTAACAATGTCTAAATAAAACCAGGTTAAAACTGTACGCAAATTAATTTATAACAACGTTTTTTATGTAACCAGGTTAAATGTTAAAGTCCATATATAACCAGGTCCTCACTTTTAACCAAGTATATCCTGTTAACATCATCCATTTACAACCGAGTTCAACCTGTCCACCATGTCTATTCTCTGAACTACGTCCATATATAACCAGGTCCAACCTGTTAACCAAATTCATACGTGTTAAAGTCCATATACAACCTGTCCAGCCTCTTAGTCAAGTCCAGAGTCTTGAGCTGCATCTAAAGCAGATACCAAAAAATACCAGTTTGAGTAATAATTTGAGAAAATTGTTTTGTTTTTATTTTGAAGGACAAGCCTCCACCCTACTCCCCACCTGAAGACAAGAAGAACCAGTAGACGTGTCCACAGCGAGCGCACGTCCTCTCCTCTCTCTCCATTCCCTTCATCTCATCCCCTCACCATCACCAGTTAAACGCCCCGCTGCGCAGACTCCCCGTGAGGGCTCCAGAAGGGGGCGCAGTGCTCTGCATTAACATGACATGGCCTATATAGAGGGAAGAGAGAGAGACTTTAATGAATTCACAGCTGGTGAATGAGAGGGACCGACTGTTAGCTTTCTAACCGACAGTAAATGATTGAGCTTTTCTAAATTTGAAAATAGTATATTTAGGAGACATTTATGAGTGATTTTATATAGATCGATTGAACGAGGTTTGAAGTATTTTGCTAATTGCACAAGAGTTAAGGCCCAAAAACACTGGGGCGTTCACATTAACTGCTCTTTCGGTCGTTGTTCTTTCTCGACTGCTGCATCCAACGCTATTAGATGGAAGATCGTTGGTTGTTGCCACTCACCTGTTACTCAACACTCGCTTAAATCTGTCTTTGAAAAGAAAAGACTTCCGGATGCTTAGCTGCTGCAAAACAAACGCAAACGCCCTTTACTGCACATTCCGTCAAATGCATCACTTAAAGAAATAGCGGAAAATGAAAAATTGCTGAAGATTTACCAAGCCTCAGGCCATCAAAAAAGTAGATGAGTTTGTTTCTTCATCAGATTTGGAGAACTGTTGCATTACATCACTTGCTCACCAATGGGTGCTCTGCAGTGAATGGGTGCCGTCAGAATGAGAGTCCAACCAGCTGATAAAAACATCTCAATAATCCACCCCACTCCAGTCCATCAGTTAACATCTCGTGAAGTGAAATCTGCGTGTTTGTAAGAAACAAATCCATCTGTATGAGTCCATCACTTCCTCCAGTGAAAAAGTCCTTCCCCTGTTACCCCCCACATCAAAATCCATAAACAGCTGTTTTGGCTTGTAAACAGTGCTTGATCTGTACATATTTCTCTCCTGATTCAAACTAGCTGACTTTTTCACTCTAGAAAGCAATATTTTGAATAGAGGACTTGCGGGATTTAAGCGTGAAGCAACGTTTTGAAGTTAAAAACGTCTTTAAGATATATTTGTTAAGGCGTTAATTGATGGACTGGAGTGGTGTGGATTATTGTGATGTTTTTATCAGCTGTTTGGACTCTCATTCTGACGGCACCCATTCACTGCAGAGGATCCATTGGAGGTAATGCTACATTTCTCCAAATCTGTTCTGAGGAAGAAACATCTACATCTTTGATGGAGTAAATTTTCAGCAATTTTTCATGTTTAGGTGAACTATTCCTCTAACTAAAAGCTTTACATGCTACAAGTCTATTTTATACAACAGTTCTGGTTCTTGATTCTGATTGGACGGGCTGTTAGTTTGCTGTTGCTCTGCAACATGTAGTGGTTGATTCCACTTTGGCTTCTTTTGCAATCATTTTCATTGCCGGAGCAAAAACCAAGTAATCAAAACAACTGAGCATCGTCTAAAATCACCTTCACAAACACTACATGATGTATATCTGATGAAGCTCGTTTCAGATGTGTTCTGCAGCAGTGTGTACTAGTCTTGGCCTCTCTGTAGCATGCAGCAGTTAGACTAAAGATGCACTTTAACCCTACATGCACCTTCTAGTTTTTTTTCCCCTAATTTATTTAATTATACATTTAATTTATGCATGGTCATGACTGTATTGTGTTATTTAATGTGTATTTTATTAAAGTAAACCTGTACAAGTGGAACGATGCATTTCATTTATGGACATCTTGTGATGATTCACATATATGATGACCAGGGTTTCAAAAGCAGACAAATATCAAGATGAGTTCACATTCATTGGAAAAAATCTCTCAGGAGATTCAAAATAATGTTAATATTCCCAAAGGATGTGCTTTTCCAGGTTTCCCTTTACTCTTCCAGCCCTGATGGCTTGTGCAAATTAAACTTTTTCTAATTATTCAAACAATCTTCCAATATTAAGGACAATTCCACCTTTTAGTAGTTAGTGCATAAAGTCAGCTCTAAGAACTGAGCTCAGAACTCAAGTACGCTATAAAAGGAAGGATTTCATATAATTATGATCCCATATTCAGATATAACGCACACAGTGTTCAAACTTTCAATGGCTCTTTATAGAAAGGCGATGTTCAGAATGGCATACTAATAATACATCTGCAGTATGCATTACTTATACTGTGCACAGTGTGCAATAAATTCTATGAAAGGCCGTACCACGGAATAAAAAAAAATTAAAAAAATGTAATTTTATCTCACAATCCAGACTTTATTTCTTGCAGTTGTGAGTTTTTAATCTTACAATTCTGACTTTTCTTTTGAATTATGAGAAACAAACAGAATTGTGAGTAAAAAAAGTAAGAATTGTGAGATAAAAATTCACAACTACCTTTATTTTTTTATTAAGAAACGGCTGCCATAAAGTGCACTATGCAATAGAGCACACTGAAACCCCCCCCCCCCCCACTACATCCCACAATGCAACATGCTCATCATTACACTTAAAAAATGAACTGGGAGCAATATAAGCTTTGATTGTGTTTAGTATCTCCTTTTTGACTAGTCTGATTGGACCAAATTTGCAGGCCTATTGTACAAAACGTGAAGTATGCAAATTATGATGCTATTCTGAACAAAGCCAATGACTAGATTAGAGTATTACAGTACAAAATGTAATCTCATATTCACAGATGTCAATATCTGAAGTGTTAAAAGATCAATTTGATGGACATAATCCTCCGTGATGTAGTTAAATTCTGTAAAAATAATCAAAATACTACTAGAAACTGATACAGTAGAAATATGTACAAATACAATTCACTGTTACGATAATGTTACACAGAAAAACAAGACGGAAATGAACACAAAATACATGTTTGTTCTTCGAAACTGCAGGCGAACAGATCTGATTATGAATATTTAAAAACTACAAATGGGAATCATATACTAGGAGTGGATACAGCAAAAAATAACTGATCTCTCGAACACAACATAAAAACAAAGTGCACAACTGGCTCTAAATGCAAACTTATCATAAACAAAACATCATAAAAGTTCATGTAACCTGCCATAATTTGGCCACAAGTAAGAATGGCAAAGATTTAGGCCAGAAACACACTTTACGAAGTACACAAACACAGATGTTTTGGAATGATTATAATTGAAGAAGTCTCTTATGCTGACCAAGGCTGCATTTATTTGATCAAAAATGCAATAAAAGCAGTAATATTATTACAATTTAAAATAACTATGTATTAAAATGTAATTTATTTCTATGACAAAAGTTGAATTTTAAGCATCATTACTCCAGTCTTCAGTATTACATGATCCTTGAGAAATCATTCTAATATGCAGATTTGATGGGGGTTAAAGTAACCCCCAAAGTAGCGCAATGACCATATCCCAAATATCAAAACTAAAATACATATTTTACAGTCACCGTTATGCAGATTGATCATAAACATAGCTAAAAGGCTTCCTACCAGTGGCTGTCCTTCATAAAACTTAAAGGTGCCATAGAAGGGAAAACTGTCTTTACCTTGGCATAGTTGAATAATAACAGTTCTGTTCATGGAAATGAAATACCGTGAGCCTCAAACACCATTGTTTGCTCCTTCTTATGTAAATCTCGTGAATAAAAAACGACCACTGAAAAACAGGCGAATCAGAACATAACACCGACTGTGACGCAACAGTCAGGATCACTAATAGTTACGCCCCCAACATTTGCATAAACCCGCCCATGTTCTAGGCCAGCCATCAGAAGTTCTGCAGGTATTGTGAAGAAACAAGCGAGAACAACAGCGAAAATGGCAGATCATGGAAATAAATGTTATGTTCCAGGCCGTGCAGGGGATGTGAAGTGCAGGGATGGGTTGGTGTCTGTATTCAGAAAGGCACGGAAAGCAAATAACGCGTTCTAACAAAATAACGCGAGCCACTAAAGGGACATGGTTAGCTTGTTGTTAGCGGTAGCCTGTTACATTACAGTACATACGATTTCACTTACCACTTAAACAGAGTAAGGAGAGATGACTGAGGATGATGGCGTATGATTTACAGATCCTGAGCACCACTGACAAGCATCTAATCTTGTAAAATGTGTGGTAAGTACTGCTGCTCCATAGTATAAACAGTTTGTGCCATCGCGAATCTCGAAAGCGAAAGTAAAAAGCGATTGTGCATTTGAAAGCAGTTTCAGTGCCCCGCATATTAATAGCGGCTCCCTGATGCGCAAAAATTATATTCAATATTAGAATGTTTGCGGGAGGTCACCCTAGAATATAATTTATATATATATAATTTATTTTTAAATTGTCACAATATTTCAGATTTTTGATCATAAGAGACTTCTTTTAAAACATTATTTTAAAACACTCATATATATATATATATATATATATATATATATATATATATATATATATATATGTGACCCTGGAGCACAAAGCCAGTCATGAGTAGCACAGGTATATTTGTAGCAATAGCCAACAATACATAGTACGAGTCAAAATTATCGATTTTCCTTTTATGCCAAAAATCATTAGGATATTAAATCATTTTCCATTAAGATATTTGGTAAATTTCCTACAGTAAATATATCAAAATGTAATTTTTGATTAGTAATATGCATTGCTAAGAACTTCATTTGGACAACTTTAAAGGCGATTTTCTCAATATTTAGAGTTTGTGCATCCTCAGATTCTAGATTTTCAAATAGTTGTGTCTCGACCAAATATTGTCCTATCCTAACAAATCATACATCAATGGAAAGCTTATATATTCTAAATCTCAAATTCACAAAATTGACCCTTATGACTGGTTTTGTGCTCCAGGGTCACATATATGAGCATCTGCATTCATGTACTTGTGAAGTAAAGGCCTATTTCGGCCCTTATGCAATTCTCCACAGATCAACCCGAACCATCCCAGACTGAATCCTGAGCTCATCAAATCTCACCACTGCTCAGAAACACCAGGAGTAAATGATGGCGAAGGAAGGCCACACATCTAAGGTTCAGCTACGGTAGGGATGCATCTATTTCCCTGGGATCAAATATGCTCATGCTCGTGGTTCACAGAGCGTAATGGTGACGCCTTCCCCAATCCAGCAGGCCGGGAGCAACGCTTGTGTAAAGGCGCAGTGGAAGGCGTGCAGCCGCACCTGTCCCTCACCGTAGTACGTCAGCGTCCCGGCCTCGTAGTCCAGGAGCATCCCGATGCGCAGCGGCTGTGCGTTCATCTGCAGCTGACCGGCGACAGACTCCTTGCATCCGGCGTGCCATGCACTCAGCTGCCGCTCGTCCAGCTGCAGGCTCCACGAAAGCTCGTTCATCCCCACCATGCAGCGCTTGCCCTTCTCCTTGCGCGGGATGTTTGGGTACGTCACACCCACGTAGGCCCACGGTTTGGACACCTCCAGCTCCCAGTAGTGCTGGCCGTGAGTGAAGCTCTGGAAACACAACACCTGCCAGGTGTGGTCGAAGCGGGACTCGTCGGTCGGGACGGGACGGGGCCCGGAGATCAGGTGCTCTGCCCTCCTGTTGCTCTGGGAGAGCCGTAAGTGAGCGTTGGCAGTGCGAGGGTCAAAGGTCAGGTTGCAGCGGTCTGGATGAAGAAAACAATTACATATGAGACTGCGAATAATAAAGAAATGTACTATCATGTGATGATATGATATGAGCATACATGCGTTCAGTCCCTCCCTCTCGGCTGGATATGATGGTGTTGCAGGACTGGGAACAACAGCCAGAATTGGCCTCTTATCTTGAGGAGAGTCTACGAGAAAGACAGAAAAAACAATCCTGAACAGACATAGATAAAACAGTATTTAACAAAAAAAAAAAAGATAAAGAGTATTTGAAATAATTATTTATAAAACTGTTTCACTGCAATGATTATGACTGGTTATATAAAATAAAATATAAATACATTTAATATATTACACTTTAATTTATATTCAAATAAATAAAGTAAATATTGATAATTAAATAATTAATTAATCTTTTATATATAAACACGTTTATTAAAATTTACTTTGAAAATTATCACAATAAGGACCATTATTTTTTCAGTTTTTCATCATAGCTTTTTCAATATATGCATATACAGTATATGCTGATATTGTTATTGTCCAAAAAAGCAAACCAATGCTTATGTCAGAAATTTGCTGAACAGATATGAATAAAACTATTTTTTAGACAAAAATAGATAAAATCATAAAATCTGATTTAAAATCTTAAAACTTTGTTTTAAACACAATTAAACTATTATTTATAGTTTTATTGCAACATTAATGACAGTTTATATAATCAAATACATCTAAGTTCATCAAATTTGTGATAGGTCTACCATACTATTACTTTTGAAAATTGTCATAAGGACCAGAATCTTTCATTAAACAGTGGATTTATTGTGATATATACTGTTGTCGACCAAAAGCTTACATTTTTGGCTGACATTGCCCCATCCTAGATTGGAATGGTTTTTATTATGATTTTTACTATTACAAAATTACAAAAATGTATAAACTAATGTGGAATAATATTGAAGTAATAGTTGCACAGAAACCCCCCCAAAAAGTGTAAAATGTGTGTACAGCTTATGTCTGTTAAAAAAATAAGCACTCAAAATCTGACTAAATTTGTCAAAATCTAGTAAATGATTTTACCTAAAACACTCATTTTATATCAACTCAGCACCTTGCAAACCCGTCTTTGTTTACCGGCTGACTGATAAGATAAATGCCTGTGCCCTGACTCATGGGAATTACAAAGTAGCAGCTAATCAGACTGAAACTGGTGGTTTCAGAAAGCCATATTTGTGTGCATTTAGCATCAGACAGTCAGTGAACAGACTGTAAATGTTCCTCACCCTCTTTATCCTGTGCTGCAGACACCTGTACGGCTTTCTCCAGATCCTCACACACCAGCTTAGACACGCGGGACAGGACGTCTGTGACGGGCGTCAGCTTCTCCTGTACGCTAACATGCACATCCACAGGAACGTCACTGAATTGTGGGACCTCTATGAACCTGGAGTCCTGCATCAGCACAGAAAGACAGACATTAGACAAATATTTCACCTATTCACATCTATGACAACATTAACAGTCATATAAAAATTAATATAATTATTATAATATAATTGTAAAAATAATTGCAAAACAACCTTAGTATCATCAAAAGAAAAGTTAAAAACAAGCATTTTTTCTATATAATAACTTTAGTTGATATTAAAATAATTTATTTAAAAAGAAACTTAACTTTTTTTTTTAGTTTGTGATGCACATTTCTCAAAATAAATGAATAAATAAATAGCATTAAATGAAATAAAAAATAAAACAATATAAAATACAAATAAAAACGAGACCTTGATGAGCTGGCAGGGAGGGAGGGCACACAGGCTGCTGATCTCCTCCTGAAGAGCTGTGAGCTGCGCTGCTCTCTCTTCCAGAACAGCCAACCTCTCCTGAGCCTGCAACAGTGTCACTTCCTGCTGCTGCTCCAGAAAAAGCTCCGTCACTTCCTGTTTCTCTGTCAGCACCTTTATCAGCTGTGAGAACTTGGTGTTTACCCACTGAGATGTCTGCTGTAGTGATACCTGATAGAGCAGAGGGAGAACAACGCACATACCATGAGCAGTGATACTTTTAATATGCATCCTTCAAGACCATTCCCTAATATACACTGCCTGGCCAAAAACAAGTCACCGTCTGGATTGAATAAGCAAATACTTAAGATTTTGTGATTGAGGCCAGGAGGTGTATTAATGTATGATTCAGTTTGTGTAGATTTGTGGGTATTTTCTCTAAAAAAAAAAAAGTGCCAATACATATTATATTATATTATACATACAGTGGGGGGGGGGGATTATTTGAACCCCTGCTGATTTTGTACGTTTGCCCACTGACAAAGAAATGATCAGTCTATAATTTTAATGGTAGGTTTATTTTAACAGTGAGAGACAGAATAACAACAACAACAAAAATCCAGAAAAACGCATTTCAAAAAAGTTATAAATCGATTTCATGTTAGTTCATGTCAGGTCCATTAAATATTATTAACAGATATAATGTTTAATTTTAATAATGAACATTCACATTAATACATTCTAATACATTAAATAATAACAATAAATTAAACATGAAATCTAATAAAGTTTTTTTTTCAGTTCACATTTACTAATGTATTTTACTTATTGTAACAAATGGAGCCTTATCGTAAAGAGTCACTATATTCATGTTTTGATAAAGTCCCTAATGAATAGGGTAATGATGGCAGATATCTTGCCTTTGCTTTCTCCGTGTTCTCCATGAGCTCCAGGCGGTTTCTCTCTGTGGTTTCCTGGTGTTTTTTGAATTCTGCACTCTTTTTCTTCAATTCTGCCTGCACAGAAATATTTTATATTTAAAAAAAAAATTAAATAAATTTCCTACAAATTCTTTAAAAAGTCAGCTAAGACATATACAGGTTGAACCTCACAAAATATCTCAACATATAATTAAAGAAAGAAACAATAATAATATTTTGCATAAAGAAAATATAGCATTGTGACATTATTGCCATTACTGGAAATTACTAGTAAAAATTGAGCATTATTTTCACCTCAAATTCTCATTACTGTAATGCAAAACATTTTGACATTAATAATGATATACTATTTAAACTATACAGTATTTGTATGTCAATACGATATTACCTCTCTATTCTTCCGTTCTTCTACCACCAAAATTTTATCATGGCCCTTGCACTGGTTGACAGAGCACTCATAGCAAACACACATGCTGTCGTTCCTGCAGTAGATGACCAGAGGCTTCTGGTGCCGCTCACAGATCTGCTCTGGCTCCGGATCCGTGTGGACGGAGGCTCCTGCGCTCACATCTGTCTTAACTGGACTGTGTGTGCTGATCTCCGTTATCATCGACAGAGACACGTTGCGATTCAGCTCAGGCCTTGTGTCAAAGGCTTTATTACAAATAGGACAGTAGAAGTCGTTGTCTTTGCCATCCCAGAATTTGGAGATGCAGACCTTGCAGAAGGTGTGACCGCATGGGATTGTCACAGGCACCTGAAATAGATCCAAGCAGATCATGCACTGCACATGATCATCCATCATCAATCTGGAAACCTGAAAGTACAAAATAAATGAAGCAACAGCGTTAATGTCATTGTTAATGACAGCAGAAACCCTCTATTGGGGCATGTTGTCATAAATAGACACATGCGATAGATAGATAGATAGATAGATAGATAGATAGATAGATAGATAGATAGATAGATAGATAGATAGATAGATGATCAAACGATAGATAGATAGATAGATAGATAGATAGATAGATAGATAGATAGATAGATAGACGTGTATACAGATAGATAGATAGATAGATAGATAGATAGATAGATAGATAGATAGATAGATAGATAGATAGATAGATAGACGTGTATACAGATAGATAGATAGATAGATAGATAGATAGATAGATAGATAGATAGATAGATAGATAGATAGATAGACGTGTATACAGATAGATAGATAGATAGATAGATAGATAGATAGATAGATAGATAGATAGATAGATAGATAGATAGATAGATAGACGTGTATACAGATAGATAGATAGACGTGTATACAGATAGATAGATAGATAGATAGATAGATAGATAGATAGATAGATAGATAGATAGATAGATAGATAGATAGATAGATAGACGTGTATACAGATAGATAGATAGATAGATAGATAGATAGATAGATAGATAGATAGATAGATAGATAGATAGACGTGTATACAGATAGATAGATAGACGTGTATACAGATAGATAGATAGATAGATAGATAGATAGATAGATAGATAGATAGATAGATAGATAGATAGATAGATAGATAGATAGATAGATAGATGATCAAACGATAGATAGATAGATGGATGATCAAACGATAGATAGATAGATAGATAGATAGATAGATAGATAGATAGATAGATAGATAGATAGATAGATAGATAGATAGATAGATAGATAGATAGACGTGTATACAGATAGATAGATAGACAGATAGATTTCAGCATCAAGTAAGTGTTCATGTTGAAGTATAACGATATATAATCTATAAACCGAATTAAATCATTTGTCTGATGAATTATAGTCATTAGCAATTCTTCGGTGAATTCATCGAGACATAAATAAACAAACTCCACCTGACCTTACATCACCACTAAACAACATCTAGTTTTAAAATTAAAGCAGAACATTACTAATCGACTAACTCCTTTTGTGTGAAACTCACAGTAATATTTACTCATCAGATGTGTAGAAATAATCCCGAATCCTCTGGATTTCTCGCAGGCGAATCTCGTCGCCTTCCATACGTAAGGACGCACAGACGCGATGACGTACACGCACCTTACGTCACGCGTTTTGTGAATTGACGTCTCATCGCGTCGGAGCGGTTCATCATGGCGCTGCGCGGCGCGGCGTGTGTTCTGCTGCGGTCGGCGGTGGACGCGGGGCTGAAGCATCACGCGAGGGGTCTTCGGGTCACCGGTGAGCGGAGCCTGATATTTGTGTGAATCTGCGGATAATGAGTTAATAATCAGTAGAGCCGCTGCTGTGCGTGTGTGTGTTGCGCGCGTGTGTGTGAGAATGACCTTTATGTGTACTTCATGCATTTATCTGTCTACTTATTCTAGTTATTATGATCAATAAAAAGATAATTTGATTCTGTCCTTTCGTGGACAGGATTCTGTTTTTCGTGTCTGAAGCACGTTTAGTAGCTGCTTGTTTTAGACGTGCTTTAAATGAAGGTTCATTATCATTGTTTATTATCAATATTACATTTATATTAAAGCATTATAATATTTATTTTGATAGTTACAGCATTATAAATATTGTTTTATTATTATTATATTAATATTAAAGCAATATTTAATATTATTTTAATTTATTGTTATTACAACAGTATAATTATGTTTGTTAATTGTTATTAATTTATAATAAAGCAATTATTATTAATACTACATTTATACTACTACATCTTTATAATGTTTTATTATTATATTAAATATATACGACTATATAAAATTATATTATTATATAATTAGTTTTGCTCATTTTATTTTATATTAAAGCAACATTGTATTATTCATATTTTATTTTTATTATTATATTGATAATAAATACAATACCATTAATAAATATAATATTTATTACTGTTGTTTTAGTTTTAATTATTATTTTATATTGCAACATTTTATTATAATGTTGTTTTATAATTATTTGTTAAACATTATCATAATTTTAAAATTGCATGATTGTAACATTTTTATATTATTAATGTTGTTATACTAATAATAAATCCTCTTGTTGACTCTCTTGTAGCTGTTCTTGGTCACTGGTCTCCTCCTCAGGGTCCGATGCCCAATGAAGACGCTGATTGGACTGCACTGGACTCTCTGGAGAAATATCGCAGTTACACTCGTTATGTGAGAGCGGCAGAGGAGGCCGACCGGAAGGATGTTTGGTGGAAGACCTATAGGAAATACAGAGAGGAGGAGAAGAAAGAAGGTAAGTCATCGCTGATGGACCACAGCTATGAATACACACTCATCTATAGCTGACATAGTCCTTCAAGTGACATTCACAAGAGCTACAATATCAGTGTGGGTCAGTGAGCGTTGATTGTTTTTGTGGGCAGCCGTTGAGCCGGTCAACATCGGGCTCCCGTATCAGCGTCCCTCCAGGAAGACAGAGGTGAAGGAGAGGAAGAAGGTGATGCTGGAGAACAAAAAGAACCCAGAGATAGAAAGAGACAATCGACTACGAACATGTAAGTGCATCAGTGAACCATCGTGATCTCTGAAGAGGAAGCAGAGCATGATCAAAAGCAGAATGATGAATTATGATTCAACACCTTCACACAGTTACTGTAGAGTTTAAGGGTATAATATAAAATTGCTTATTAGTATGAATTATTATTGATATTGTGTGAAATAATAGTGTTTGTTTTATGCTTCTATTTTATTTTGCACTTTGAGCTGCATGAAAAATGCTATGCGACTGCATTTTTTATTCTTATTTATTATCTAGTGTAAATCTTGAGCTAAAATCAACAACCGTTTATAATTGATGTTGAATGTCTAATCATGCAGCAAATCCAGTGGCTCAATGTTATCAAAGGGGCAGGTTTCATAGAATTAAATGAAAAATCATTAGAGACTGATTTAAAAAAAAAAAAGTTTTGCATTGTTGATATTTTAAGCACATTTTCCAACCAAATTCTCTTTGCTTTTTTAAGTTAAATAAATAAATGCTATCCTGGTGTATATTTAAATAGTACATTACAAATGTAATTTTTTGCATTAATGAAAAAATGTCACTTCATGCAAAGTGTGAATATATAAACTTGTAGGTTTAGTGCATCATACTATCAATCATCAGGCATCAATAGGTAATTTAATGTAACGTTTGTTTATTTTCTTGCTTTCAGTCCGCATTCCCCTCGACAGAGTAAAGACACAGTGGGAGCAGACAAACGGACCGTACCACATCAAGAGGCTCGCCGAACACTACGGGATCTACAAGGACCTCTTTCCCATGGCCTATTTTGTGCCGCGGGTCATGCTGCGTGTGGCATACGGAGAGGACAGCAGCGCAGCAGTGCATTATGGGAATCACTTAACACCGAGTCAGGTGAG
Organism: Barbus barbus; assembly: GCF_936440315.1. NCBI lineage: Eukaryota > Metazoa > Chordata > Actinopteri > Cypriniformes > Cyprinidae > Barbus > Barbus barbus. Next base: position 26,765,428 of record NC_136760.1, read on the forward strand.
AACTCAAAACATGTAACGACTGTTTCTGTTAAAATCAAGAAAACAGGCTTTGATTTGTGCTGTTTGTGTGAAATCCTCAGGCGGCAGAAGCACCTCGGGTACATTTTGAAGCGGAAGAAAATTCTCTCTGGACGCTGTTGTTAACCAGCCCAGGTACAGCAAAATATTTAATCTAATGACATCTGTAGTACATATTCCAATGACTGTGTGAAAGCGTGTGTCCAAATATTTTAATAATATATTTATTAATTTATTAATATTATATAAATTTTTTTTTGACAAATTACATGTATTTTTATAATTATAATTATTATATAATTATAAAAATGGTTTTACGTCAGTTATTTCTGTAAACTGATATTTCCTCCTGACACACTACAGCAAAATATAGAAATAACTGAATTAAAACAATTTTTTAGCTGCTGAAAACACTAGTGTTCTAATCATTTTGGCCACCACTGTAGCATAAATATTATATTTATAAACATAAATATTACATTTAATATTATATACATTAAATTGTCTTATAAAAGTCGTGGAAGTCGTGGAAGTCGTGGGGAAGTCGTGGCCTAATGGTTAGAGAGTTGGACTCGTAATCGAAAGGTTGCGGGTTCGAGTCTCGGGCCGGCAGGAATTGTAGGTGGGGGGAGTGAATGTCCAGCGCTCTCTCCACCCTCAATACCACGACTGAGGTGCCCTTGAGCAAGGCACCGAACCCCCAACTGCTCCCCGGGCGCTGCAGCATGGCTGCCCACTGCTCCGGGTGTGTGTGTGTGTGTGTGTGTGTGTGTGTGTGTGTGTGTGTGTGCATTTGTTCACTACTCACTGCTGTGTGTGTGCACTTGGATGGGTTAAACGCAGAGCACCAATTTCGAGTATGGGTCACCATACTTGACAATACGTCACGACGACGACTTAAAAAAAAAAAATATATATATATATATATATATATTACAGAAAAAAAATCTACTCTGTTTTTCTGAATTAACGAGTTAATTATCTCAGAATTACGAGATAATTTTTCATTAAAAAAAAGTTTTTGCTCTGTTTTTCTGAATTAATGACTTAATTATCTCGTAATTCTGAGATAATTAACTCGTTAATTCAGAAAAACAGAGTAGATTTTTTTTTGCAATACGCTTCCGTAATATATATATATATATAATTAACTCGTTAATTCAGAAAAACAGAGTAGATTTTTTTTTGCAATACGCTTCCGTAATATATATATATATATATATATATATATATATATATATATATATATATATATATATATATAATTTTTTTTTTTTTTTTTTTTTTTTTTTTTTTTTTGTTCTTCAAATTAGTGTTGCACCATATACCGGTACTAAAAAAGTATCGTGATACCCTGCTTTTAAAAACGGTACGATACCGCATTTTAATAGTACCGGTACTTTAAGAAGGCATTTTAATAAGAGCCGTATTTCCTGAGTAAAACACTGAGATGAATAGATTAAAAGTAGCCTAGGTCAGTACACTTACAAAATGCAATGGACTAGTGTCTGTGAACATTAAGCTGCAAAAGACTATGTAAATATGAATCCTGCATGTTCTGTGTGTCTCTGTATTAGTGAATCTCACAGATACACACACACGTGTTTTCAGTCTCTGCCGCCTCAATACGAGTACATGAAGATAATCTCTAGAACTGCTCCGAGAGTCAGTTCATGAGCATTTTACCGTTGCTTTTGAGAAAACTAGAGTCATATCATATACACACAAACTTAAAGGTCTTCCCAGCAACCTGCCAAAATAAAAGTTTCGGTTTAACTTGACAGAAATATATTACTTAATGTAATGATAGTACTACTAATGCAAATATTATTAAAACAATATTTAAGGAATATTTACCAGCATTTATTTACCAGAAAATTGTAAATACACAACACAGTATTTCTAAAAAAAACAATAGCCTATAAAAAATAAGTTCTTTATAAAATCTAATTATCCTTTAAAAATTAATTAGACATGCTTTTGATTATTAAAATGTAATGAAACAATTGAAATTCAATCCATAAAATGAATGGAAAAGACAGATTTACAGAAAAATAAAACAGAATTTGAGAAGAATATTAAAACAGATTTCATAGGGCCTTAAAAATTTAATTTTAGTTCAACCTTAATTTAGTTTAACCTCATGAAAGTTTCATGATTTCAATTAATTAGACATTTCTTAATGTAACCATTCAAATAGAGTCTAGAAAAAATAAAACAGATTTATTTCATTTGTGTCTTTGTTTTATTGTATTGGTCCTTTAGGATGTTACTTGCATTTGTTTTTATTATTAATAACAAAGATACAATAACAAAAATGACTATGATATAAATTGTTAATTTGTGAAATAAAATGACTATATAATAAAATAAGATTTGGCTTTATCCTTTTAGCTAATGTAGCAAAGCTCTGTATATAGCTGTAGACTCGGTAGTTGCTCACCATAGTCCTGTGTGACACTGGCATGTGATTATTTTTTTATTTTTTTGAAGGGGAATTAAACACTTCTTTTAATAGATCAGATAACTATGATCTTCATTTGGATCATCTATTATTCAATGACTTCTCCTGTTGTTCTATGGTTTTGTTGTAGTATCGGTTCAGTAGTAGTATTGTGATATTTTAGTCCGGTATCGTATCGAAGTCAAGATTTTGGGATTGTGACGACGGTAAATGCTTTTTGGTCATTTGGCCTTCAGAATTGTCAAGTTAGCATTAAACTGCTATTTGAAGTTCCTCCACAAGATGGTAATACAGTGACGTAAACGGTGTCTGTTTTACAGACGAACATCTGCTGGATGGTGAGCAGGAGTATCTTCACTGGCTAGTGTGAGTATATGTTTGTTATCCTCTATCACTTTACACATATGAATCATTTTTTTCAACAAAGCTCACTTTCCAACAAGAACAAAAGTTGGAAAGTGAGCTTTGTAAACAACCACATACAGTAAAAACATGCTAAAAACCACCATGTTCACTTTGGAAAAGCCTGGCTTGAAAAAAAAGAATTGTTTGACAAAGTACATGATGATATTAGTTTCTAATTTCTAATTCATTACAGTGGGAATATCCCAGGAAGTTCTGTGTCGTCAGGAGAAGAGCTCTGTCCTTACATCAGTCCATTTCCAGCCAGAGGAACAGGCTTTCACAGATACATCTACATCCTGTTTAAACAGGAACATCCGGTTGATTTCAGCGCAGACCTCAGATCCTCCCCATGGTCAGTATTTTTAGCCACAGCCTTGACGGTAATAGTAAGGACATGATAATTTGTTGGTAATAATGTACATCCAGCCGGTTGTTATCGCAGAATAAATCCCAGCAGGCTCATCACAGCCCAGTGTGAAGCTGAGGGCTTTATCTTGTGATAAGAACCGGCTGGTTGCAATCAGAATCAAATATTCACCCTATTATTTAAAAAAAAAAGAAAGTTATATACATTACTTGTGAAAAGTTAAAAAAAAAAAAAAAATTTCAGAATTATTCGAGCAGAAAGTTTAAAAGAACTGCATTTATTTCAAATAGAATCTTTTGTAACATAATAAATGTGTTAACTGTCTCTCTTGATCATTTTAACTCAAATTTGCTGAATAAAAGCACTCATTTCTATGAAACACACAGCCCCCCCCAAAAAATTGAATGGTAGCATATTACGGTTTCTGCATGAATATTAAATAGCACTGTTTTCAACATCAATAATCAGAAATGTTTCTTAAGCAGTAAATCAGTATATAAGACTGATTTCTGAAGGATCATGTGACTGAAGACTGGAGTAATGATGCTGAAAATACAGCTTTGATCACAGAAATAAATTACATGTTACAATATATTCAGATAGGAAACAAGTTATTTTAATTTGCAATAATTCACAATATGTATATATAACTGTTTTTACTGTTTGTTTTTGATCACAAATGCTGTCTTGATGAGTATAAGACTTATATAAAATACATTTAAAAATCATCAATATTTTTGTTAGCATTGCAGAAATTAGAATAGTTTGTGTCTTATAGTAATGAGAAACGGGGGTAAATGTGACTAACTGTCATTAAGATAATATTACAATTAGATGAGTCTAAAAATAGGCTTAATCATTAAGCAACATTTTTCTTTAAGTAAAAACTAATTATTTCTTGCAATTTTGGGGTGTGAAATTTGACCTGGACATGTCGAATGCAGCATAAAATGTAGAAATATGTATTCTTTCTGTCATATTTACAGCTACTGTCTGAAGCAACGGACTTTCCAAACATTAGATTTCTACAGGAAGCACCAGGATATAATTACTCCAGCCGGTCTTGCATTTTTCCAATGCCAGTGGGATCAGTCTGTCTCTCACACCTTTCATACACTATTAGGTGAGTAACATGTAGACACGCAAGAACAACTTCCCTTCTTGTATGATGAACGAGATTTTCTTGTAGATCTAGATACTACAGTTCTAGGTTCCACTTCTTAAAATAGTGTTTATCACTTATGGTTTGTGACCCAGTTAGATTAACATCAGGTCCCAAACCAGTCATGAGAACTGTCTTAACGCTCTGGAAAAAAAACAATTACTCATGTGTTTATATGTATTCCACAGATATGAGAGAGCCAGTGTTTGAGTACGACAGACCTCCAGTGTATCACCCACCACAGAAGAAATACCCTCACGGACAGCCGCTCAGATACCTGGACCGCTACAGGGATGGAGCCGAAAAGACCTATGGCATTTATTAAACACGTGTGTATCATGATCACTGTACAACTGAAACAGCTGGGCTTTTGTTTGTAATAAACTAAATGTTATCAGCTGTGTTGTGATCTGTCTTTAAAGGTGTGTTAGCAACATTTTGTGGGCAAAAAAAGGTCTGTTGTCAATAGTGAAGCACAGTTCACAAATAAGTTTGTTAAAAAAAAAAAAAAAGAGTAGCTTTCTGTTGGTCAGCTTGGTGGATTTGAATAACTTGAACCTGTTGCAAAATCTGTGTAAGGAAATCTTTCGCTTTTATAAGGAAGCTTGTTTCCACCATGGGATTAAAATAATAATAATTCAAAGGTAGTTGTGACTTATTGCAGAATTCAGACTTTTGACTCAAAACTTTTTTTTTCTTGCAATTTCAAGTTCATACCCCCCCCCCCCCCCAGAATTCTGACTTTACATCTTGCGATTAATTTTTCCACCACATAATAAAAAAAAAAAAAAAAAAATTAAATGGCAATTGTGACTTTTTATCTCAGATTTCAGACTTTTTTTCTGAGGAAAAAAAAAAAGGTAATTGTAAGATATAAATTCAAAATGTATTATTTTTATGAGTTAAAACTTTTTAACTCGTAATTACTAATCTCTCAATTCAAATTTTTTTTTTCTTGGAATTCGGACAAACACAAAGTAAAAAAAAGCAAACAAACAAAAAAAAGTCACAATTCTATGGAAGCCTGTTTCTGCCTGTTTTCTCTCAGAATTATAACAGATATAAACTTGTTCAATTTTGGGGGGGGACTGATATGTTCTCAGAATTGCGAGTTTATATCAAGTCGGAAATATTTTTTTCAGTGATGGAAACAGGCTTCCATGAATTTTAAGATTAAAACGCAGAATTCTGACTCTTCTCACAATTTCGAGTTTTGTGTCGCAATTCTGTTTTTGTTTTTTCCCCCTCAAAATTTGGACTTTACATCTTGCAATTTTTTTTGCAAAAAAAAAAAAATCTTTAAAAAGGTAATTTCTACTTTTTGTCTCATAATTCAGACTTTGTTCTCAATATGAGGGGAAAAAAACATAAATCGTAAGACAAACGCAGAATTCTGACTCTATATCTTATAATTCAGTTTTTCCCCCGTCATGGAATAAAAAAAGCTAATTGAGACTTTTTTCTTGTAATTGTGAGTTTATATCTCACGATTCTGACTTTCTCCTCAGAATTGCAAGAAAGAAATAATAATTGTGAGATTGAAAAGGGGAGGGAGGGAGAATTCAAGGCAGGCGGAAAAGTGATGTGCTGCAAAGAAGAGAAACTAACCACCTCTTTATGGGCTGGATTAACCTCATTCAGACTTAAAAAAAAAAAAAAAGAGAGAGAGAGAGACAGAGATCAGGAGCAAATATTTGTTCTACATGACTGGTACAGGATGACTTCCAACCACAGCACACACATATGGGTTCAATTCTGGCAGCCTTTAATGCCAGTATTGCCAGTTAGTGCTGAGGCATAAAAATCTTGAACAAAGGTTTCTTTCATATGTTTTCTGTACAGGGCAATATTCCACCAGCAGAACACAGGTGGGATAATAACAATAATGGCTTAAATATTTCCATATGTGTGTGTGTGTGTATATATATGAACACCAAATTACACCAATTTGCAATGTCAAGCAGAAAAATGAGCTGTTTTGTACAGCTAAAAATAGAGACCAGAAGCCAGACCCATAAAATTGACAAATTTACAATGGGTTCTATTAAGGGAACCCACTGCTCTGGGTGTGTGTGTCCACTACTCTTTGTGTGTACTTGGGTTAAATGCAGAGTATGGAACACCATACACCACACATCACTCACTCACTCAGTTATGCAATAATCACCCACCGAACCATAAAAATTATGTAACAGCAAAGAAACATGCATGTGCATAACAGATGTTTAAAGACAGAACCAGCGGAAAAAGCAGCAGAATGAATGTTTTTGAACAAATCTTTCAACGCAGGCAGCATTATAATAAATCACAGATGCAGGTCTTAACGTGAAAGTTATTCCACTTCTGTGGATCAAAATCTAAGGAAGCATTACACATATGCTTCACATAAAAGACAATCCCAGAATGCATTGCAGTGAGCTCAGATACAAATTGGAGGATGAGAGAAATATCAATAAAGAACTGAGATTTTGCCTGGAGAGGGGCCTTGATGTATAGTTATATTTCATATCTACAGCTGAATAGCCGTGTTAATTTGATTTAAAATTAATGTAAAAATGCCCTCACTTGACATTAAGTGCCACTCTAAAATAATAAAAAATCAAATATTAAAATATGAAAAAAACTACAATATTAATTTTATTTTTATGAATTAATTTTAGTGCCATATTAAAATAATATTAAAAATCTACAATTTGTATTAATGCAACAATGTATTTTTTTATTAATTAATGAGAATTAATACAAATATGTTTTATACATTTTATTTATTAACATAGACGTGACTTCTATCAACATTTCACTGCCATGTTAAAATAATAAAAACATTAATATTAAAATATGAATAATCCAATAATGCATTAATATATTTGCAGTATTTTAATTTCACTTGTAAGTGCTGGCAACATGGTATAATCAGGTTAATGCATGGCTAGCTGTGCATTAAACGTTTGTAATGCACTTCGTGGAGGCCTCTACGCTGCGTATTAAAATATGCATTATCCCTTACATATAAAATGGTTTTCTCATATGTTCTCTAAAACTTGAAATTAACTTTAATTGTGTTCATATTAAAGCTTTATATCCTTTCTTCACTCCACTGTTTGAACTTCATGCCATCACCTTCCTTTCTATTCTTTCTTTCTGACCTGATTTTCCTGACTGCACACTCATTTATATTTTCTAAAGAACACGTTATAAAAGTTAACTATAAAATAATGTGAATTTAGTCAATTAATTTGAGTATAATTATTGACGGTTAAATCTTGAATCTTACTGGCCTACTTTATCTTAACACATTCAGGCAAAGTGGGTCAACAATATACTGTATTTATACGTTACAAGAAAATTAACACACTTTGTTCTTTGCATTTGATTCCCTGTTAACTGTAGTAACACACAAAACAGGAACTGTCACAATAATATGTGTTTACATTTAGTGAGCAACATTTGTAGAAATTAAAATCATATGTCGAAGGGTTTTCTGCCTTTCACCATGAGATAGTTTTGCTTTGAGCTGTGGCCATACCCACTATATATTGCAACAACTAAAACTATTTAATGCTTGTTATTTAATATCTTTCTCTCCTGTTACCCATCTCACCTTACAACATCTTATTATTATTATTTATTATCGTATTTTATTGTCTTTGTTAGCACCAATACACCATTTCTGAATACATTTCTGATTTTGTTTTTTACACCTCTGAAGACACATGCATTCAATTACAGGAGAGACTGGTACATTTGAAAAAATGGTTGCGGAAACATGGGATTTTTATTCAGCAGTTCATATTGGTTAAAACAGTAGAAGTCTGTTCTTATTCAGGACTTTCAACAGGTATCGCTTTTGCTGATTTCCACTGCCATGCCACAAGGTCTGCATCCCTGCTGTAGCGAAAAAATAACAGGGAAAAGTCTAGATGGCTATTTACTTTGGATGTGAATAGCCGGCTGCTTTGGCCAAAACAGCCCTATTCAGCAAAGCAGTCAAAGCCGAACAGACTGCATTCCCTTCACTTAGGGTTCTGCTAAACAACATCCATATTCACTCATTTCCAAGAAACTGCAAGTTTAAACTTATAATCTAACTTGACAGTCATGCTCTCCATATACTGTTGTTGCATAAACAAGACTAGTTTCATCAGAAAAATCAGAAAATGGTGGTGTTTGACAAATACGAACATCTCTACGGTCTCTTACTTAGTTCCAAAAGCCAAATGAAAAAGTCAAATATAGGCAACTTCAGTATAATTAAATGTGGATATTTTTTCACTTTCACTCAAGTAATACATTTTTTTTTTTTTTAAGTAGAAGCAAACACAAAAAAGTAAATACACTGACAAGAGAATGGTGTAGGATTTAGCTATAAAACAACTTTCCCACAGAAATTGCTGTATTAAATAATAACAAAGAACTGCAAGTAATTTGGAACTTGGAAGTCATTCTCTACATCAGGGGTGTCCAAACTAAAGCCTGCGAACGATTTTAAAAATAATACGAATCTGGACATTCACTAAATAACCATAGGGTGTCGATATCACATGCAGCCAATGCAGTTAGTCAGACATAGGCCTATGTTCAAATTAAGGGGCTAGCTAAAAAACAACAAATTGTTCATCACATTTTGCTAAGTCATGGCGCAACAACGAAAAAGGAAAATTGAAAGTGAATGCAGGAGATTTCAGACACGATGGGGAAATGTATATTTTTTCACGGAGGTGAGTGGGAAATGTGTCTGTTTAATATGCCAGGAGTCCATTGCGGTGATGAAGGAATAAAATATTAAATGACATTATGAAACAAAACAACCTAAAAATTGATTGGTGATTTAAAAAAATCTCTTTGTTTTTGCCTTTTTGATGTCTATTCATGCCATTTTATTTTACAGAGGACATAGAAAAAAATATGAATAAAATAATTTTTCAAAAATGTTATTTTTCAATTTTTTTCTTATGGTCTAAACAATGTAATGACATGTCTTAATCATTAAGGTCACGATAAATGTACCCCCCCCCCCCCAAAGCAAAAGCATATGCTAATATCCCTCAACACAAACTGATAGCAAAATCTCAAAGCCTTTAGCAACAAGAATGTTGCTCTTAACCAATGACCAAAACAAATATTTAACAAAACCCACATAACCTGTTGCAACAAGCATGTTGCCTTCAACAGAGATGCCTAATGAATGTTGCCAATACCTTAAAAGCTTAAGCGATATGTTCTCCATAACACCTGATAGGCTAAGAAAAACATGTTTCCAATACAACTACAGCTTTAAGAACAAGCATGTTCCAATAACAACCGGATAGCTCTGGGACAAGCATGCTCCCGACAAGACAAGAACAAGCCTTTTCCCAAAACGACTAGACAAAGCGTGTCTGAATCCAGAGCAGTTTCAACTGTGAAATGAAGGCTGCATCCAAAACTGGAAAATGCTGCCTTAGAAATAGATAGCTAAACTTATTCCAGTACACATCTTAGGGGAATTACCTGATTACATATTGTGTATATTTTGTATAGTGTTTTTTATTATTTATTTGTATCTACTATATTTATTGTGTGGTGTATGGTGTATGTTTTGGCTGCTTATGCAAATCAATTTCCCTGTGGGGATTAATAAAGTACCTACCTATTCTAAATTGTAGTCTCGTTATCATTTGTTTATTAGCCTCTAATTGTTAAACCTTATTAAAATGTAAGTTAAATTCCTTTTCAAGCTGCACAACGCTCCGTAACTGACTTAATCTTTTTTGTAAGTTACACTTTACAACTCTCTCGTTCCACTTTTATCAACATTTTGTATTTTCTTTGCCAGGTATTTTTGTCTTTATTGAATTTAATGGTTAACTTGACTTATTAGAAGAATGGCATCTACGCTAATATTTGTCTGTTTCTTTCTTATTTCTCAGTCCGTGTCCGGATCAGATGGTGGATCGGCGCTGGGAGATGATGTCTGCGGTCCTGATCGTCGGCGGAGGCCGGACACCTGGATGAGCCCCGGAGACATATCCCCAGTGAAGACTTCAACTAAAAATACAATTAAACTAAAAATAAAACAACAAAACTAAAAATATAATAAAATACCTAACTACATAATACTATTTGTCACGAGTCCGGGCTGCAGTTCTTCCTATCTCCACTAGAGGTCCCCATCTCCCGTCCTCCAGGACTCCATTGCCCTAACTCCACACACCTGCCGCATATCATTCACCTGACACTCATTATTACACCCGCAGCTGTTCCCCATTGCTCTCTCTCACCACTCTGCCTGGGTGAATTCATTGTAATTTATTGTTTTAGTCGTGGTCACTATGGAAACTCTGGGGATACATGCACTGTGTTGCTGTTAATGTATCCCGTTCCTAATCTGTTTTGTTTTGCCTTGTTGGCCTTTTTGTTTCATTATTAAAGAGAACCTTACCTGCATTTGAACCCAGACCTCGTCTTTTCCACGGTGCTCTCTAAGTGTTCTGTGACACTATTATTGTTGGAAATTGCAACAATATATAAATATAATAGATTTACATTTAAAATTTTAATTAAACAATAAATAAGCAATAATATACTGGCCAGAGGATAACTGCCCCCCCCCAAAAAAAAAAACCAAAACCCTTTATGCCTGAAAAATGGTTTATTAGGTTTTGCTTGGTTTAACCCATTAACGTTAGAAACAGTGATCAAATGGAATTCTCAAAAACATATTAATTAAACGTGCCCTCATTTCAGTATTCTCATTGTTTTTCTTTATAGAGATTTGGAATATGCATCCATATGATTAATTATAATTATAATATCAACTGAAAAAGGTGCAGCACTCACTCTTGAAGAGGTGAAAACTTGATTACTTAAAATGACATTTCGGCCATTATCAAAGCCTTCATCAGACATCAAAATAGCAGTACCAACCAAACAATGCTTTGGACAAAGCCACTCCCCTAATTGGCAGAGGGACACACCTGTTGCCACAATAATGTTCAAATGATCAATTGTCACAAGAATGTTCAAAGCATTGTTTGGTTTCTACTGATGAAGGCCTTGATAATGGCCGAAACGTCATTTTAAGTAATCAAGTTTTCACCTCTTCAAGAGTGAGTGCTACACCTTTTTCAACTGATGTGGTTCTTTTGATTTTTGGTTGCACCTCCTCTTTTATTGGTAGAGCACCTCTTTTTAGTAACAATTATAATCATAATCAAATATAATTTTGGATTAGAATTTACTATAAATTACTGAAATTGGATTAGATCACGTAATTCAGTCTGGGTTTTGATCCGGAGAAACCCTGCAGCATGTGTTTTTAAACCTTTTTAGTCAGACTTGGATACCTTTGATTGCCCTCCTGATTCCAAAAAAGTCTGCATTTCAGGGACAAAATTGTGAAACTGGTCGAATGATACAACATTTGCATCATGTTGTATACATATTTATTTATATATTGCACGTTTGGTCATCATACATAATCCACCATCCCTGTATTTGATTAAAGGAAGGAAATACAGCCTCTGCTGGGCCTTTTTAACAATAGAGTTAAAAAGACCCAGCAGAGGCTGTATTTCCTTCCTTTAATCAGCAGAGGTTGTACTTCCTTCGCCAGCTGAGGAAGTTCAACCTGCCACAGGAGCTGCTGAAACAGTTCTACTCTGCCATCATTGAATCCATCCTCTGCACCTCAATAACTGTCTGGTTCAGCTCAGCTACCAAATCTGACCTCAGAAGACTACGGAGGGTAGTCCAGACTGCTGAGGGAATCATTGGTACAACCCTCTCCACTCTCCAGGAACTGTACTTATCCAGAGTGAGCAAAAGGGCTGGTAAAATCACTCTGGACCCCTCAAACCCAGCACACTCCCTCTTTGAACTGTTACCGTCTGGCCGACGCTACAGAGCTCTGAGCACCAGAACGACCAGACACAGGAACAGTTTCTTCCCTCAGGCAATCCAGCTCATGAACACTTGACAATAACAGTGAAAAAATTATTTCTAACTATTTATACTCTTATATCTAACACACATACTTAGTTTACTATTCAAATTTGCTCATAATATTCCTGAACATACAAAACTGTCTATTGTAATGTATCTGTACATACAATTGTCAAGTTGTATATTGTTATTCCCTATTTACTTGTTCTATTTTATTATTTTATTATCTGTGTTTTTATGTCATGTCACTGTCATTCTGTTGCACTGTGGGAGCTATCACGAAAACAAATTCCTTGTTTGTGTAAACATACCTGGCAATAAAGCTCATTCTGATTATGATTCTGATTAAAAAAAAAACAAAAAAACAACACTATTAATCAGAGGATGCGTCTGATCTAGCAACTAATTAAGTTAATTGACATCAGGTTTGTAACATGATTAGCTATAAAAGGGGAGAGAAGCTTCTTAGAGAAGCAGAGTCTCTCCAATCTGTGAAAGAGTGCGTACAAAGATTGTAGAATACTTTAAAAACAAAGTTCCTCATATGTGAACATGGTCCAGAAGCGCCATCATGTCCTGTGGGCCAAGACTAATTTAAAATGGACTCAAAGTGGAAAAGTGTTCTACGGTCAGACGAGTCCAAATTTGATATTCTTGTTGGAAATCACTAAATATCGGGCTAAAGAGGAAGGAGACCTTCCAGCGTGTCATCAGCATCCAGTTCAAAAGCCAGCATCTCTGATGGTATGGGGGTGCACATGTGCATACGGTATGGGCAGCTTGCATGTTTTTAGAGTAACATATGCTCCCCTCCAGACAGCAGGACAATGCAAAACCACATACTGCAGCTATTACAACAGCATGGCTTCGTAGTAGAAGAGTCCACGTGCTGAATTGGCCTGCCTACAGTCCAGATCTTTCACCTCTAGAGAACATTTGCCACATAATTAAATGAAAAATGTCAAAGATGACCACAAACTCTTCAGCAGCTGGAAACTTATATCAGGCAAGAATGGGACCAAATTCCAACAACAAAACTCCAGAAACTCATAACCTCGATGCCCAGAAGTCTTCAAACTGTTTTGACAAGAAGAGGAGATGCTACACCGTGGTAAACATGCCCCCGTGCCAACTACTTTAGGCATCAAATTTGAGATGAGCTCATTTTGTGCATGAAATTGTAAAATTTCTCAGTTTAAACATTTGTAAGGTTATCTATGTTCTATTGTGAATAAAATATTGACTCATGTGATTTGAAATTCTTTTAGTTTTAATTTTATTCAAATGAAAAAGTGTCCCAACATTTCTGGATTTCGGGTTGTAGTAACTACTTATACCACATTGGGGAAAAACTACTAGTCATATTTAAAACCTTAGTTGAAGGGGTCCTATTATGCTCTTTTACAAAGTCTTGATTTTGTTTTGGGGGTGTACTAGAACATGCTCTCATGCTTGGTGGTTCGAAAATTACATTATTTTTCACATAATTTACATTACCTTTCTCCCCAGCCTGGCACAAACGGCTTGATTAGTTCCGGGTTTGATGAAGGCCTGCCAAATTATCAAATAAGATCTTATAGTTTTTGGTACACTCTAAAAAAATCTGTCTTAAACACAAGCCAGCTATGGGTAAAATATAGACAAACCCAGCGATTGGGTTGTTTTGATCCAGCATTTGGATTACTACCCCGAAGGTTGGATTAAACATTTAACCCAACCGCTGGGTTTGTCCATATTTTACCCATAGCTGGCTTGTGTTTAACCCAGAGATTTTAGAGTGTATAACGAATCCTTAACTTTGAAATCGGTATGAACGTTGCCTTTTACAAAGAAAATTTGGATTCAAAATACAACAAATCTCATAAATTATGCTTGAAACATTGCTAAAAACATAATTATGGATTTACCTCTGAAAAAAAAAAAAGAAATAGCAAACAATATATATTTACAATGTATTTGTAAGAAAAATGTTCAATAGTCATAGGTCAATATAACCCCTTAAATAATTATTAGTGTTTCAGTAGTGACAAACTTGGGGAGAGGACAAATATTCCCAAACTTTCTGAAAATGCAATATGAGAATTAGTTGCACAATTACTAGAAATGTGTACCCTGGATATTATACCATTTGCATACATACACATTTCTGGAAAAATAAATTTTTATGACTTTGGACCAATTCTGTACAATGACCTATACAGTATATTTGTGTATGTATGTATATATACTTATGTTTTATTTAAGGATATTTATATAAATATAAAGAAATATTTATCTAAATTAAATAGAAATTTATTTACATTATATTTTTTGTTATAACAACTGCCTGGATCGTGTATTTTATCCTGCTGATTATACGGCTGCTTGCCACAGAAGTGAATAATCACCTCATCATGGTGCCAGGACAACTGTCTCTCTCTGAATGTGAGCAAAACTAAAGAGCTGATCATGGACTTTAGGAAGAGACAGCAGCGGTCCTACACTCCTCTTATGATCAGTGGGACCCCTGTGGAGAGGGTGAGTAGCTTCAAGTACCTCGGTGTAAACATCTCCGAGAACCTGACTTGGACTACACACATCCAAACACAGGTTAACAAAGCCAGGCAAAGACTGTACCATCTGCGACAGCTGAGGAAATTCAGGGTCTCACCAGCAATCCTGAAAACTTTCTATTCAGGGACCATAGAAAGTGTATTGACTCAGTGCATCTCAGTGTGGTACCGGATTGGAAGTTGATATACAAACTATTAAAGATTCTTAGAACACTTATATGTTGAATAGGTATCGACATATAATATACACTCAATTAGATCATCCGAAGACGAATTGATAGAGACCAAACATGTACAGGATACGATACACAAAAACATATACAAGAACAGTAGTAATATACACAATGACCTGAAGGTATGTGTGTTCATTCAAAGAAAGGTTTTTCTATGAATTAATTAGAGAAGAGTCCATTTTAATGTCTCTTTCCTAAGGGGAAATGGAGTGAGTTGCTCTGCCCGCATTTCTTTTTAGCAATAAAGCAAGTGTTATCAGATGGGTTGCCATGGAACCAGAGGCCTGTTTTGCCTTCCTTAGGTGTTAGAGGTAATTCGGAGGAAGGGTCCACAGACCCTCATAGTTGGCCTTTTGGGTTAGGTGAAGGGGCATAAGAGATTATTTGTTAAATATAACAAATAGCTGTGTGTCTGATTGGTCCAAATGTTACAATTACTCATAAAGGTCAGCTTTACAATGGATGCTTTTCTCTGAAATGAGACATTGTGTGTGGCCGGGAAATGCAGCATAGCTTTTGAAATGCGACACAGAAAGATCCTTCAGCTTGCATAGCACTAAACAAATCAGTATAAAGCAAAGGCTTTGATAAAATCCTGATGTCTCATTTTGAGCATCTGCAGAAATACACATTCTCTCTCTCATATTTACAACTACTGTCTGAAGCAACGGACTTTCCAAACATTAGACTTCAACAGGAAGCACCAGGCTATAATTATTACTCCAGCCGGTCTTGCATTTTTCCAACTCCAGTGGGATCAGTCTGTCTCTCACATCTTTCACACACTATTAGGGGATTAATTCG
Source organism: Barbus barbus (assembly GCF_936440315.1). Classification (NCBI taxonomy): domain Eukaryota; kingdom Metazoa; phylum Chordata; class Actinopteri; order Cypriniformes; family Cyprinidae; genus Barbus; species Barbus barbus. The sequence goes on from NC_136760.1 coordinate 26,781,356, forward strand.
GGTTTGGAACGACATGAGTGGGAGTAATTAATGAATTAATGACAGAATTTTCATTTTTGGGTGAACTATCCCTTTAATAAAACCATTATTCGTCCACCAAACAATGCAGATATTCAGAAATGGTTGTGGATGCAACAAAGTGGTTGCCCAGCAACACACAGATGCAGTGGGTGAGGTCAGCAAAACTGGGACACTTTTTGGTAAACTGTGTATTAAATACAAATAAATCATTTATGCTTTAAACAAATTCTCAGTCTCTTGTATCTTCCAGTATGTTTTCTTTTTTAAATATTCATTGTTGTTTTAAACATACAGAGATTGAAAAATGTTAAGTACCCTTTTTTTCCTGGCTTTGTCAGGTAAATTGGGACACTGCGTCTGGTAAAGTGGGACACACATCTTTATCTAGTCTGTGCTTACAAAATACTATTTCCTACAGCAGGACATTGTCCAAATAATCTTCTTCAATAGAAAATCTTCAGAATTTAAAAGAATAACTTAAAAATAAAAATAGACATACTAGTGGATTGTGCTATTGACTGTCAACTCATAACCACCTAACACTTATTGCATTAAAACACTTGAACAGAAGCATTCATTGAAATAATTATTAAAACACTTCAACAGAAGAACAAATGTAAGCATTTAAAACACTCCAACAGAAGAACACAAACAAGGAATTGAATCACTTAAACAGAAATACAGTGTAGTTTAAAAATGCCACAATTTCATCTATGATGTGCCTGCTCCTGTGTGTGTGTGTGTGTGCGTGTGTGTGTGTACTGTAAGTGTTTGTATCCAACTGTGTGCTTAAGTTTGTGTGTATGTGTGTGTAACATGATTTTTGTGTAGTAATGTGGGTAAATATGGGTGAGAGCAGGGATGTGTTTGTTTACAGGCACTTTTTACACACAAAAACTTAGTATTCAAAAATGTATATTCTTATTTTTTTTCTTTACCTCTCTTCTGACTACAGTTTGTGCCATTTTTTTTTGTAAAATAAACAATTTGTCACGTTAAGCAATGCATTATCTTTTCATTTATAGGATGTCCCACACAGCTGAATGCTGCTGTCCCAACTTATCTAACATGTTCAGGTAAATTGGGACAGTAACACAACTTGATTAAAAAAAATAGACCAAAGGTACTTGCACAACTTTACATGAAATTTAATGATCACATGAACACATGTACTAAAAATTTACATTGTCGGTTGAAATACTGTTTATATTAGAATATAAACCTTAACAATTTTAATAAACTTAAACTATGCACGGGCACTTAATATGCACTTTCTCAGACCTTCCAGGATAATATTTGTAAAGCCATTTACAACAGCTTTGAACGCAACTCAACCAATCAAAATCAACCACTGGAACTATCTGTTTTATAACAATCTGGAACAAAGGTTTCATATGTTTTCTGTACGGGACAATATTCCACCAGCAGAACACAGCTGGGCTCCATTCTGAGTGTTTTAAATTTTCAGGTGTCCATTCACTTTAGACCGTAACGAACGTGTGGCTCACAAACAAAGACTATAGAATAGCCAATATGCGTCATTTGTAGTCAATCACAGGAAGCCCCGCCTTCTAAATGAAAGAGCCAATCGCTAATCAGTAAAGTCACTGCAGCTGCCATTAGAAGTCCCGGTTGCTATAGAAACAGTCAGTTCTGAGATGTGCGCTCAAGACTGCGCATGCACACTGGCTGATCTACCCTGAATAATAAGCTTTTTATAACATTATTGGAGAAAAATAAACAACATTTATGACACACAGTTGATGTCAGATTTATTTGGTGATTTCAAATATGAAATGTAATCACAAGCTTAGTGAACAGTTTTAGAAAATTTGATGTTTCCCCATTCAGAGAGAACGGGTTAGACCAAAAGTAATATGATTATATTACTTAAAAACTTGTAATGTGATGGATTATGTTAATAACTACAATTTTGTGTCATGTAATTTAAAAATCAGTAACTGATTACAATTTGTAAGTAATCTACCCAGCCCTGACTACAGTTATCTTCATAATTATTCATTCTTGTTTAGACTCGCCTGGTCTGAACTACTTGTGTTATCATCTAAATCATAAAACAACACCGTTATAAATTACATCCTGAGCGCAAACAGAATTATTGTGTATCATTTATTATGTAAACATATTTTCAGTGTGGATTCAAGCTATTTCACAAAGACACATTTCTGGCAAGAACAACACAAATTAAAATACGTCAACAGGTAGCGACTTACGTAAAATATTTGGATAAGGACTGGTCCAGCTTCATTGTTTCACATTACATCAGTAGCACTTAGGAGAAATGATAGTAATTATTGAAAGTCCATGTCCTGACATAACAGCTAAACAATTCATTAACAAGATCCTTTACTCATACAATCTGTACTTGGTAAACAAATGCACGAACCATAAAATTCAGCACAGCTTTCTTTTAAAAGAACAGTTCTCAAGTGACATGAAACGTGCCTCATCCCCGTCAAATCATTCCACTCGATTTATTCTCTGGAAATGAAAAGATGATGTTTAGAAGAATCACCCAGTCGCTCTTATTATACAATGAAACTGAAGAACTACAACAATGCACAAGAAAACATCATAAATCTTATCCGTATCATTTATGCATTATTTCCAGATGTCATATGATAATTAACATCCAAATTAGCAATCATTATTTGTAGTTTTTCCACTGTATTAAGAAGAGCAGCAAGAACATTTTGCCTAACATTATCTTGTTATGTTCCACAGAGGGGGAAAAAAAGGTGGGCGGGATCATTTTTGGTTGTTTTAAATGACATCAACAGATTTCCGGTTGTGACCGCACAAAGTTCATTTAGACACGCTCTTGGCACCAGGCGATTTTCAGCATCTCATCCACATCCAGAAGTTTTTCCCTGGGTTTTCCCAGGGATTTGCCTCTTTTCTCCTCCTCTGCATTAATTTTCTCCCATTGTGAAAAAAGCACCGTTCTCACACCTGTTGACACACATGACCCAATGATAAATTTAGCTTAGAATCTCGGAACAAAGAACATTTTCATGACAAAACCTGGCTTTTATTAATCAGTCATCATAAGTTTTATTCATGATTTCCTCTGACTGTGGTTCAAACCCAGTGACGCAATAATTCCCTCTGAGCCATAAAAATTATGCAACAGCAGAGAAACCTTCATGGTTGAGTCCAAGACAACTCATGGAAAATCAGCAGAATGAATGCTTTTGACCAAACCTAGTGAACGTTCGAAAGCAGCATTATAATGAATCAAAGATGCATGTCTCAACCTGAAAGTTATTTTGAGGTAGAGTAGCTAGTACAACAATGCTTCTTTCTAAGAACTTCTTTGGTTCAAAATACCCATATCCTTCACATAAAAGACAATCCCAGAATGCACTGCAGTGAGCTCAGAGAAAAAGATGCATACAAACTGGAGGATGAGAGAAATATCAATAAACATCTGTGAGATTTTGCCTGGAGAGGAGCCTTGGTGTGTAATTATAATATGTATAATTATAATCAACAGCTGAACAATAGCCTTGTTAATTTTATTTTAAGTGAATGTAAAAATGCCTTTACTCGACATTATGTGAGATTCTAAAATAATACATTAAAATTAAAATAAAATTGTATTAACACAATGTATCATTTTACTTTTATGAGTGCCATATTAAAACATTAAAAATCTATAATTTGTTAATGAAATAATGTATTCAATGAATTATTATTAATACAAATTATTCATTTATTTATTAATGTAAACATTGGCCATTTTACTGCCATGTTAAAATAATAAAAACATTAACATTTAATATGAACAATCTACAGTTTGTATTAATGCATTCCCTGTTTTTCATTCAGTGCATTAATGCCTTTGCTCAGCATTTCAATACCATGCTAAAAATAATAAAAATATTGAAATTAAAATAAAAGTCCTATGATGTATATTAATGCCTTGTGATATTTTTCTTACAATATTTCTTAGACCTTCACACAACATTATGCCTTTAATCTCCAATGTAAAAATGTCAGACCATATCAGAGCATTTTCCTCACAAAACAATGATTTTTTCTTACAATATTACCAACCTTCCTCAAAATCTTGTATTTTTTGGTAACTGATTATTGTAATCTGGCACTACAATGCCATCATATATATCTGATACTGAAACTATTTTTTGATACTTGATACTTAGGAACTTAATCCAATTGACTATTGTACCCTATAGACAGATAAAAAGCATTAAACATGCTTATGGCACACTCCATCAGCAGCAATGAGTCCTGTTATAAGCCTCATTTGTATGCTGACGTTGCTCTTAATCAGTCACAAATTAGGTTGACTTTAGTTAGGACTCTGCAGCCTCTGGGTTTTGGTATCTAGTGTGTCTGACCTCGTGTTTGTAGAAGGGCAGTGATCACTTGTGCGCCCGGTTTGTTGACTGACAGATCCAGCTTGCCCGCCTCCATATCCTGAATCAAAACACGTGCCGTATCGAAACTGTCGTTCATGGTGGTTGCAATCACACCGGTAGGTCCGCGTTTGACCCAGCCGCTGCAGTACAGACCTGCCCACACATCAACACAGACAATTACAAACATACATAGGAAAGTGAACGCTTTCATCTTCGGTAACCAGAAAGCTCTGAACCCCCAATTGTTCCCCTGGCACCACGGAAAAATGACTGCCCCGGATGTGTGTTCATGCTGTGTGTGTGCGCGTGTTTGTGTTCACTACATTTATTCATTTAGCTGACGCTTTTATCCAAAGCGACTTACAATTGCTATATATGTCAGAGGTCGCACGCACGCCTCTGGAGCAACTAGGGGGTTAAGTGTCTTGCTCAGGGACACATTGGTGTCTCACAGTGGATTCAAACCCGGGTCTCTCACACCAAAGGCATGTGTCTTATCCACTGCGCCATCACCACCCACTACTCACTGCTGTGTGTGCGCACTTGGATGGGATAAATGCAGAGCACAAATTCCAAGTATGGGTTACCATACATGGCCACAGGTCACATCATTTGTTATAGATATATTTGTTAATACAGTTAGGCCGAAAAAAATAAATATATATCCAGATTATGAGATAGTGATGTGTGTTTGTCCCATGGAAGAGTCTCAACACCAGAAACCCTAGGAAACATTCTTACAATGATGTTTTAGGACAAGTACCAAAGCTTTCCCATGAGAAGACCACTAAATGACAGACATTTGTTCTTATATTTAGCACTTTATTTTCCACTTATTTAAAAGAAATAGATTTTACTGATTTTATTTTTATTTTAAATAGTTTATATTTTGAGCTGGGCAATAAAATTATGTTTTTTCATATGCATGTGTGTGTATATATACACACATATAAACACACAAACTCGCATAAATGACAACATGCAGAGTAAATCTCTTCAAACACACAAACACCTGATATTCGTGTAAAATCATTCTATTTTAAATGTAAGGGGAAAATAAAGTGCTAAATATAAGAACATATAACAAATAAATGCACACTGCATTTTCCTATAATAATTATACTTGTCAAAAAAATGTTTTGTGGTCAGCTGATAACCATTTTGAATGTGAGGGACAAAACATCCAGCCAAAAACCCATAAAATATGCAACTATCAGTTAGAACTATAAAAGCCTCCTGTCCTTGTAAGGCAATTAAACTCATCCATAAACAGTCTCGTTTCTTCTCCTCTGGTTTCTGGCTTTGAGCCCCGTCGGTGGATGAAAACACATTCTCCACCCCCTCACCTGCTGTGTCCTGCACTCTTCCCATCTCATTGGGCACGATGGCTCTTCGGGGGTCAAAGGGCACAGCGGGGTCGATGGGAATGCTTTTATAGCCGATACTGCTGATGATCAGGCCACAGTCCACATCCTCCAGCTGACCGGTGGCCTCTGCACGCGTGCTATCGCCCGAACCCTGATACACAACACAGAGACCACACAGACTTCACACCCGGCCCAAAACACCCTCACAAATACATCACATTACATACAGACACGACAGAGAGAGGAAATATTGCTTGATTTATAAATATCAGAGGATGAGCAAAGCAATATTACTGTGGATTGGACAATATATTGATTATTTATAATATTTACACAAGGATATAGATGGTAATATAAAATTCAACTTTATAAGTTCCTAAAGCCCATTTCAGCTTGTCTGTTCTGCTTTTGCGTCTTGTTTTACAACACTTAAATGATGCAAGATAACACAAATCATTGTTTTGAGTTGGTTCATTTCAAAGAATTGGTTGAACTGGTTTGCAAAATGCTCTGAAGTTGAAAAAAAAAAAAAAAAAAAATCTTAAACATTTTCCATCGAGCTCTCTATTTCAGTTGATTCAAAACATATGGATACGGAAATATATATATATATGGATTTAAAAAACAAATTCACAAGCTTTGTTGTTGCATCCTTGTGCTGTGCAACAATGCTCACATTTCTTATGTTAAATAATAAAGAATAAAGAAAATAATAAAAGTGTTTGTGTGTAATAAATTCTTTGTTGAATAAAAAAACAATTCTTAAAGATACTTTTTGGAATGTCTGTTTATGGGGACATTCCAAAAAGTATATGTATGTATGTATATACAGTCATGGCCAAAAATATCAACACCCTTGGTAAATATGATCAAAAAAGGCTGTGAAAATTAATCTGCATCCTTTTGATCTTTTATTAAAAAAAAAAAAAAAAAAAAAAAAAAAAAAAAATCACAAAAATCTAACCTTTCATTGGATAATAAGAATTTAAAATGGGGGGAAATATCATTATGAAATAAATGTTTTTCTCAAATACAGCTTGGACACGATTATTGGCACCCCTAGAAATTCTTATGAGTAAAATATCTCTGAAGTATATTCCCATTCATATTCACAATTTTGAGCACTCCAGGGAGATTATGAACATGAAATTATCCAGCCATGGCTTCCTGTTTCACAGAAATATAAATAGGAGGGAAAACAAAGCCCAAATTCCCTTAATCATCCATCACAATGAGAAAAACCAAAGAATATATTTCTGATGTGAAGATAACTGAGCTTCACAAATTAGTGAAGTGGCTTTAAGAAAAGAGCTAGAGCAGTGAAAATTCCCATTTCCACCATCAGGGCAATAATTAAGGATTTCAAATTTACAGAAAATGTTATGAAACTGCCTGGAAGAGAACGTGTGTCTATATCGTCCTAATGCATGGTGAGGAGGAGAGTTTGAGTGGCTAAAGACTCTCCAAGGACCACAGCTGGAGAAGACAATAGTTGAGTCTCGGGTCAGAAAACCTTAAAAAAAAAAATTGTGTCAAACAGTGCCAACATCACCGCATGATGTTTGGGAGGGTTTCAAGAAAAATTCTCCTAGCTCATCCAAAAACAAACTCCAGCATATTCAGTTATCAGACACGACTGGAACTTCAAATGGGACTGGCTTCTATGGTCAGATGAAACTAAAAAATGAGCTTTTTAGCAGCAAACATATTTTGATATTGTTTATACATTGACATATGTGACCCTGGACCACAAAACCAGTCATAAGGGTCAATTTGTGGAAACTGAGATTAATACATCATCTGAAAGCTGAACAAATAAACTTTCCATTGATGTACGGTTTGTTATGATCGGACAATATTTGGTCGAGATACAACTATTTGAAAATCTGGAATCCGAGGGTGCAAAAAATCTAAATATTGAGAAAATCGCCTTTAAATGTGTCCAAATTAAGTTCTTAGCAATGCATATGAAGTTTTGATATATTTATAGTAGGAACGACCGACTGGTTTTGTGGTCCAGGGTCACATATGAATCCAACTAACCCTGTAGTAATCATTTCCATACAATTAGCAAAACACTTTCCTAAACCAAAACTTCCACACAAAGCTGGTTTGTTATCATTGCTCGGGCAGAGTAAACATTGATAACATTATCAGGCTTCTCTTTCAGGACTTTCCAGATTTAAAATGGAGCCAAAAATGAAGTCTTGTTGTGCAATGATCTCTCAAAACAAAGAACTCCAAAAACATTAGGGCTCAGATTACTAAAGCAACTGTGTGTGGGAGAGCCAGTCCTGCTGGTTCAACTCACATTCATTATGATCCCATTTAATAATGTGTTTCAGAAATATATACATCCAAACAGACGGGGAAAAAAACGGTCAAAACAGGTCAAATCTGTTTGGAGTCCCAACTAGTTTCAAGTCCAAACCAGAGCAGCTGGTATACATAAAACACTTTTCACAATCCATTTATGCAAATCAGAAGCAACATCTGGAATATCTGTTTTGATCTCTGAGGCACTTAAATAATGTGGACGAATTGCTCTCATTAAGCCAACAAACTTTCACGACCCTCTTAAAGTATAATCTTAACAAACGTTGACAGAGCTCCCTTATTCGTTGTCCTAATTCTGTCTTGCATGTTTACCTCTCTATCTTACAGTAATATGAAATATTTAATATAATGTTTAAGGTAACTGTTTTCAATGTGAACATACGGTAAAATATAATTTATTCCTGTGATCAAAGCTGAATTTTTAGCATCATTACTGTCATATGAGCCTTTATTAAAAATAATAATGTTTTGTAACAGTGTAAATGTTTTAATGTAATTGTTGGTTGATCACTTTAATGCATTTTTGCTGAATAAGACCAATAATTTTACTGACCCCAAACTTTTGAATGGTAGTGTATACTGTGAAAATTTTAAGATATAATTATGAACCCGGACAACAGAAACAGTCATAAGGGTCATTTTTTAACCCTAACCCTTTTTTTTAAGCTGAATAAATAAACTTTCCATTGATGCATGGTTTGTTAGGATAGGACAATATTTGGCTGAGATACAACTTTGAAATCTGAAGGTGCAAAAAAATCTAAATATTGAGAAAATCGCCTTTAAAGTTGTTCAAATTAAGTCTATATTAATAATCAAAAATTAAGTTGTGACATTTACGGTAAGAAATTTACAAAATATCTTCATGGAACATGATCTTTACTTAACATCCTAATGATTTTTGGTATAAAAGAAAAATTGTAATCTTATATGCAAATAAACTTCACATATAAATCATTCGTAAATCATCTACCGTGGCCTCATGGGACAGTAAAGTGTTCATCGCATGCACACTTCAGAAACACTCCTGAAGTAGTATGTCATCCAGGTACTTTTTTCCCTACACTTTTATGAGTACTGACACACTTCTTTTGTCGCATGCTATTTTTTGCCTACCATAAAGTAGGGAAGTATTCGATTTCAGATGTAGCCATAATGCTGTTTTGCATGTTTACCTCAAGCTTATTAAGAGCCAATCGGATTCCAGTAGCTCTTTTCCCATCAGCCCCCGCGAGAACCTCCACAGGACTGCGAAAGAAGCGAAAGCCCCAGCATTTCTTAGCTTTATCATCTCCGCCTTCCTTTACGGCTTTCATCATTAACTCTGTCAGTCTTTTTCTTGGCCGGGGAAGGTCTAATGAACACACACACACACAGAAACATTTTAATGCTCTGCAATGCTAAGGTAATTTGGAAACTTACGGAGGAATGCAATGGGGAAATGAAGTTACTCTTTATACCAGAAGGAATGTTAAGACCTATTCAGCCGGTAATTGTTTCTCATGGGGACGCAAGTGATTTTCACCATTTGCAGTGGGTAGTCGGTGATTTAATTGCCATCCAAATCCAAAATGTCAGTGTTTTTCTCTCACCATCCTCATAAAAATGAGCCCCAACCGAATTACCTACTGTTTTTTGACAAACACCAAGGTCGTGTGGTAATTTAATTGCCATCCGAATCCACATATCTGAGTTTACGAGAAACAAATCGATTCAAAATTCAGTGTTTAAACCCGATTTGAGCACTCCTGAACACCGTAAGGTAACTGTTATGTAATTTGCATACATATATTTACTTCTGAAATGCTGGAAAGTATTTAAAAGAACAATACTTCATAACTGCTCACAGGGACTGGGAGCAGAAGAGAAGCACGTAAACATTTGAAATGGGTCTTTATTATGGCAGCAGCAGGTATGCAATACAATTTTAAAATGCGTCTTATAAACAGATATATAGCCTACATAACAATATCGCGTATACACAACTATAGCATGTCTATTTTCATTTTTAAACAGGAGGTTTAAAATATGCACTAATGAAATAATAAATATGATTATTATAAAATATGCTTGGAATAATAAGAATTTAAGTATTTGTTAAATACATTTTGCACAATAATAATAATTTTGTAAAAAAAAAAAAAAAATCATTTTATTTATAGCAGACAATCATGTGGTTGGTTCGTAGGATCACAGAACTCGCTCCTCCACTGTGAATAAATTGCCATCCGAATCCATGAGTTTTATCACTGGGGTGATACGTAAATTAATTTTTACAGACGTCCATATGAGAAACAATTACCATCCGACTCGGGCTTTTGACTGTGAATTTACCCATAAAATCAGGTTCATAAACACAGAAATGCCTATATAATAGTAACTCATTGCATGGAGAAAGTTGTTACAGCTAGCTACTGTTTATTGACAATGATTTGAAAAGGAATATGTTTGAAGTCAAAAGGAAGAAACTGTAAGAACAATTTTTAAATTTATACTTTCCCAAATGCACCAAGTTGGATAAAAGTGTGCAAACGTTTGTAGGATCAGTCTCTTTTGCTCACCAAGGCTGGACTTATTTGATAAAATAGTAATAATGTAATTAATTATCTATTTGTATATTTTTAAAATGTCATTTATTCCTGTGACGCAAAAACTGGCTGAAAACTCTAACACCACAAGTTCATTTTCTCACGCAGGAGATAACATACAGCGAGGTATTCAGAACAATTGGGGAGAAATAAACAACTCAAAGTCATTTATCCCCATTTCCCACACAGTCAGTCTCTCGCTCTCTCTGTTGAAAACAGTAGTGTACCATTTTTATAGGATTCTTTGATGAACAGGAACTTCAAAAGAACAGCATTTATCTCAAATAGAAGGCTTTTCAAACCAACCATAGGCCTAAGGGGCTCTCTGGTTGGTTTGCTGATTAAATTACAGTACAGACATCTGGAAGTGCTCAGACCAGGAATGCTTCTTCAGAAATAGCTCAGCTAAAAAGACCTCATTTATATTAACTCTGGACATTATGTGTGAGTGAATATTTAGAATGTTTAGAATCATAAATCAGACTTTTGAGTGGTACGGCATAATTCCAGATCAAACAATCTAGCGAGATACAATACCACTTTTGAAAGAAATCTCTTATGCATTTATTTGATCATAAATACAGTAAAAACAGTAACATTCTGAAATATTATTCAAATTTAAAATAACTATTTTCAATTTTGAATATATTTTAAAATGCAAGTTATTTCTGTGCTCACAGCTGTATTTTCAGCATCATTACTCCAGGCTTCAGTGTCACATGATCCTTCAGAAATCATAATAATATACTGACTTGCTGCTCAAGAAGCATTTCTGATTATTATCAATGTTGAAAACAGTAGTGTGCCATTTTTGTAGGATTCTTTGATGAACAGGAAGTTCAAAAGAACAGCATTTATCTAAAATAGAAGGCTTTTCTAATGATGCTGAAAATTGCCAAGACCAACACAGGAATACACTGCATTTAAAAATATATTCAAACGGAAAAAGGTTATTTAAAGCAAAATTATTTCACAATATAGCTTTTTGCTGTATTTTATGGGTTGTTTTCTATAGTATGAGGGACAGAAAAGAATAGGACACTTCTCAAAACTTTCAATCTTGTTAGTGAACTTATGAAATTATTATTATTATTATTCAGTTTTGTATTTCTAATTAGGAACTCATCACATGTCTCAGATTGACCATCTCTCTAATTTCCAGAAGAGATAAACAAAACAGTCCTATTCCCTGTTGCCTTAGACACTCATTTTGAAACCTTTCACTTGCAATTAATCAACATAATTATACATCATATTTCCATTCATGGAGTGTTTTCCATTCAACCAACAGGTTTTTTCGCTTTATCTTCCAAATTCAAAGCTGTCACTCAAATGGCTTTCATTGACTTTGAGGAAGTGAAGCAAGAGAGTCATATCTTGATGGTACATGTGATTTGAAGAGGCCCTGAGTTTTTCATTTTCTTTCAATTAGGTTTAGGATTTCTTAAGATTCAGGAGGTGCATAAATTCAGATTAATGAGGCCTATGATCAATTAGTTACACAATCTGTGCCAACTGAAACAAAACTTGGTGAAAAGACTGAATCACATATTTGTTAACAATATTGCATAACGAGACATTTATAAGCAATATTTTGCAGCCAGTCATTTTTACACTTCAGCTGTAACGAAGTGGAATAGGAATCGCAAAAAAAAGCACAACAATTATAAAATTATTTGTGAAGTGAGCAATGACAGTAAGTTTTAGTCCAACTTGATAACATTAACAAGCATTTTTAGGGAGAAAACAGTATTTTTATGGAAACCATGATACACTGTTTGATCAATAAAAAGTTCAAAAGAATGGCATTTATTTGAAATACAAATCTTTTGTAATATTATAAATGTCTTTACTGTCGCTTTTGATCAATTTAATGCATTATTGCTGCATAAAAATATAAATCTCTTTATAAAAAAAAAAAAAAAATCATTATAAACTAATTTACAGTAATCTTTAGAGAAAAACAGCTACATAATTTCTAAATCTAGTGTAAAGGATTCGCAGAAAGTATTTTGAATTCTGTTTGAAACTAACAGGAAAAACAAAACTGTTACATAACTCTTTGAAGTTTTGAGTAATAGAGCCCAAACATGTGTTGAGGTTTTCTTTGAAATGTCACACATTCATCTAGTCTGGATTCAGCTGATGAGCAACAGACCTACATGAGTTCTTATATAGTTTCTGGAAGGACAGAGGTCTTGAGTTGGTTTGAGTAAAGATGAAAGGAGTAGTAGAGAAGGAGAACAAACATCAGCTCAAATGAAAAACATTATTTAAAGATGAATTCATTTGTCAGACTCTTTGATCTGGAAACCAAGAACTGCCAGACAGGTATTGATTCACACTATTAGTCAATGTGACTTATTAAATTTCATTACATTAAATATCACAAGGCTTTTATAGTAGTTTTATGCTTTTATGTCTGGAGCTCAGTACACTCTTAAAAATAAAAGTGCTTCAAAAGGTTCACAGCGATGCCATAGAAGAACCATTTTTAGTTCCACAAAGATATATTCAGTCAAAGGTTCTTTAAAGAACCATCTATTTCTTACCTTTTTATAATCTGAGGAACCTTCTTTCACCACAAAGAACCTTTTGTGAAACAGAAAGGTTCTTCAGATGTTAAAGGTTCTTTATGGAACCATTTAGACAAAAAGGTTCTTCTGTGGCATCATGAAGCCCCTTTATTTTTAAGAGTGTAGCATAATTCCTTACATGCACAGAGCAGCATTTCCTCTTAGGCTTAACTGATGAAAGTCAGGGGTTTGGATTCACATGAGGGTTATTTTTATGTAAATAAACCTGATTTGAATGTTTTTACCTTTCAAAGCTTCTGCGATGCCCTCAAAGTCAGCGGGCAGCATGTCAGCCCTGGTGTCTGGCAGATTGACCATCTCTCTGAGTTCCTGAAGAGATAAACAAAAATAAAACCCCACACATTCATTTCAAAACCTTTCACTTGCAAAGTAAATAAACTCTATAATTATACAATGGGTTTTTCCATTATGCAATACGGTTTTTTTCCATGCATTCAACAGGTTATTCTGCTTTATTTTCCAAATTCACAGCTGTCACTCAAATGGTTTTCATTCACTTTGAGGGAGTGAAGAAAGAGTCATACCTTGATAGTGCATGCGATTTGAAGAGGACCTCGTCGGCCTACGATCAAAACCCTTCGCACTTTACTGCCTACCAATGTTTCTAGTGCATTCTGGGTAATATCGGTTTCCTGTAAGAAGGCAATAGAGGGGATAGTAAACTAAAATGATCAAAATCAAGACAGGAAAGGGATGTTTACTGAGGAAAAAACACTTTCCTGGGTCATTATAGACATTTAAATGATGTTATCAGCTGATGTGCAAGAAATGGTTCACCTAGAAACGAAAGTTTGCTGGAAATGTCCTTACCCTCAGGCCATCGAGCTTGTTTGTTCACTGGACAGATTTGGAGAAATGTAGCATTAAATCTCATGGATCCAGTGAATGGGTGCCGTCAGAATGAGAGTCCAAACAGCTGATAAAAAACAGTCCATCAGTTAACATCTTGCTGAAAATCCAAGCTGAAAATCCATCAATGAGATGTTTTGAATTTCAAACCATCGCTTCCGGCTAAAATATATTATCTTATTATTATTATTTTAAAGATATTATCTTCCATAATATTACTTCCTCCAGGGAAAGTTCATCTTGTTTGATTCAGGAGAGGAATCTGCACAGATCCTCCAGTCCGATAATGGATGAAGCGTTATTATGAACTTGGATTTTGCCCAGAAGCAACAATTTGAAGTTAAAAACGTCTTGATAGATTTGTTTCTTACAAACACACAGCTTTTGGCTTTACAGGATGTTAATTGATGGACTGGAGTGGTGTGGATTACTTTATTGTGATGTTTTTATCAGCTGTTTGGACTCTCATTCTGACGGCACCCATTCACTGCAGAGGATCCACTGCTGAGCAAGAGATGCAATGCTATATTTCTCTAAATCTGATGAAGAAACAAACAAAAACGATTCATGAGATAAACATTCCCTAAACTTCAAACCGATTACAATCTGGTACTTTTGCATATATCATAAGTCTCTCCAATCTTGATCAAATAAACACAGTGGGCTCAGACCTTCAGCATTTCTACAGGTGCCAGAAGTATTCGGGCAACATCCAGGGCCACATTTCCCTGTCCTAGAATCACAGCGGTCTCACAGCTGAGATCTGGATGCAGCTGCAGATCAAAGGAGATAAAGGGGTTTAGGGCTAATTAAACACCAAAACATCTGGTGGGATTTAAAAGAAATGGCACCTCCTTATTACTGGGCAGTCCGTTGTACCATCCGACAAAGTCTTTAGCTGAGAAAACACCAGGTAAGTCTTCACCTGGAATTCCCATTGAGCGATTTCCTTCGGCTCCGTAACTCTGGAAAAATAGATGGTGCAGAGAAAGATGATTACAGGTACAGTCATGGTCCAGCATTAAATTAAATATGGCATGCAATGATTTAGAGAAGACACCCACTAAAATATGGTTCAGTGTAAAAAAGACATCTCGTCTTTGAACCATATATATCTTCATTGTGTGCAAAAATAGTTCTGAGACTGGTCTTTTGTGTTCTACTGAAGTAGGAAAGTCATATGATTTTGGAGTAACACAAGCATGATTCAATTTTCATGAATTTTATTTGTGTGTGAAATAATTTCACATCAGTTAACGTATATTCATGATCAGTAAACTTCGTCGGTTTACTTTTAACTGCTGTAGCAACAAGATGTGCATCAAACCATGTGGTTCATCATGTGAGCATCGCTATCAGATCATGTTTATGTTGGGTGCATAAACTGATCAAATGTAAACCTTGAATGCAACATAAGCCACTTTGGATAAAAGCACCTGCTAAGTGGAAAAAAGTAAGCCACCTCTGACAAAAAACATATATAGCCTACCCTACATCATCTTCAGTCGCATTTTTATTCAGAAATATTATAAGAGTAAAAGAAATGTTTTCACTTAAGATACAAGAGATTTACCATACACTTATCTTGCTTTTAGAAGATTGTTATCTTCTGAGATTATTTTTTTACTGACGTCATGCTAAAAACAATAAAGTGTACACTTACAAAAAAAAAAAAAAAAAAAAAAAAAAGACAAAAAGGAGTGTACAAAAACGTTATGTCTGCTTATATGTTTTTATTTTCACAAATGCACAAAATTGGATTTATAACTAAAAACAACATTATGAAATTTTATTACAATTTAAAATAATTGTTTTCTATTTTATTGAATTATAAAAGGAAATTTATTCCTGTGATGCAAAGCTAAATTTATTACACATTCATAGTTGTAGTTTACGATACTTTGTCCTTTTTCGCATCTCTCAATTTTTATTGTGCGTATCATGAGCAAATTATCCAGAATTTTTATTTATTATGTGAAATAATTCAAAAAAGTAATGTAATATATGCTTTCAGAGCAGGTAACATATAATCATGGTCAGTATAATCTTTCGTTTCACTGTTACTTTCCATTCATTCAACTGTTGTGGCAACGGATGTGCAAATCATGTGGGTCATCGTGAAAACATCACCATCAGCACGCCATGAACATCGGAAAAATCTTGAGTACACAAACTAATAAAATGTAAACTTTGAATGAAATATAAGTCACTTGGATAAAAGCACCTGTCAATTGCATAACAGTAAATATTAGTATAAACACTCTGGCTAGTATACAACCCAAGCTTTGACAAAAAACAGTGACCCTACTTTTTCATTCAGATATATATAAAGAAAAACACTTTTTCCCATTTTCCCTGAAGGTGCAAGAGACACGCTATTCACTTATCTTGCTTTTAGGAGATTCTTGGGTTTCTCTTGGGGTTTTATTTTTCCACGGACATCACAATAAAGTCTTACATTGTTATGCTTTACGTTGCAAGAGGAATATAAGACAAAAGAAAGTGTAAGTATTTTTTTTTATGTTTATATGTTTTTATTTTCACAAATGCACAAAGTTGGATACACACTGCTGTTCAAAAGGTTAAGGTCGGTCTCATGCTCAAGGCTGAATTAATTACTGTAAAAATAGTAATGTTATGCAATATTCTAACAATTTAAAATAGCGTTTTTCTAATTTAAAGCGGTTTAAATTGTAATTTATTCATGTGATGCAAAGCTAAATTTACCTCGCACGAGGCAAATTAATTTGTGGAATCAAAACAGCAAAAACAGTAACGTTTTGAAATATTTTTTCTATTTAAAATATCTGTTTGCTATTTGAATGCATTTTAAAATGTAATTTATTCCTGTGATTTCAAAGCTGACTTTTCAGCATCATTACTCCAGGCTTCAGTGTCACATGATCCTTCAGAAATCATTCTAATATACTGATTTACTGCTCAAAAACATTTTTATTATGATGCTGAAAACAGCTGAGCAGAATGTTTTCAGGTTTCTTTGATGAAATGAAAGTTCAGAAGAACAGCATTTATCTGAAATAGAAACCTTTTCTAACATATGTCCTTATCATCACTTTTGACAAATTTAAAGCATCCTTGCTAAATAATAAAAGTATTAATTTCTATGATTTCTTTGCCAAAAAAGATACTCCAAACTTATGGAATAGTGTATAATGCTACAAAAGCTTTTTATTTCAGATAAATGCCGATGTTTGGATCTTTCTATTCATCAAAGAATCCTGAAAAAATGTATGCAACTATTTTAAAAATCATTAGTAATAACAACAACGTTTGTTGAACAGCAAATCAGCACATTAGAATTTCCAAAACAGTTTTGCCATTAATTCTAATAATCCAGTGAGATTTGACACAGAGACCTGATCTGATCATCATCAGTCTGTCTGGAATGACATGAAGAAACAGAACAAACTGAGACTAAATCCAGAAGAACTGTGGCAACGTCTCCAAGATGTTTCAAGAACCCTATATCATTTTTTGCCATTGTCAAGTTTTTACTATGCAAAACTAGCAGTAGGTGAGTGATTAATCTGGCGTCTCTACTGTTGTGTAGTGGTTTGTATCCTCACCAGTACTACAGCGTGGTAAGCTTGTCGTAACTCGTCAATCGTCACATCTTTACCCACAGTCACATTACCATGGAAGCTGCATCGTTCATGCTGGGCCGTCTGGGTGAAAGTGTTAATGACATTCTGGAAAGTTCAAATAAGGAATAAAAAAAAAAACATTATTTTACTAGCACATATTTACAACAGTGATTCACGTATAGGAAAAAATAAAGCTAATGCAAAAACATGCTTAAATTTAAGGAAATCTAACAGTGGAATGGCTTGTTTGTTATCAAGACTGCTGTCTGTGAAGGATCTGTACTGACATAGTCATAACATATTGTAAATCTGACATGAACAAACGTTGTCCTGGCAGTAATCAAGCACTGAACATCATATCCTATTTTTTCTGATGTTTGGTTTTCCCTGTTTCCTAAAGGAAATCAGGATCACTGATTAAACCACTCAAGTGCTGTTGTACTACAATTAGAGGAAATGAGTGCATGCTATAATTTCCGCTAATGTGTTTTAGTCATATCTGTGCATTGTCACCAAGCGGCATAAGTCAAACAGATAGTCCTTATCTTAATAATGAGTGTAATATTACAGTTTTTCTCGATTGCTAAAACATTATAACCAGGCTTTTGAACTAAAATTTCAAAACCATAATGCCATTTTTAATAAAGCACACCCATTTCCCTAAACTATAAACACTATTCCCCTGCTTTAACACATGAGTCAAGATAACTCTACACACAAATCCATACATTTCTCAGTGCTTACACCACGTGTTCATTTAGAAAGCACTAGCATTCAATATTCTTCACTGAAGTCTGAGCTCAATTAGCACACAATTACCCAAGTGGAAACACTAGGAGTCAAAACTGATCACACACCAATCAGAACCTTCGATGGATAGATAAAAGAGCCAAAGTCAGCTTACAGTTTCTCTCAGTGGCTTGGTGCATTTCTCAGATCAGAAATGAACTTCTCAAAACTACTTGTTCAACCTCCCCATCATCGAGTCACTTGTGCACATCATAAAGTGTCTCATTCTTTTGATCAAGTTGCGATTGCTTTGGTACATTCATGCAATTGATTATGCACATTTGTCCTACATTATCAGTTACTATTGTCATGTTGCTCAAGATGCATTATATAGTTCTCTGTGCGATAGTCTTACCCCTCAAAACATCTAGTCATTAGTTCATTGTATCAGTCATTATGGGAAATGCAAAATGGTTGATCTAGTTGTCATAAACTGTCAAGCATATTTTCAACACATTTCTATTAGACTTTAATAAATTTGGCATGAATTGTTCAAGTATATCTTGACTTTCACTAATTAAGGGAAGAGAACATAGATCAATTATTTTTGTTGTATTGTACTGTACTCTACAGTACATTAAATTGAGGAATAAAACACACGGGGAGTACCACAAGCAACACTTATTACTGGTTTTTGAATTTATCTCATCAGTGTGTAAGGCTGTTGTAGTGTGTGTGTTTATGAGGGTTTGCGTGTCATGTCTGAGAGCAAAGTTTGGTTTTTCAGTTGTTTTGAGTGGATCGCTTCATTTTGACCCGAATGTAGGAAGTTTGGGGAACTGAGTTACGGATTCGTGTTTAGAGTTCCGCAAAAAAGAGGCATAATTTAAAAATAAATGTGTTTAAGCAATCGAGAAAAACTGCAAACCATGCAGTTTTAATATATGACAACATTTTTATGACAGTGACTTATGATTCACTGACCGAATAGGAAGTGCAATAAAACAACAACATTACACTTTTTGTTCCCAAATGTCCTAAAATGCATACATATTTTCCTGTAAACTGAACTTTAAATGGCTCGTGAGGAAATGTTGATCTTCTGTTTGTTAAAATTGTGTTGTTCGAAATGGGAAGCATAGAGTTTCTAGTCCTTATCCTGAATCACAAGGAGCCTTGGAGAGATTACATCAAACACTTAAAACTAAGATTCGTGCATATAGCGACTGGGTGGAGGGGCTGCCTTTATTGTTGTTCGTGGCCAGAGAAGCAGTTCAGGAGTCCTTGGGGTTCAGTCCTGCGGCATTGATGTTCGGCCACACCATAAGGTGTCCATTAACATTTGTTGACGTAAAATCCATCCTCTGTGTCTCTCTTGGATTATGTGACTTCTTTCAGAGAGAGACTTCATAAAGCGTATGAGGTAGCGAAGTTTTCAGGGCCATATGTCATCAAGCAAAAGCTCAGTATTTTGAAAATAGACTCATTTTACAACTCCCCTAGAGTTGGAGAGTTGAGTTTTACCGTTTTTGAATCCATTCAGCCGATCTCCGGGTCTGTCGGTAGCACTTTTATCTTAGCCTAGCATAGATCATTGAATCGGATTAGACCATAGTTTCGCTAATTTAATGATATTATGCAGCGCCTGAAAGTAGTCCCCAGCTATATCATAACTAGAGCTGGAGATCCTCAAAGTCTCTCCCTTGTTTATTGTTCGTCATTCCCGATTTACCCCTAGATTATCAATATACTGATCAGCAGTATACTCAAATCCATTTTACATACATAATCTGATATGTTGTTTAGTAAAACAGGATATTTGTTTAGAAAAAAAACAGACCGTGACTTGACTTTTGGAGATTTGATTAATAAAATGGTCTCCGTATGACAGACATGAAATATAAGAGAGACTTGTACTGATGTAAAACTAAATAGGGTTCATTTTTATTGCATAGTGACTAAACGAAGGCCTAACCTTGACCTCAGGATGATCAGGCGCGACTCCAAACCGAACCAGTCCAAATGGCACCGGCAGTCGCTCGTAAATGTCTACAGCTGCATCCTGCCGAGCCTGAAAGTGATGCAATGAAATGTTCAATCTAAACAAACAATGGGTGATGTGCAAAAATGCTACTAAACACTGTAACACTGAAAATGATGAGTTTGTCTATATCCCACAGACATGGGACTAAAGATCAGCAGGCCTGCTATTTCTGCAAAGCACTTGTTATTCAACCTGTTGTTCCTCTTTCATACTTCAGTGGTTTGATTGAAAGTCTTCAAGTGCCAGAACATTGTGTCTATCTAAAATCCAGCAGCATTGTTAAAGACTGGGAATCATAGTGAATCTGTAGATGTGGGGTAAAAGTAAACCTCAAATTCCACGCTCACGCAAAGCCCTGGGAAAACTAATAGGTTCACATGCAATCAGCATATTGTGTCAGCCTAAAAGAACCAAATCAGCTAAAGCTTAAATCTTTCCTGAGAACATGTTTATGAGGACTGGCGCGCATACCTTCAGGAGCTGTTGTGCCGTGTAAAAACCTGCAGGACCTCCGCCTACAATACACACTCTTGGACCAGATGAGGAGGACAACCCACGCACACCTGACATGACAGAAACACAACATGTTTTTCATTATATGACATTATACAACAGAGACTGATTGAGCAATCGCTTTATACCACACAGTTTCAACACACTTCTTTCTCTCACAATTCTGACTTGTTTCATGGAATTGTGTAAATTTATCTCTCTTGATTCTGACTTTTTTCAAGCCATTCTGTTTTTGTTTCAGAATTGTGAAATATAAATAGATTTTATAACTTGCAGTTTATATCTCACAATTGTGAGAAAAAAAAAAGTCAGAATCACAAGATCTAGCTATCTATGAAACTAGGGCACAACACATCAAAATTTGATTGATAACCCCTCATAAAATATATCCATAAAAATTCCATACTCCCAAAAAGCATCAACTTAAAAAAAAATAAATAAAGCTATTTTACCAAAGAGGGCTGTGTTACAGAAAAAATGTCATTTAGTTAATATGAATTAATTTAGTAATTTCTTTGACACTTTTTCAAGCCGAACAGCTAAAAACTCTGAAACGAGCATAAACGCACGCACACATACACCCACTCATGCAGTTATTTTGTGGCTGTGCTAGAGAGAGAAAGTATGTCTGGTAGAGACGCGATGTGAAACACATCTTTTAAAGACTTGCATATTTGACAAAAGATGCAAGCAAGATGTCTGGAGAGAACTGTGGCACAGCAGCAAAGTTCATCCCAGGGGAAAATATTGCAGGGAGCTTTGCAACATAGGAGTAAGCTGGAAATATTGTGAACTCTGCCACAGTGTCAGAGACAGTTCAGCAGAGGGGAAAAAGTATGCTCCCTAAAAAAAAATGTTTTGTTCCAACCCTGCTCCAACACGCATACCATGTAGTTTTCAAATAAGCCTGAAGGACTTGATTAGTTGGATCAGGAGTGTTTAATTGGGCTCGGAGCCAAACTCTGCAGGTCTGTGGCCCTCCAGTTTGACACCCCTGCCTTAGGATATTCCTTTTGCAATGTATGCCAGCGTAGGATTTGCTGTCAACTTTATACAGTACCAATGATCAGGACAAGAATAAAGTAAATTGATGTCCCCCACATAGCTTTTTACTAGAGCTGTCAAACGATTAATCGCATCAAAAATAAACGTTCTTGTTTACATAGTGTGTGTATGTATCGTGTATATTTATTATAAATACACACACACGCATGCATCTACTTATGAAAAATATGTTATATTTATATATTAAATATATTTATATACTATAATATACATTTTATAAATATAAATACATAAATACAAAATATATGCTGTATGTGTGTGTATTTATATATTTAGTTTTGTACACAAAAACTCTTATTTTGGATGCGATTAATAATTTGACTAGATTTTGCTAGCACTAGGTTTTACTAGCTGGTAATAACATACTAAAATAAACAGACCCGAGAGTTGTTTTAAGAACAAAAGTGCAGTACTTCTAAATCAAACCACTGAAAGTGATGTCAAGTCAAGCCACCTGTATTTATATACCGCTTTCATGGATTCAAGCAACAAAAAAACCCATTGCACAGCCAAACCTGTCACACACCCAGTTTAAGAGCTGTGTTTTTCTTCTCGTGATTAGAAGCGCTTGTCCTCCTAATTTAAGAAATTCAGGAGCACCTTCTAATCAATAATAAAACAATTCTGATAAAAAAAAATTGTGCCTTCTTAACACAAGGTGACATTTGATTCACACTTTGATCTTTTTACCTTTGTAAATGCATTTTCCTAATTGTATTAAATGTATGCAGTGTTTCCTCTAACAAAATGCTGTCATTATACAACTCTCCGAAATTCTCTATACTGCACGTAAATTGCACGTAAAACTTGCGTGCACGAGCTCAGACCTGACGTGAGATTTGATCGTAGCCCCCGCTCGCGTCCATATTGATAAATTCCAAGTTTTGCGTAGAAACGACTGTACGCCCAATTTTCGGTCGTACGTTCGTTTCATAAATGAGGCCCATTGTGAACTAAGACTGACGGAAAATGAAAAGTTGTGATTTTCTAGGCCGATATATGGCTAGGAACTATACTCTCATTCTGGCGTAATAATCAAGGAACTTTGCTGCCGTACCATGTGTGCAGCACGCGCAGTGATATTACGCAGCACCTGAAAGTAGTCCCCAGCAATATCATTATTGAATAAATTGTTATTTTAAAGAATTCTTGTCGCTTCATAACAGTCAGATTGAACCACCGATGGCCTATTTTGAGATGTCTTTCATATTTTTGTGGGCCTTGACTGTGTTAATTCTTTGGCAGTCAGTGGGACAGTCACAAGCCTCCTGGTTTTCATCCAAAATATCTTTAATTGTGTTTGTGTGTCGAAGACGAACAAAGTTTTTATGGGGTTGGAACGACATGGGGGTAAGTGATTAATGACAACATTTTCATTTTGGGGTGGAGCAACCCTACGAAGAGCTCGTTTGCAAAAACAGATAACTTTTTTTTAACATTTTCAAAAATTGCGCAATCCAATTAATCTCAATCAAACTGCAGTTGGGTTATTTTGATTAGATTAAAGAATAACTAAAAACATGATAACAATATAAAAAATAAATAAAAACGGAGTTATCTGTTTTTGCAAATAAACTCTTCATATGTTTGCATGAAAACGCAGATTCCCTTATGACGCCATAAAGACAAACAAACAGTGTTAATGGTCACATAATAAACTCACCGCCTTCGGCTGGAAGACATCGGGATGCGCGTGACAGGCCCTGGATCTTCATGACAGACCCTCTCACGAGGTGTATCGGCATCATCATCTTCATCAGATGAAATGCAGTATAAAAACAACAGTCCAAATCCAAAAATGACTCTGTTATGAAGCCTTAAAGCTGCTTATGGAGCTCTGATCCCTCAGCGCGTGCTCTTGGGTCACATTCGTGGGCATGCATTCATGTATGTGTTCATCTGAACTTCATGAAATAGATCTGTATCAAAGATTTGCATCATGCATTACTGTCTGCTTCAGATTGCACCAATTCTGTTGAACTGGGTCCATTTGGAGTAAACTAAAACTGCCCTGTTTTGAGTTGTTGAGTGCACAAATAAACACGAAAGAAGAAAATAATATTTTGAAGTGTGCATGACAATTATATGAACAAGTAGCACAGCAGAGATGATCTTATAAATGCAACAACACGCTGATAAATAAAGCATCCGAAATGCGGTGCATATGACAAAACATATCGTTTTAAAAAAGCACGCGGTGCATAAAAACGCAAAAGTAACAATTTAAAAGAAAAACTACAAGTTTAAGACTAAGTAAAGTGTCCTTACTTCTGTTCAGGTGTGCATCACTTAAAGTTCTCCGTGATAAACGAATGCTCCGATTAAACGTTCCTCCTCGGTGAACGTGCCACTTTCCGCTGTCTTTTGTTGATCCTTTCATGCACAACTGCACTTTATTCCTCGAGGTTTGCGTTTCACTGCTCATCTGAGTGATTTTATCAGTTTAACCTTGACTGAAGGTCTCAGACTGTGTGCAGATATATTACACACAGCGACAAGGCCATGAACTCATTCACATCATAGAGTCTGCTTTGTACAATTATTCTCGTTTTATGACCTAAATTTATTTTTAAAAATTACCATATGTGCCAATCAGACTGTGTTTGCCTTGTTAAAAAGAAAAGGTGCAGTGAATGTGAATGAGCTGTTGCTCAATTGAGTACTATTGCTCAAATATGGATCAATGTCCAATTCCTTTAGACTACTTTGGCTTTTTATGGTATGGTGTTGCCATCATTTTCTTATCGCTATTCAGATACAACCACAACTAATTGCATTGTAGCAGTTAAAATGTCAGTAACATGCTGCATATACGTTCATGTGTGTGAAAGTGGGTGAATGCAGATAAAGTGGTCCACCATCCACTTTTTGTTAAACATTTTATTTAGATAGATGTTTTCTTTTAAAGTCCAGCTAATAATTCACTTTGAATACAGTTCATATAATGTGTTTGCAAGGTATAGCGTACCATTAAACATTATGCACTCAGAAAAAAAATATTTTCAGGTGGGCCATGAGCCCTGATCCTGTATCTTAATTAAAATAAATAAATGAAACACAGACTAGGGCTATGAGCAAAATGAATCATTAAGGCTAACTCAATTCATGTGTGAAATTCAACACAACAGATAGAACATGTTGTGTTGATATAATGAAATCTGAATATTAACGAAAATTAACTCATACAACATTCAAATGATGACTGCAACAACAAACATGCTTTTCTCTGATCCTTTCTTTACTAGCTCCACAGATTGAACAATTCATGCCTCGTCTTCCTTTTTATTCTCTCTTTCTTTTCTTCTGTCTCTGACTTGAATTTCTACATAATTTCTATTTCTAAAAACGTAGACTAAACATGTCAACTATAAAATAAGCAATGGATATCAATGTTTTTAATTAACTTGAGTATAATTAATAAAAATCGAAGGCCGCCCACTTTACCTGAATCCCACCTGCCCACTTTATCTAACACATTCAGCCAAAGTGGGCCAACAATATTTAAACACCTTACTAGAAAACAGTGCTGTCAAACCATTAATCGCATCCAAAATAAAAGTTTTTGTTTACATAATATATGTGTACATACTGTGTATATTTATTATGTATATTTAAATACACACAAAGTATATATTTTGAGAATATTTCCATGTATATGTTTATATTCATATAATTGATATTATATAGAAATATTTTAAATGTATAAACATAAAATTTTTCTTAAATATATACATGCATGTGTGTGTATTTATATATTCATACAGGTGCATCTAAAAAAAATTGAATATTGTGAAAAAGTTAATTTTTTCTTGTAACTTATTTCAAAAAGTGAAACTTTCATATACTTTAGATTCATTACATGTAAAGTAAAACATTTCAAAAGTTTTTTTTTGTTTTAACTTTGATGACTAGAGCTTACAGCTCATGAAAGTCAAAAATCCAGTCTCTCAAAATATTAGAATATTTCCTAAAATCAATCAAAAAAAGGATTTGCAAAACAGAAAAGTTCAAGTTCTTTGAAGTATGTTCATTTCCGCACTCAGTACTTGTTCGGGGCTCCTTTAGCATCAGTGAGGAACGGCATGGAAGCGATCAGCCTGTGGCTCTGCTGAGGCACTATTGAGTCTTCAGCTCGTCTGGATTATTGGATCAACTGTTTCTCATCTTTCTCTTGAAAATATCCCAAAGATTCCATATGGGGTTCAGGTCAGGCGTGTTGGCTGGCCATTCAAGCTCAGTAATATCATGGTCAGCAAACCACTTGGAAGCATTCATCAAAAACAATTTTTTTAGAGAAATTGCTCTTTTAGTGCTAAAGCACACAGGAGAGCTGGCCACCACACACTGTCTGCACGAAGACGATCTGTTTTCTTCTCTCCCGTGCGACCGCGACCACCGCTGCAGCATCATAACACTTTTCTAACATTCTTTCAGCAATCACTCGAGGAACAGGAGAGCAGTAGTGATGCACCTCCAAAGCAAAATGATGAATTAATGCGGTGCACCTCCTGCCTTTAATTGAAACATTGCAAATCTTTTTCCCTGCACCAAAATGTCTTCACATTCAGTGTTTTCAATACATGTAAAGAACATGTTATTATGTCAGCAAATCAATGCAAAAGGCACAAAATACATATTCTTTTTTGATCCATATGTATCCTGAATGTCATTGGGTTTATAGTGCTTACATTTATCTGCTTAAACAACTGCATCTCATTCATTACCATCAACGATGAATGTATGTTAATGCTCACTGAGCAAAGTCTGTGCCAATAGTGTTTGGACCTCCTTGGAGTAGTCTCTTTCTTTTTTTCAGCACGACAAGATGTGGTTCTCTGCAGATTTCAGCCAAGCAAGAAATGCACTCCCACTTAGCATCACAAAAGTTCTCCTGTAAAATAGGGGGAGGGTAGGGGGCAGAATCATATCAAAACTATTAACAGGTGAAATATCAGAGACAAGTATCAATTACAGTATAGTTTACTCAAAACATTTACCCAAAAACATTTTTTTTTGTATCCTAATGTGATTCCAAACCTGTTTGGCATACATGTTGTACATAGTGTCTGTGGAACGGCATGAGTATAAGCAAAGAACAACTCTTTTAAGGGATAGTTCACCCAAAAAAATAAAAATGACTTCATTTATTTACCTTTTTTCTTGTTCTAATGCCATGACCTTCTTCCTTTTTCAGAACATGAAAAGCTTTTTTTTTTTTTTTTTTAAATGTCCCACACGTGCTTCTTCATATAATGGCAGTATGGCGATTAACATCAAGCTTTTAAAAAAAACATGCAAAAGTATCACAGAGTGGTTCCACGTGCCATATATTCAAAGTGTTCTGGGTATATACACGATAGGGTCTGCTGAGAAACAAACTGAACATATTATTTTTTTATGTCACATTTTTATTAATGTTGATTTTTTTCACAACTTGTGATCAATTCAGAGTGAACTGAACTAATAGTCTCTCTTGAACACACAGTCATGCACAGAGACCAACAATCAAGTTAGGATATTTGTTAAATAATATGTATAATTTCACTTACTTTCGATGTTTTTCTTGTTAAAACCATTGTTCCCCGTCTGCTCCGCATCGTGAGTGAAAGAAAATATCTCTCTGAGGAAAGTGTAGGAGAGCACAGCACATAAATATAGCTATAAATCAATATGATGTTATAAAATACATATATTAAATGAGATAAAAACACTTAAGTTACTTTCGGATTTCCCTTGTAGAAAAGAAACAACGTCCTCGTCTGTTCAGCATCGCGAGTGAAAGGAAATGTGGTTTATGCACAGCAAATATGTGAAATATCGTTATAAAATGATATGATATTACAAAACACATTTTGTGAAACTCTTAATTTCGCAGTTTTCCGTCCTCATATGCATCTCGCGCAAATAAAATGGCGCCTGTAAAAAATATTTCAGATGGGTCAGGCACGCACACGAGCAAATGTCCCGGATGTGACTAATAACACTCTGCAGTATCAATAAGGGTGACTCTCCGGCCAGAGGGTGCTCTTTACACTAGCCGGTGTTAATCCTCTCAAATTCAACACCACAACTTTAACACTTTACTCTAAAAGTCCTCAACACTAGGATTTTAACACTGGAGATTTTGCCATCCCTCCAGCTTCACTGGGTCACTCTGACCATTTGATTCCTGCATGCAGCAACCTCTCCAAGGCCTATTAGGAGAACAGCAAAGCAGTGGACTATCCAATCTGCAGCTGCCCTCATCAACAATTCCAGTGACCCATCACAGTTTCTTATCTGCCCCCGTGGACATTAATTAAACCTGTAAACATTTGCACTGGCACATTTTGCACATCTTGCACCAATGTACACTAATGTACAGTTAAACGTCTACACTGCCCCTCATTTACACATCCAGCACCAATGCGCAGCTAATATATTTATTATATTTCTGCTTATTGTATAATAATAATAATAACTGTATTCTTATTGTCTTTGTTAGCACCAATACATCAACACATTTCTCATATGCACAGTACTTGGCAAAAAAATATTATTTTGATTCTGCATAATAGGAGAGCCTGGTACATTTCCTGTTCTGGATTACTGTCTGGTTTATATGGAAATTGTGATCTCACTGCCTACAAAGCAGTTGTAGAACCAATGTTTGAAGTAATTTTCCAACGGTTTATATTGCAGCTTGGCGTTAAATCAGTAGAAGTCTTATTCAGGCAGCTGTGTGTGCTGCACATGCACAGAACACCATAGTAACCACATTAATGAACTGCCGGATCTGCTGCCACATCTCAAGAACTGCATCACTGCTGAGAAAAATAGAAGAGAAAAAACACAGGAAAAAGTCTAGCTCTGGCTCATCACTTTGTATGTGAATAGCCAGCTGCTTTGGCCAAATCAGCCCCCAAACCAGTCACAGACAGAGAGACTCCATTCCCTTCACTTAGAGATGTGCTAAACAACATCCACATTCACTATATTCATGGCCTCTTGTTCCATATGGACACTTTTACCCTTGAAAAAGACACTGAACCCTGAACCATTCAGTGAGTCACCTTGAATATACCCACAAGTGTCCTTGTAGAGACATGTTTGATAAGAAAACAAGATTATAACAGATAGCAGCTCTCCACATGAGGCTTTTTTATGGTTCAGCATCAAGATTTAGCTGGTAGATCTGTTATTCAGAAACTGAGGGTTTATGTTTTCAGAATGTGTGTGATTTTTACCAAGCAATACTGGTATACCATACTTTAGAAGAGAGAAAACACACACCAGGGTTTTCAAGTCTCACCACTCACCGTGGTGAAAAGAGAGAGAGAGAGAGAGAGAGCGAGAGAGTACACATTTCAACCTGTTTTTTTTTTTTTTTCTGTTGTGTTTGTTGCACATTTTGAAGTATTTATGACAGGGGTAGGGGGCTCCCATATAAAGCAATGTGGAGTCCCCACTCAAATTCAGATGCAGTGTGCTTTCCATGATGGGTTTGAACAAAACCAAAACTAGGAACAGTTTGACTCTGGATGGTGCACTATTATCTGTCATGACAGTGTTTTATGTGGGAGTCCTCTACCCCTGTCATCAGGCATCAAAATGTGCAACAAACATTTACAACAGCAAAAAAGAAACATAAGCTGAAACTTGTACTCTCTCTGTCTCTCTCTCTCACACACACACAGCTTTACATACATGCTCAGGGTAAGTACTGTAGTCCTACTGTATATGTGTACAGTATGTGCATTGAGTACTGCTGTTCAGTTGGCATGTTTGGGGCAAAGTTTCTTTTTATTTTTGATACATTTGTATTTTTAAATACATAAATCTTTTTATTTTATTAGAATGAATTTGTCTTACAGATTTACCAGATGTTATCATTTCTATTTGTGCTGGTCAATTATGAACAATACGTAACTGCTAGCAAAAACTTGGGTGCTGTAAATATTTGAGTTGTTCCTCCCCTTTGTGTGGCCTTAAAGATTCATTGCAAGGCGCTAGCAAAGAGATTAGAAATACATTGGCCCAAGCTTGTTCACATAGATCAAAACGACTTTGTTTGGGGGAGGCAAGGTTTGCATAATATTCGTAGAGTATTAAATATATTACATGAGAAATCTAATATTTGCGATAATGCACTACTGTCATTAGACGCTGAAAAAGCGTTTGACAGGATTGAGTGACAGTTCCTGTTCAAAACTATGGAAAGAATGGGGTTTGGGGATAAGTTTATGAAATAGGTCCGGATCCTGTATGCTAACCCTTCAGCTGAGATATTAACAAATGGAACAATATCCACCCCTTTCAGGCTTTACAGGCGAACACGCCAGGGCTGCCCACTCTCTTGCTTGCTTTTCACCCTAGCGATCGAACCATTGGCTATGGCAATTCATAATCATACACATATTTCAGGTATTACAATTGGCTCCTCAGAACACCGCATTTCATTGTACGCAGATTATATAAATATATTGTCTTCCAATCTAAAACAGTCTATCCCAGCATTGCTAAATTTGATTAAAATGTTTGGAGAATTTTCAGGATATAAAATGAATAATTCTAAATCTGTGCTGCTGTTCCTTCATAAAGCAGAAAGGCTTCCCCCCCCCCAGTTCAGTTACCCTTACAATCTCACAAGAAGGTTTTACTTACCTTGGGATTCAAATTATACCAATTGTGTGCTTGCTTTAGTTCCTGACCATTGACTTTTTAACTTAAGTTTTTCTCTGGCTGCTGTAACTGTGTGTTTTTGAAGCACATTTTTTATAGCAAATGTTGCAAGAAGAAAAACTGATTTGATCTCTGAGGACATTATTTAGATTTAATTATTTCACGTTATGGTAGCCCTAGAATACAACTGCAAGAAACGTTTTCCTGTTTTAATATTCTGAACATTTTTAAGTTGTTATGCAGAAATTATTTTGATGGGATCACGTAGACTCACACAGATATCAAGATTCAGCGTATGAACCTCAACAATGGTGACCGTCAACAAAATATTCAGATCAACTCTGAACATCACAAAACAAGCTTTTCGTTGATTGTCACCATTGTTAAGGTTCATACGCTGAATCCTGATATATCTCTGTGAGTCTACATGATCCTGTCCAAGTAATTTCTGCATAATGACTTAAAAACATTCAACATATTATTCATCATGCAGTGGTATATAAAGTGAAATGATTAAACCTAATGTTCTCACAGATCAGCCTCTGGATGAGATCAGTGAATCAGGACACTACATGACAACTGAACCATCAATAAGTAACCATCACCATCTGATCAGTTTGTCTTCTCACAACTTTTGCTATAACAAATGTGCTTCAGACACACACAGTTATAGCAGCCAGAGAAACATTGAAGTTAAGAAGTCAAGGGCCCAACTAAAACAAACACTTACCTCAATAATGGTGACTTAAGGTAGCCCTAGAATACAACTGCAAGAAACTATTTCCTGTTATAATATTTAGAAACTTTTTAAGTCGTTATGCAGAAATTATTTGGACAGGATCATGTAGACTCACACAGATATCAAGATTCAGCCTATGAACCTCAACAATAACAACACTTAATAAAACACTTACCCCAATAACGTTTCTTATTTTCAATAAAACAGCGCTTAGGCTTCCTGGAGGCTAAGTGAGTGCTGCCTGTGCAGGGCCAGTGCTAAGGTGCCAACGTTTTGCCAATGAGCAAATTCTCAGGGGCCCAGCGCTGGCAGCCCTAAGTAAATGTTCCATAGACTTTCATTGAGTGGGTCAAAACTTTTGTACAATAAGACTTAGAGTATTCAATCAAGGCAGATACAAAAAAATGACTGAACGTGCTTGTCCTGGAAAAAATCCTTTTGGCATAGAATCAGCCAAGATGACTGCTGCATAGCTGAAGTTATTTACAAAACGTGAGTGAAACTTCAGTGAAACTGTCGGTGCTTTCCTGTGTCAACAATGCAAACAATAACAGCCTTACAGGTTTCACTGAGATGAGATAGGAACGTGCATTTCCATTCACTGGGAATATTTTTGGGATTTCAGAAACAAATAAAGCATCCAAACAGAATGTACAACAGAGAAGTTGCACTAATATTTACAAAAGCTTTACATCATGAAATACTTTAATTTCCCAAATGAGGGCATTTTCCATCACCTGAACATGCTTGCATCTGTTCAGATAACAGCCTGCTGCACCTTTAACCTGATCCTGGTATTTGTTCACCATTGTTATTAATCTTTTGCAGTGGGCTTAACTGCTTTTATTTTTAAACGGACGATAACGGATTTATTTAGGGTGTCTCATTCAAAGAAACTCAATGCAAACTCACTCACGTGGCAGACAAACAAAGCAGACACATGTTGACCTGGATAACCTGTCCTCAAAAGACATGAGGTTAAAGATAAGCAAATTAATTCTAGGTCATGTTTTTATTTTTCTATAATGTTGAACCTATGCAGTTCGGTGTCATTTTAATGCATAGGTTGGCACTTCATTTCACTTCAATGTGAAAACTGAGTTCAGAAGCTAGATCTGCTTATAACAATTACTTCAACTTATATCAACAAGACTAAGCAAACACTTAAAGATTTGCTGCTGATTTACAGGCCATGAAACATGTCTACATAAAGACTGAGCATCTTTCTTATTTATATGTTGAAAAAATATTCACAAAATCAGTATTTGAAGTTGCCTATCCTTGCCTTAGGGGCTCTTTACGTAAAAACACAGTAACAATAATTTTATTTTTAAATATGACAAAAGTAATTTTTTTTTTTTTTAAATATGATAGATTAGTGAAGTGACATTAAGCCAAGTATGGTGACCCATACTCGGAATTCGTGCTCTGCATTTAACCCATCCAACGTGCACACACACAGCAGTGAACACACACACACCGTGAGCACACACCCGGAGCAGTGGGCAGCCATTTATGCTGCAGCACCCGGGGAGCAGTTGGGGGTTCGGTGTCTTGCTCAAGGGCACCTCAGTCGTGGTATTGAGGGTGGAGAGAGAGCGCTGGACATTCACTCCCCCCACCTACAATCCCTGCCGGCCGGAGACTCGAACCCGCAACCTTTGGATTACAAGGCCGACTCTCTAACCATTAGGCCACGACTTCCCTATAAAGTATATTATATTTTAAAATTAGGCTATATTTTAAATATATTCGGCCTATATTATGCCTTGAAATGTGCGTATAGTGTCGGAATGTCTGTTTTTGTTTCCGTCGCCGCATCAGATTTACCAGATGTTATCATTTCCATTTGTGCCGCCGCCCACTGCCAAGTTACCCAATAGTATTTCTATTTTGACACCCCAGGTTGCCAGTTGCAGAAAACACTGCGTATTTCAGTTATGGAATCCAGCAAATGAACTGGGTCAGAGATCGCAGATCCTACCCGACATAAAAAATCTCAGCATCCAAATAAAAAAAAGTAAAAAGCAGAGCTATAGTCTGATTTTGTGTTGGCTGTGCTTTAAAATTAAATTACTATAATCTCAATTCAAGTGATGAGGGATTTAGAAAGTCAGACAGTAATCAGTGTTGAGTACTACTGTATGCTTAACCCAACCTGCTTTACATGTTTGAAAATGATTACCAGTTGAAAACATTCATTAGAAATTTTTAAATGTTATCGAAAAGTAATCAGTTACTTTAATAAAGTAATTGAAATAGTTACACTACTTATTACATTTTAAATAGGGTAACTTGTATTCTGTAACCTATATAACCTTCCTAACACTGGTACCGCCCCAGTGATCGATTTTGTACCTTTTTTTCTGAGTGTATGGACTTTAGATCATTTAATGTAATTATTGCATACAGCAGTCTGATCAAACAGAACAATAGCATTCTGTTGTTTCACAGAAATCAATATAAAACAGAACATACAGCTTAGGATAAGAGTACACTCAGTCAGCCCAACAGCATAGATTGCTATGATTCCTCAGTCGACACTTTTAACAACACTGCTGTTGGCAACCGGTGCAAATATAAACATGTTTAAAGGCTCATGACCTGCACTGAATGTGAAACACAACAGCTACACAGTCCTGCTGTGTTGTTGAGATGCTCTTTCTGACTATTTACTGTTGTCATCATCTTTTGTGGCAGAATCAGCTGTTTTATAGTCTTTCTGGAGTTGACATGGGATTGTGGGATTCATTGTACTTCCTTTAAATGAGTAACATTATGATGATGAAGCTGATTATGGCACCAACAGTGACCTCAGATGTAGTCAGCTTTGCTTCACCATTCATCTGTGATATCTATAAGTGAATTCAAACTCTGTTATGACATGGTCAAAACTATAGAAACAACATCAGACTCAAATATTCATTTTATTCTGTATATTTCGGCTAGAGATTAGAAAGAATATGTCTATTTATTTCATGATCTATGTACTTTGACTCCTGAAATCACTATGATTCATGATGTGGTGTTACAAATGTGCTGATAAGAGGCTGATAATGTGCTGTTAAGAGGTTGAAGAGCAACTTCTTATGTTCCTGTAAGTAATCTGGACAAATAAACAATAGTAAAATGATATAATATGAATATGATAAGCAATACCTTTCTTAACAGTGTCTGGAGTGATGGATTTATCTCTGAACTCTGTAGACAGATTTTTAAAGATCATAAGGTCAACAAAACAAAACGACTGATGGGATTTATTACACATCAAGTTGTTTTGTTCCACATAGATCCACAGTTGTGGAACAAAGGCAACAGAATTCATTGTTAACATAACAGGTAGCCTTTGTTCCACAACTTGTTTGGAAAAAGAATATACATTTTGCAGTCATATTTGCACTTGGTTTGTAATCATATGTGATCAATGTCTCTTGTTCACAGGTCTGGTTAAGAACATTTTTGTAGATTACTGTGCCATTTTCTCTGCCATCCTTAAACATGTACTCTTTAATGCAGCATTTATTGGTTTCTTTAGTGCAGTTCAATGAGATGTTGCAAGTGAGAGTTAATTCTTCATGCACAGTTCCAGTCACATCAGCACAGCTTGAACTGAAGGTACATGAATCTGACCGTTTATCTTTTTACCAGATGAGCTACAGAGCAAGTTTACTGCATCAGTACATGGTAAACGTCAAAATGTATTACTTTACAAATCATGGACTATGGTAAACGTGTAGCATAGAATAATAGCATTTTTATAATAGTTGAAAGAGATTACAGCGCATTCTCGTTTTCTATTTTTCATGCCTCAGAGAAACATCTGAGACACTGTTGATACTAAAATTAAGTCTTTTCGTCTTAAAAGAAGTTGGCAGGACCACATTTTCCCAGTGTGGATATGGTCCTGCCAAAATACTAGGACAACGTCATGCTCTGGTGCCTGCTCTGTCTGGGTGACTCTGAGAAAGTGCTGCTAATCAAAACCGTTCCGAAAACCTTTTCTTACCATCAGTGGCCTCACAGACCGATGCGAAACTCCAAGCCAGTATGATCATTTTCACAGCATTTACAACATCCATGGTTTTGGTTCTGCATTAAAAGAATGACATTAAATCTTAAACATCTTAAGTTCATTTGAAAAGCATGAAGACACTAATGCACTGACCACAAGAACAGCACTGAACAGAACTGAACTTGTCCATTCGAATGGATAAAAAAGCATAATGAAACCGCAAAAATGGGCAAACCTGCATTAAAATACCATTAAATATTAAATACAGAATAAAGAGATTCAAACACCAAATACCATATTTATTTATTTTTGAAAGCTTGCTAACAAAAATAACAATACACAAAGAGCAATTGCTGGTTTTATATACAAGCTGAAATAATTGTTTTTATTTTATCTTCAGGTTTTAACTGAGCTGTCATTATATGCCACAAAACTCACCGCAGCTTTTGTCGTAGACTAGTGCAAATGCTCAATATTACGTAAGACTTACATATGGTTTCAATTTATTGTCTGCCTTTCTGCTCTTGCTAATCTACCACAGAGGTCGTTTAAATATTTTAATGACATTTCACATACATTTCAAAGCATTTTCAGTATGTGAACTGCACCTATACTGCAAGAATAATATAGGTTTATTAGTACATTAAAAACACATTTTATCTCCTAATGCATGTGCTTAAATCACAAAGGTTTAAATCAGGTGTCTGTTGTAAGTGGTTAAAGATTAGTGCATTTAATAGAGGTTCCTGTCATGTTCAGTGGTTAATGTTTAATATAAGAGAGTTACTGTGCAATTACGGTCTGTTTGTCTTCACCTTAAGCACGTTTCACTCCACACTGATTTATGCGTGACACAAGTATATAAACTTAAACTGCTAATCTTTGACTTTCATTTTCCAAATGACACAAACAGGTTTTGCAGTTTGGAGAAATTCTCTGTCATCCTCCATGACATGATTTACTGAATAAGTTATAAACACCAAGCAGATGTACCAGAACCAAAGTGCAAAACTAACTTCGGAGTGATCCGTTTTAATATGATAAAGTTCTGCTATTAATTTAGTTTGAAAAATCTTCTTACAGATATACAACACTACATGCAACAGTTGCTTAAAAAAAAAAAAAAAAAAAAAGGCAGTAAATCTGTATTTCATTTAATGTCAGCTAGCACTTAAATACTGTATATTAATAAACATGATTCATTTCAGTCATTTATGATCATGGTTTCTCCAGCCTAGTTTTATTGTTGCATGAATGGTTGATGAAATCACGAAACATTCCTGGAAAGAGGAAACAGAAGTTCTGTGCTTCAGAGAAAATAAAGCACTGAAGCTAGATCTGAAATGAAGCCCATTGCACATGTGGCACTCACATAGGTCTAAAAGACCCTAAATCACAATTAGTTTAATCAGACTACGCCACCCTGGTGGAGCGCCAGGGAAATACTCCCAATAAGGACACAGGTACGTTTTACCAATTAAGGGCAAAGAAATAAATAGCGAGACGTGAGTGTCAATACAAAAATACACTTTATTATACGAAGACCAAACGAAAAGCTATATGCTTACTCCAACAAGTACCATGGTGGCTCAATATACCGGCGAGCATTCGCACCCCCGCTCTTTGTTGCTATTACTGAGGGCAACACACAATAAATACCACCACCGCAAGAGATCAAAAACATTTAATACAATCCCCAAACATACCTGCAAGAGAACTCCGCCGCGAACACAATGCCGATGCCACCGGCCCCAATCTACTCAAACTATAAATAGCACAGATTAGCCTTGAGCCACCCACAGCAATACACAATCAACAGAGTCCTATCCTACCTGAACACAAAACAGGAACCCAGAATCAATAAAATACCACCACATCACAATAAGAGTCATTAAATAGTATGGCCGCTTACACCTCATTGGTCTGCCAATCACCTCAACCAGGGCCAATAGCGGATAGAATCCTTACCCTGCCACACACAGCTACTAAATCAATAATGAACTGATTTTAGCTGAATAATGACTGTTTACTGTTGTCTTCTTAGAGCTGCTTTACATCGCTCTTTGCATCACTGAATCATCATTTTCCTGTTCATCAAAGCTGCTTTGTAACAAATAATGTTTTATTAACAAGGTTTGGGAGGAGCACGATAATCAATCAGTCTGTCCAGGTGGAGCTAATCACCTTAACAAGCACAGTACCTATATATATATATATATATATATATATATATATATATACAGCCAACTTTCCTCTGTTCCACGACAGTTTTCCTGCATCCCGCCTCCACCCCAAATTTCATCCCATTCTTGGGATGGGGGGAGTTCTCTGGGTTCGGGCTCTATCCTGAGCTCGGAGCCCTCCCTTTGCACAGCATGCCAAATATGCTTACTAATTGCTCAATCATATTATATGTTAGTACAAACTCATGAATCTGTATTATAGAGCGCTATAGAAATAAATGACTTGACTTGATTCAAACAAACGTCTGACCATCATCACTTTGACTCAAATGGCGCAGCAGTGATCGTACGGTGCCATGATGGCTTTGCTGCATGGCAAAACTGTGATTATTTATTTGTTAATTTATTTATATATTTTATTTATCTGTGTTCATTTTTTTTTGCATGTAATATTTATATGTATTGTTTTTTTTCTGTATTTATATCCTATTTGTCATCAATAAAAATTGTATTATTTGCAAAATGTCAGCCACACACTGCAGTATTATTCAGCAGGTGCTACAAAACTATATTGAAATTGAGTAAATGCACAATAAACATTTGCAATAAAATGAAATTAAGTTCAGTCAGTGGTTCTTCTGCCATGTTTACACACACTCGGGTGCTTTTTTGTGGTCTCAACTGACTGCTATTGGTGTAATGAGTGATTTCCTTCCTTCTGAATGTTCATCATATGACAGCAGTTTGCTTAGATAGGATCATGTTGTTCTCTTTCCGGGAACAGTTAGTATTTCTCAGACAGTTCCTCCTGTGTCTCAAACTCAGTAGACAGTAGACAATGGCTTTAGCAACAGGTTATGGGTTTGATTCCCATGGAGTGCATGAACTGATCAAATATAAATCTTAAATAGGTTTCCTGCAGAATAAAATTACGAAACTTGTCTTACAAAACCACACCGTTCACACTATTAGAAAAATGCTTGTGCAGAATATTAAGAAATATTTTCCAAACTATATTAACATTTACTGTACCAAAAATTAGTTTTAAACCAACAACCATTATATATTCAGTAGTTTGAGATATAACAGATAGTTTAGTGGAGTTTACATAAAGCTTGTGTGTTTCGTGAGAACTCGTACTGCTGAGTCAATGCTATTATATCACATCTTCTCGATGATCACTGTTGTCCTCATCATTTTTGATGTACAGAAACATCCTCTTCTGGAATCCACATGATCTGTTCAAGTTTGGTTTCTTGTTGCGAATGACTGTCATTGTGATAATGATGATGAGGAGGATAAAACAGCCCACAACTGCAGCGATGGCAGAAACCTTAGATCCAAGACCCGCTTCTGGTGCAGATACTTCTGATGGGTCCTTGTTTACTTGTGTCTAGTTGGCTCTTCGCTTTGGATGTGAACAGCCGGCTGCTTTGGCCAAATCAGCATAGATGTATCCTTCATTGCCTTTGATATCCCACAATCCTGTGCATTCCATTCCATAACGGTTGAGCTCAAAAATAAAGATGGCATCTGAAAGTTGCATTTTGGTGGTTAGTTTGTGTGTAAACGTATATCTCTGATGACCTTTTTGCACTTTTGATGTTATTTCTAGCGAGAAATTAATATTATAGTAATTAAATGTTCATTTAGTTATCACCAAAACTCGTTCTATTTTGTTGTAGACTGTTACACTGCCTCAGAAGCCTTGTCCAAAATCAGTTTTATGAGGTGCCTTCGTGCAAAAACGCTGAATGCTCGTCACATGACAACCGTTTGCTATAGGATCATTTTGTTCCCAGAACAGTTATTATTTCTCAGTCAGTTACTTCTGTATCTCAAACAGTAGACACTGGCTTTAGAAACAGGTTATGCGTTTGATTCCCATGGAGTGCGTGAACTGATGAAATATAAACCTTGAATGCAAATGTAAAAACTTACTCCTGTAGAATAAGATTATGAAACTTGTCTTACACAAGTAAATACATGCAGACCATCTCTTTGTACTCCTTACCCACTTAACTAGTTTAACAAGGATAATTTACCCATAAACAGAGAATCTAGATATTCATCTTTAGAGAGTATCACAAGTCTTTATTCATTTACATGTTCTTTAAAAAATAAGACACTGTACAAAACCATAACCTTCACACTATAAGAAAATTATTTCTGCAGAATATTAAGAAATAATTTCCAAACTTGATCTATATAACTGACATGTATAATCTGACATTTATTCACATAAACATTCCTTGAAAGTCTGAAAAAAGAGCAAAACCAAACACAGTTTGAGTTTCACTGTGTTCACAATCACATGTACAAATATCTGATCAAACAGATCAATAATCTACTGTTATTTCACAGAAATCAGTATAAAACAGAAACAGAGTTTTAAACCAACAGCCAGAGTTCTATATTCAGTAGTTTGAGATGTAGCAGATAGTAGAGTATGTAGTTTAGTGGAGTTCAAATAAAACGTGTTAGTTTCATGAGCACCACATGAGAACTCGTAGTGCTGAGTCAATGCTGTTATATCACATCTTCTGGAGGAGTGCTGTTGTCTTCTTCATGTTTGATGCAAAGAAACATCCTCTTTTGGAATCCACAAGGTCTGGTGAAGTTTGCTTTGGTTTTGCAAATGATTGTCATGATGATGATGATGATGAGAAGGATGCTGACGCAGCCCACAACCGCAGCGATGGTAGTATCCTTGGATGCAGGATCCTTAGATACAGGATCCTCTGCTTTTATAAATAATGAATCTAGAAAAGGGACATTTAAATGGTTTAAATTATTGTTTAAATCATAAACATTAATTTAGCACATAAGACTGCAGGCAGTCAGATTCTTCACACAGATTTTCACAAAACACCTCTGCTGCTGAGAATCTGATCAAACTGACTCACACACAGGCAAATCTATACACATTTCTAAAAATCACTCTGATTGAAATATCTTGAGAGATATGCTACTTTTTGGAAACCATATTCATGCACCAGTTAGACCTTAAACACGCAAATACATTTATTGAATTATAAACAACAGTATTATATACCGTACCCGTTATGCCAACAGTGAATTCTGCCCTTTTCACTCCACACTTTGTTTGCAAAAAGAATCTGAATTGTTCTGTCATTGCTTTAGTTGGAGTGTAGCGGCATGTGAAGCTGATCCTCTGTTCACAGGAGCCCTCAGGAAGCTCTTGTTCACAGATTGTTGAGTCATTATAGATCTTAGGATATCGAAACATATATTTTGTAAAGCAGTATTCAGTGCACTGCTGAGGGATATTGCAGGTGAAAGTGACTTCTTTTCCCACAGATCCAATCACATCATCACAGCTTATACTGAAATCTGAAAAATAGCAATGTATATCATATAATATATATAGCAAATGAAAAATAAAAAAGAATGTTATTTTTTGACATCTCATGAAACACATAACTCTATCATTAGAAAACCTGTATTATAAATTATGTATCATATTTAAAATTGATTTTTTTTTTTTATATTCTCACACACACTATAGGCGAAGTTTTATTCTCTTACCAAATTGATCAGTTTGACAGACAGCAGAAAAGGTCCAAACCAGAACGATCAGTTGCACAGCCTTTACAGCATTCATGGTTGTGATTCTGCAATAGAAAAAGAGAGAGAAATGAAAGAAATGAAACTTAGAACTAATAAGGAAGTATAGAGATCGAGATTAGACATAACAGAGAACAATTTACAGATAACTCAGCACAAATGTCAGCACTTATCAGCAAAAGTTTAATGATTAAATCAGTTCTGAATATAATTTTATAAATTAACAAGCCATATAGACTATTTTTATGGTGTTAAAGTATTTAGGTTGATTACATGATGATATAATTTTATTTTGTTTCATGAACTATTCCTTTATGCTTCCAAGAAACACCAACATCTGCATCTTTAGATGACTTACAGCCTACTTGATCTAATACATATAGGCCTAATATAATAACTGCACAGTTAAAAATAAAACCTACTTCAAGTCTGAGAATATGCTTTTCAGTATATCACACTTAAAGAATTTGAAAGGTTTCACCCAACATAATAAAACATGCTTTAATTGGAAAGAGCTGAAGGAACTCATGACTGCAAAATGCAACTGCAAAAACACAATATGTATTACAGTAAAACACAGTGAAACATATCCGTTCATTATAAATATATCCGCTGAATCTACAGATTATTTTCACTGGCAGAACGCTAAAAACTAATAATTTTGTAGAAAACACTGTAACGCTGATCAGACAAAATAATTTTTAAAAATTACATTCATAGGCATTTTGAAATATCTGCAAAATGTGTAAAAATGAAGAAATTTCCCGTAGTTTGTTATGGAATAAAGGAAATAATTTTGTGTTCAGAGAGTTATTGCTCACCTGCGCTCTGTATGTGTTCACCGTC
Source organism: Barbus barbus (assembly GCF_936440315.1). Taxonomy (NCBI): domain Eukaryota; kingdom Metazoa; phylum Chordata; class Actinopteri; order Cypriniformes; family Cyprinidae; genus Barbus; species Barbus barbus. Next base: position 26,823,506 of record NC_136760.1, read on the forward strand.
TGAGCTCATTCCACTCTGACTCTCTCTGCTGCTCACACAAGCATATGATAGAGGCTACTCAACTTTCACTTTCAATATTACAGTTGTTGCAGTAGCATTTTTGACCAGATGTCCGTGCTGTTACTAACCTGAAAATGTCACCTTCGTGCCATGCAGCATGTGAATTTCAGTGAAGCCCAAGTCCAAGTCAAGTATGTGTTTTTTAAGTCTTGCCAGCATTCAAACCGATTTTAAACTGTTCAAGCGAAAGAAGACGACAAAGAGAACTATTCTTGACGACAAAATACACAAAAATTAAATCACATCAAAGGAAGAAAGGCCCTTTTGGCAAGCATCCTCGTAAGCACAGTCGTAACTGAGTTACAATAAAAAGTTTTAAATGAATTAAACTGTTTGGAGAGAGTCTGATACCTGTCACATCAGTGCTTGTTGTATGAAAGTGACAGCCATTGGTGGAGTGGGCTATTGAAATGAATATTGAATATTACCCAACTCTCAGTTTTGGTTCCAGCAGCTCAGCTGTCAGACCAGAGTAGCACGCCTGCTTAAATTTACCATGAAACAAAAAAAAATTTTTACATTTTTTTTTTTATAAATCTTTATACAACTATATAAGATCTCCACAGTTCATATAGTGAGTAAAAACAAGCAGCATGAAAACACCATACTTTTTTTTTTTTTTTTTTTACAACACAGACTAGATTATCCAGTGCCTTCTCTGAAATCTGTGTTTCATTTGATGTCAGCTGGCACTTAAAAAAAGTAAAAAATTTAAAATGATGATTTATTTCATTCACATATATGATCATGGTTTCTCCAGCCCATGCACCGCATCCATTTGTCACTATAGTTTGTCATTAGTTTTATTGTTGTTGCGTGACAGATTGATGAAGAAATTATGAAACATATACCTGGAAAGAGGAAACAGAAGCTCTGCGGTGGTTCAGAGAAATAAAATAAATGAAGCTAGATCAGAAAAACTTTTTATATTGGCTTCTTTCTATATCTGAATAATATCTATCAGCTACCTTGCAGTATAGATATTAATCAGCAGACACTGAAAAATCATATTGATCAGTAAATGCACAACAAACATTTACAATAAATAATGAATGAAATTAAATTCTTTGTTTCTGTTGTGAAATCAGTCAGTGGTTCCCCTGCTGTGGCCATACAACACACTCTATGGTGGCCCTTTCATCAGAGATTTATTTGTTTTGTTTTGTTTTGTTTTTTAAGTGATGGAATGAGATATTTTCCTGACTGAATGCTCAACACGTGACAGCTGGTGGCTTTCATCACCTCGAATGCAACGTAAGTTGCTTTGAATAAAAGCATCTGCCAAATGCATAATCCATTCCTCATATTTCAGTAAACTTCTCAAGCTTGATCTAAACCAGGGGTCGGCATCCCTCTGCGGTGGCTCCCTGTATCGTGGGTGTGCAATAAAGTGTGCAGGAGAGGTGTCCCCTCGACTTTTAATACCACCTAAACTCTTCCCCTGCACTTTTTCTCGGTCAAGTGTGTTAAAGTAGAGGTTTCCAAAGGCCAATGTGAATAAATCTAGCTTTAAATTAAAAGAGAAAATATCATGTCGTTTTATTCGATGTGAATATCACTGAGCGCTGAACACTCTCACGCGCTGTATGTTTCATTCAGAAACCGAGCTCTCGCGCAGAAAGCCCAAAACTGACTCATATGAGAATAGTAACTTTTGACAGGCATCCCGCTATCTGTAGCCAAGCTGAATAACAAGCATAAAACTTAACTGATGAAACGTGAAGACGATATGGTTAGTGTGTTGTAAACAATGTAAAAACTGTAACTTGAATGCAATGGAAGTCGCTTTGGATAAAAGCGTCTGCTAAAATGCATAAATGTAAATGTGTGTTTTCTCCAGGTCATAAATATGAATGATGCAGTGGTAATTGAAAGCATTTATTACAGTACAGAAGCTATAAAACATGTGACCCTGGACCACAAAACCAGTCTTAAGTGTCAATTTTTCGAAATTGTGATTTATACAGAATCTGAAAGTAAATAAATAAGCTTTCCTTTGATGTGTGGTTTGTTCAATATTTGGCAGAAATACAACTATTTGAAAATCTGGAACCTGAGCGTGCCAAAAAAAAAAAAAAAAAAATCTAAATATTGAGAAAATCGCCTTTAAAGTTGTCCAAATAAAGTTCTTGGTAATGCATATTACTAATCAAAAATGAAGTTTTGATATATTTACGGTACAAAATATCTTCATGGAACAAGATCTTTACTTAATATCCTAATGATTTTTGGCATAAAAGAAAAATGGATAATTTTGACCCAAACAATGTATTTTTGGCTATTGCTACAAATATACCCCAGTGACTTCAGACTGGATTTGTGCTCCAGGGTCACATATATTTTCTGCCTTATTCTGTGATAAAAAATGGAAAAAACTGTTTTTAGTATATATACTGATTGTACAGTCATAACCATAAAATTGTCATTAGTAAAATATTTTATCAAAAATATTATAAAAGATAAATTATTGTTTATTGTCCAGCAGTGTATTTTATTTCTTAGCCACTTAAAAGTAAGATAATTGTTGTCAATTATACATAAATATTATAATAATAATAATTATTATTGCTACACTTCTGAAATGATTGCAACTCCTCTGCCTTGTAACAAACTTTAGCTATATGCCATGTTATCTTTATTTGGGCATCAAATATTTTGTGGCTCCACATGAATTTTATTTGGTAGGAAAGGGGCCAAAATGGCTCTTTTGACGTTGAAGGTTGCAGACCCCTGACCCCTACACTAAAATTATTCTACCTCAAAATATATTTTATTCAAAAACCTTTCAAGTATCTAAATATTCCATAAGAATAAGTTCATGCAACTTGTCTTACAATAATGCATGCATACAGATCAGCTCTTTGTACTCTTCACCCACTTTACTAGTTTAACTGATATACCCAACAGAAAATAGATATTCATCTTTAGAGAGTATCACAAATATTTATTATATAGGCTAGATATATATATATAAATAAACCACTGTACAAAACCACACTGTTCACACGATTAGAAAAATGCATGTGCAGAATATTAAAAATAATTTCCAAACTTCAGCTATATTAACGCTCACAGATATTCCTTTAAAGTCAGAAAAAAGAGCAAAACCAAACACAGTTTGAGTTTTGCTGTCTTTCCTCTTAAAGTTCATAAAGGCATCAGTTCATTAAAGTCACATAATATATACACTGATCATACAGATCAATAATATGCTGTTATTTCACAGAAACTTGTATAAAACAGAAACTGGGTTTTAAATCAACAACCGGCGTTATATATTCAGTAGTCTGAGAAACCCAAACAAAACTTATTTGTTTTGTATTGCTGAATCAATATTATATCACAACTTCAGGACAATTACTGTTGTCATCATCATGTTTGATGCACATTCTTTTCTGTAATCCAAAATATTCCTTTTTGAAGGTGATTGCCATTAAGATGATGATAAGGATGATGATGACGGATAAGCCCACAATGACAGCATTCCTAGTTCCAGTTTCTTCAGAATCCTTTCCTTTCATTAATGATTGCTCTGCAATATGAATTTATGTTTAATGTTTAATGTAATGTAAAGTTGTGAACTCAACTTCAGCCTATCAGCCTGCAGATTCAGATTCTGAACACAGACCTTCACAAAACACTTGAGAATCTGATCAGACTGATTTCACAGGCAAATCAACATAAAATCACTCCGATTGAAATATCTTGAGAGATGCATTACTATTTAGAAACCATGATCATGCAACAGTTATGCCATAAACATGGCAGTAAATTGGAAACATTTATTGAAATATAAACAACAGTATAATGTACCTGTTATGTCCACAGTGAAATTAGTTGTTTTCCTTCCACACGTTGTTTGCACAAAGAATCCAAATTGTTCTGTCATTTTTGTAGTTGGAGTGTAGCGGCATGTGAAGCTGTGATTCTGTTCAGACGTTTTCCCAGGAAACTCCTTACAGATTACTGAGTCATTAATTCTCTTAGGGTATTGAAACTTATAACTTTTAATGGCGCAATTGCATGAGACGTTGCATGTGAGAGTTACTTCTTTCCCCACAGATTCAGTCACATTCTCACAGCTTACATTGATATCTGAAAAATAACAATGTATATCATATAATTCAGCAACTGAACATTAAAAAAGGCAACTCATGCAACTCTTGAACTTATCTGTGTAACACATTGTTTTATGTAAAAGAGCACATTAATGGGCATTAAAAAATAAAAATGTATTGCTCCCTGAACATAATGGATTTCCCTTCACTGTTCAAACAATAAATCTGTATTTTGAATCAGACTAAGAGCCCATTTTTTAAGAGCTGCATGTTTTGTACATCTATGAAACAGATTTGACCCCCCCCCCCCATTATTTTAGATATTTAGTCTCTCTTCTAGATTCTCACACAAATTTGAAGTTTATTCTCTCACGTTTATCAGCTTGACAGACATCAGTAAAGGTCCAAACCACAATGAACAGCTGCACAGCATTTACAGTATTCATGGCTGTGATTCTGCAAAATGGAACAAAAACATTTTGCATCAGAAATTAAACTTATCTAGAGATCAGAGAGTAGATAGAGATATTAAAGAGGACGATTTACTACAATATTTTTTTCTACAATATATGACACTTAAATATTTTGCAGTTGCAGGGTTTAACACGAAATAAAAAAAATCATACTTTAATTTTGACGCGCTGAAGGGTTTATAAGTGTAAAATACATACAAAACCACACGATTTCTTTAGAGCACACAATAAAACACATCAGTTCATGATCAATGTATCCACGACAGAAACGGAACATCATGAAATAAAAATCTTTCTGTTCATTATCTTCACTGGCTGAACGAAGGGGAAAAAAGGTTTCTATAGTCGGCATTTTGAAATATCTGTATATATGTGTAATGAGTGTAACCTATTTGGAATATTTCCCAGTAGGTTTGGCTATGAATGAGTGAATATTAAGGGAGTTATTGCTCACCTGCGGTCTGTGTGTCCTCACGGTCTGAGTTTATTCCACTCTGACTCTCTCTGCTGCTCACACCAGCGAATAAATAGAGGAGGCTACTAAACTTTCACTTTCAACATGACTCACAGTTATATTGTTGTAATATTTTTGACCAGCAGTTGGTGCTGTCACTAACCTGGAAATTTTCCCTGCATGCCATAATTATAATGCCAGCAGTCATCAACTTCGGTCCTGAAGGACCCTTGTCCTGTAGAGTTTAGCTCAAAGCAAGGGCGTAGTTTTGGTTTCACATGTGAACTTGATGCACAGAAGAGATCCAGTCAGACAAAGTCTTTCCGTAAAAGTGTATTTTATTAAAAATCAATTATCATAAATATAAGTGATATTGATTACAGATAATTAAGTGTTATGTGAAAATATGAAAATGAAAAGAAAAGATTAAAAATGGATACAATATCCAAGCTGAACATTCTGCTAAAACTAAGATAAAAGTCCAACAAACTGAGTAATCTGATCTGAGTATAGTAATATTCAAGAGCCGAGAGACGAAGATCTTCAGAGCATGCAAAGAGAAAGAAAGATTAAAGATGCCAATTGAAGGGGTATTATATAGGCTAGAGACGTACATCTCATAGGTCGGAGGAGGTTGTTGTGGTTTTTGCACCCTTTGAGCAGAAACAGCAAGCGCTGCAAATCCTCAAATATCACTAGGCTAAATATCATATCAACTTAGAAGGGAGTGCTTAATACCAATAAAATTAAAGACCAACCGAGCAACATCTGTGCATATGAAAAAAACATTATGCATACAGAATGTGTTACAGAGGAGGCTCCCGTACCGCCTCCTCCGCTCCTCCAGAGGGAACCGTCACCCGAATATTAGCCAGTTGCCATTTGGACTCCATTTCCCACCATCCCTCATACCTGGGACTACTATTATTATTGTTAGAAAATGCAACAATATAAAAATAGAAATATAATACATTTAAATTTTTAATTAAAACAATAAATAAACAATAATCTCCTGGCCAGAGGAGAACTGGCCCCCCGACTGAGCCTGGTTTCTCCCAAGGTTTTGTTTTTTCTCCATTCTGTCTCAGAGGGAGTTTTGGTTCCTTGCCGCTGTCGCCTCTGGCTTGCTCAGCTGGGGACACTTAATTTCTAGCAATTATCGTCAATTTGATTTCACAGATACTACTTAAACTGATCTAGACAATGACATCTGAACTCGATAATGAAATGCCTTTAACTGAAAATTGAGTGTTTAATCTTATTATTATACATTACAGACACTCTATCCTCTAATCTGATACTGTTAAGTGCTTTGACACAATCTGTATTGTTAAAAGCGCTATATAAGTAAAGGTGACTTGACTTGATCATGCCACACACCTGCACCTCATTTACACACACACATAGAAGCCACACACTCACTCTTTGCGAAGTCTTGATTTGCCCCAGCCATCATTTCTGAGCGTTCTACCCATGTTTGTTTTCTTGGTTTGATCTTGGACTGTTCTCTCGTAACTCTGATTGTTTCTACTGGACTGTGTTTGTTTGCCGCCTGCCCTGATCTCCCATCTGTTATTCGATTCGGTCTCTGTTTTTCCTCTGCTGTTCTCCCTGCTGGTGTTTGACCCTGCACTGCATCAGTGGAATATGAGTATAACTGGAATTATGAACATAAATGCATAATACTTGAGTATGAATCAATAATACATATTGACTGTGTATGAATAATACATTAATATGAATGCAATGTAATAAAATAATAAAATAATAGGTCATAATGAATATACTGTATGAATGAATATGAAAAATAAGAAAACATAACCACATTGTAAATGGGCCTACACCAGAACTGTTTTAGCAGAGTCCCAGGTCATGCTCCCTCATAAACTTTATTTATTTGTTTGTTTGCTTGCTTATATGTTTATTTTTGTAAAATGGTATTTTGTGCTATCATCCACACATGCAAAGTTGGTTGATAACATAACTGCAAAAAAGTAATAGCCTATTTATCAATAACTTGTTTATTTGTTTGATCAAATATAAATCTTGAATGCAATCTAAGCTGCTTTGAATAAAAGCGTCTGCCAAATGCATAAATATAAATATAACATAAATATAATCAGATTTCATAAAACTAATCTCAAGGTTGATTTAAACTGTATTTACACTAAAATCATTCTACCTCCAAATCTCGTTAAAAAACTTTCATGTATAAATATTCCTGCAGAATAAGCTAATGTAACTTGTCTTACACAAATAAAGCACACTAACAGATCAGCTCTTTGTACTCTTCATCCACTTTAGTTAAACTGGTATAGCTTGCCCATAAACAGGGGATCTAGATATTCATCTGTAGAGAGTATCACAAGTCTTTATACATTTCAATGTTCTTTCAAAATAATAATAATACATAAAATAAAAAATAAGACACTGTACAAAACCACAGCATTCACACTATTGGACAAACGCATGTGGAGAATATATATATATATATATATATATATATATATATTTTATAATTTCCAAATTTAAGCTACTAAAATTAACTGTACCAAACTGTATACCAAACTTTCTTTATAGAGATTCCTTGATAATCCAAAAAAAGCAAAACCAAACACAGTTTGAGTTTCGCTGTTTCCTCTTAAAGATCACAAAGGCTTGAGTTCATAACAGTCACTAAATATTTTTTTTATAGTAGACTAAATCACTATATACTTTCTAGGGGAAGTTTATTCTCTCACCATCATCAGCTTGACAGACAGCAGAAAAGGTCCAAAGCAGAATGAACACTAGCACAGTATTTACAGCATTCATGGTTGTCAGTGTCGGGGGTAACGCATTACAAGTAACGTGAGTTACGTAATAATATTACTTTTTTCAAGTAACTAGTAAAGTAACGCATTACTTTTTAATTTACAAGAAAATGTCTGAGTTACTTTTTTGAATGTGCATTAATTCATCTCACTCGCAAAAAACAGATTTAGTATTCATCAAAATGAATTAAAACAGTGAAAGGCAAACTCAGAATATGATGCAAACCTGCAATAATTAAATATGTTCATCAACACAAATGTATCTAATCCCATTTTATTAACCGATGTCTTTGCTGCTGACCTTTGATGATCCAGTTCAACCATACTAATAAGCAAAAATGACTTTAGATAAACTAACAATTGTGCTTCATTGTTTTTTTATTGCTGAAGAGTGTTGAACCTTCTTCTTCTGCGTTCTACTTTACAGACGTGAATGTACTCTTCCTTCAGTCTGAGGTTTATTCAGTACACTTTTTGGTGTGAAAGGGCTTTTACATTTGCTATGATTAGAACTTACAAGCAGGAACACACACGTATGACAGGAAACAGACGAACACTATGAATACACAGGAGTAAACGAGGATAATTAATTAGACACAGCTGAAAACAAATGAACTCATAATGAACAAGAACAGAACCAAATATGGACAAACAGGAACTCAAACGCGTGACAGATGGATTAGTTTCACTGGCAGAACGCAAAAATTAAAATGATTCTGAAACACTATACTGATCAGACAAAATCATTAAAAAATATATGTTCATATGCAGTATAAAATATCAGCAAAATGTGCAAATCACTTACGAAAACAGCAGGAATGCATTAGTAAATATAAAGCGAAATCTTTCCTGTTCAGAGAGAACCATTGCTCACCTGTGCTCTGTCTGTCTTCTGAGTTCATTCCACTCTCTCACAAGCGTATAAATAGAGGCTACTGAGCTCTCACTTTCAACATGACAGATGCCAAACGCCACTCCAATACGTCAAATATAGAGACCTATCCATGTTTACTCCTGATGATATACCACACACTTGATGGTGATGTTTTGTGGACTCAACTGAATGCTTTTGATGAAATGAGTGATTTTCTTGACTATGAATGTTTGCTTAGATGGGATTATTTTTGACTAGACTTTAACTAGATTAATACTGGATTTAACTGTCTGCATTCATTATGCTATAGTTATACACACAACCAGTGGTAAGTTATACACACAACCAGTGGAAAGAGTACTGCAAATTTGTACTTAAGTACAAGTACTGTTACATTGCTGAAATAATACTCAATTACAAGTAAAAGTACTGGTGTCAAAACGGTACTTAAGTAAAAATACAAATTACTTGTCTCAAATTACTAGTCGTGGCCTAATGGTTAGAGAATTGGACTCGTAATCGAAAGGTTGCGGGTTCGGGCCCCCGGCCGGCAGGGATTGTAGGTGGGGGGAGTGAATGTCCAGCGCTCTCTCCACCCTCAATACCACGACTGAGGTGCCCTTGAGCAAGGCACCGAACCCCCAACTGCTCCCCGGGTGCCACAGCATAAATGGCTGCCCACTGCTCCGGGTGTGTGTTCACGGTGTGTGTGTGTTCACTGCTGTGTGTGTGCACGGTGTGTGTGTGTGTGTGTGTGTGTGTGCATTTGTTCACTACTCACTGCTGTGTGTGTGCACTTGGATGGGTTAAACGCAGAGCACCAATTTTGAGTATGGGTCACCATACTTGACAATACGTCACAACTTTTTTTACTTTTTAGCGGCAATATTTAATTAATTACCAAAAAATATTAATATTCATATCTTCGCTTCTGGGTCCTAACGCTCTTCCAGATGCCCCAAGAAAACAACAAACTGTGCTAATATACACCCACGATGCATGTAATACTGAAAAATTATAACCCCAACCTTTATCTCCATACTGAAAATCCAGATGGCCTGACAGTGATTGAGCTAAAATATTAGTGTGCCCAGCTAATTTTTGAATACTTAGCTTAAATATGTAATATTAATGAAATAGCGCTCATAAATGTCTGTTGAGATAGTATTCTCAAATGAAATGAGTAGAGACATGGACCCGGAAACAGCAGCCCTTACGTCAGACTTAACAAGAGGATTCTCCCCAAGCCATCAAACTGACGTCATCAGAGCAAGAACGCCATTCCAGAGCAGAACCAAATTTTCAGTTTTGATTAAATATTATGAGGGCAGACTATTTTTTTCCCGGTGTATTGACTTGCACGGTTTAATTATTCACCACAAGACTAGTCATGTGCACTAAAAAAATAAGTAGGGTCATTTTTGATTTCATGACGACTTCTTCATTTTCAATACCATTGGCAAATCTACCACATACTGTATACTGCCATATTTTAGATAGATATTTTAATATTTCAAATTGTCTTGTCCAGCCATTTTATCAAGGCAAACATTATTTCAAGCTTTGAGTGGTTTAATCCAAGTCTTCTAAAAAAGACACGTTCACTTTATGATGAACAGATTTTAATATAGGCTTTTATTTACATGTAAACAGGCCTACATATAAACATTGATTAATTACCATTATAAAAATCTCAGCCTTAAACATTTGCTCATTCTGTGTATTTGTGTATTTAAAACAGGGTAACTTTGTTGCAAAAGCTTACAGCAAAGAAGCTTGATTTCAAATTTGATTTCAAACTGAACTGAATTTACAAAAAAACAAGTACACAGTCAGTAATAAAATTCTAAAACAAATGACCTCAATTCAGTTGAGGTACTCGAAATATGACAACACTGAATTTTTATAAGCAGTGATTTAAGAGCCATACATGTTATTTATTTATATAAATTGAACATCAGATGGCTTTGACCTGTAATGTCTGCACAATAGGGATGCAGTTAGGCTTAGTTCACACTGCAGGCTAAAGTGGCCCAAATACGATTTTTTTTTTAATCAGGCCCAGACCACTTTCATATGTGGTCCTAAATCGGATACATATCCTATGTTTTGCAATGTGACTTCAGTCTGAATGGCCATGTCGCATGCGATTTTTACTTCATTGAAATGTGACAGATGTCACAATTCTGAGCTGGAAGAGGCGGGAAGATTAAAATCACAATGGCAGACTTCGTTATTTAGGCTCCGATTGCACATTAACTTAAAAATAGCTAAACACACGCTAACATGAGCAGCATCCATTTTTATTTCCGCAAACACGGTGCGCTGCGTCTGACGTCACATCTTCTTCAGGGCCGTATATGGTTCACACATGAGACTGATGGCAGTCGCATTTAAATGGATTTCAGCAAAAAATCCGATCTGAGTGTGATTACCTGCAGTGTGAACTAAGTCTTAGACAGACTAGGATATTTATATGTACAAATCATACAAATATCCCATTCCAAAACATTTCTAGCATAAACTTACATTGTAAAGAAATTAAAGTTCCATCTTTCATATTGAAAGACTTTCTGGTGCGTTTCACTTACAGTCAATAAAATTTCCAGTATGATTTTCATCGGTCAGGCGTGGATCTATTCTGAATGATAACTTTTGACAAAGTTTAATCTAGGAGCAAAGATGAATAATTTCTACTATAAAAGCACGGAGAGATCGCGATTGCACACAGTCTGTGTGCGCACAAGCAATATCGGAGAGAAAGGACAGGCAGGCAGTTCATTTGTATAAAATTTAGGCCTATTTGAGAGCTGGCATCCAGTTTTCTGCTATTACATGACTGTGTTACAATAAAGCGCTTGCCACATTTGCGTGGGAATGGTTAAAATTATGCGGAAAACCTGCAATCCCGCGCAGATATTCAGACTCTGTAACTGACACGTCAAACTCGCTGTCAGAGAGGAGAGGTAGTAGGCCAGGCTATAAACGTATACTGTGGAAAATTAGTAATGGGACCGTGTCAGATTTTTCAGTATCGGTATCAAAATATAGATATTTATGATAACACTACCATGTAGTTTGTTTCTCCAAACTTTGACTCCAGTTACGCTGAGCTCCCTCACTGTCGGATCAGCTCTTCAAAAGCTGCTAGCCCCTCACTGCAGAACAAAGATCCAGGGGACGGGGTTGGATCCACATCGGCTCAGATATCAGGGCTTTTATGGTCAGATATCTTTATTGGCTACTGAAATGCCATCAAAGGTTTGAGTATCAATTCAAATTGGGCTTACTCCATAACGATCTATGATTTAAATGATTATTTTGCTTAATTTGTACTTAAGTACAAGTAAAAATACAGCTTTAAAAATATACTCAAAAAAACTACCCCCCAAAAAACTACTTAACTACAGTAACGTGAGTAGGTGTAATTCGTTACCTCCAACATGCATTGTTAAAAGTGCTATATATAGAAAACTGAATTCACTTGATAAACACTTATCCACCCGTGAGAGAACCTGTCATTGCGAAATCGCTCCCTCATTAAAGGCAAACAGGTTTTTAATGGATTGCATCACCTCTAAATGCACACTGAGTCGTTAAACCACGTGAATGCAGTAAAAATATTCCCCCACCGTTGAGCCTCAAGTGAGTTATTTCCATGTTGCTTTAGGGTGACTTTCGCTGAAGTAAGCATGCATTTATTTCAACTGCATTGATTTGCAATGCAGTAGCAGAAGTACCACTGTGTCTTGCCAACATTTGTGCATTCCTTCACCCCATCGGCATCCAACTCTCTGCGTCATGTTTCAGAGGAACAGCCCAAGCATAAAAGCTTGGTTGAGCCTAAAATAACCCACGCCATTGTGACTTGTTCTATAGTTTGAGGAAAAACGGGCAAATGACTGTTCCTTTGACTTGCTTAAACTCCCCAAAAGATGTCAAAACAAAAAACGGGTGCAGTTTGCAGAGAATATGTATCTCTGCATATATTATAGACAGTCTTGTACATCACTGTCTGATATCAGCGTCAGCATCAGCTACTGAAAAACATGTCAAATCTAATAGTAGAGTCAAAGTCCTAGAAATGTGTAGAAAAATCATGACCTGATCTACAGAAAGTAATACATATATTTTTCATCAGTGACCCAAGAGAACCTGCTTATTAATACAAAATATTTTCCTCATCAAAGGTAAACAAGTTTTTAATGTATTGCATCACCTCTACAGGCACATGAGCCGTTAAACCATGTGTCAAAACATGAATGCAGTTTTTATTAATTTTTCCGTCATGACATCATTACAAACAATACAAGCCTTTGACAAACCTTTTACAAACCGTTGAGCCTCAAGCTGGTGTTTCCCATGTTGCTGTAGGGTGCTCTCACTGTAACAATCATGCATTTAAAATGATTTGAACTCATTGTTTTGTCAATCAGTAGACACGTTAATTGATGTCTGTCTCTCGCCCACCGTTTTCCATTTGTTTATCTCCACTGGGCTCAAACTCTCTGTGTCACGTGGCAGGGAATCCGTCCAAGTCAGTCCTCAATTGGTTGATAAATCATAATATTTATTTGGAGTTTGAAGGATCATTAACTGCAAACTGCGTGTTGCTTCAAGAGAGCAACCTGTTTGTCTTCATGAATAAGAGATATGAGGGAATGTTTATGGAAATTCAAGGTTTATGGTTTATGTTGTTGTGAAGCATTTTGATATAACACTATTTGTTGGATTTGTGCTGGTCAGACAAAGTCTGAGCACTAAAATAAACTAGGATTATTCAATAAAATCTGCTCCTTTTTATCAACACTTCATCTCCTGCTACTGCTCTTCGCAGTTTTAAACATTGAGCAAAATATGGACAAACCCAGCAATTGGGATGTTTTGATCCAGCAGTTTGATTACCGCCCAGAAGGTTGGTGGAAAACAACCCAATCGCTGGGTTTGTCCATATTTTACTCAACGCTGGGTTGTACATAAACCAGCATTTTTTAGAGTGTAGGCTAGAGTTTGAGACAAGACTTGCTGTTAACAGGTTTTGGGTATTAGACAATTTTGCTGATTAGCTGTCCAGTTACCGGACCAAACAGATATTTTCGGACAGCATCTGGTGTCCGCTGGATCTTAATTATTTGGTGTGGAGGCATGATCTAACAAGTATAATAATCATAGTCAGTTTGAGTTAAACCTGTGTCACCAGTGCACTGCATAAACACCCTGAAAATTATCTACAAAAGCTGACCGTTTTTAAAAAGTGGTTTAATATAGGCTAATGCATACAATGTGGGAAGCATAATTGTCCAATATTAGACTAAATCTTTCTTCTTCCATATTTAAACTTCATATGAAGTGAATTTCACTGTTTTATCTGCTACTAAAACACCATCAGTAACTTCACATGGGAAGTTTGGTGTGTTTCATTATAGAAGAAAAAGAGGCTGTACAAACACGGTCTGTACAGATCTTCATACAACCGAACCATATACAAAAGACCAAGAACAAAGTGCAAGAATAAACAAACTTCAAAGAACAAAAGAGAACAAAACAATGTATTGTTTCCTTCACTATAAGTTTATAACAATATCGGTTTTATCTTCATTTAGAATAATAAAGCAGCAATGGATGATATATATATATATACACCTTAGAACAAGATGCAAATGAGAAGTTTATGTACATTAAGGTCCTCTTTAAAAATTAAGTTTCATATGATCTATATATGATAATGATCCATGTTTGTTATGAACTCAAATGCTACACTGGATTTGAATACAAAGTACGTGAGCTGTGGGATCATTTCACCCAGATTCCTGGTCTGCCCTACTCAACATGTGATAAAAAAAACATGTGCCAGATATAAGAGTAGCCTATCAGAAGTCTTTGAGTTGCTAACTTGTTAAACCAATTAAACACTCTACAAAGCATTGCTGTTCACACTATTAGAAAACTGCATGTGCAGAATATTAACAATAAATAGCTACAATGATCAAACAGATCTATAATATACCATTATTTCACAGAAATCAATATAAAACAGAAACTGTGTTTTGAAATCTGCAACCAGAGGTACTGTCACGGTGCACACAGCAGGGAGGACACAGGAACACGGAGACAGGGATGTAACTCCAAATTATAGTCTTTACTCAACACAGGACAAGACATGGCAGGACAAGGCAAGGCTTACACAGAGGAAACACCGGGAAGTAACGAGCAGACCAGACGACATAACACTGAAAAGACAGGACTATAAATACTCAGGATAATGAGACAGACACGGCTAGACACAAATAAACTAGGACAAGGACAGGACAGGCAACAAACCAAATAAGGGCACAAGAGGCATGAACACATGACACACACGACAGAGGTCTGGCAGTTATATAGTTCAGCAGTGAGTAGTTTACTGGAGTTCAAATAAAGCTGGTGTCTTTCATGAGCACGACGTGAAAATTAAAAAAAAAAAATATTTGGTATGCTGAGTCAGTGCTATTATATCACATTTTCTGGATGATTGCTGTTGTCTTCATCATGTCTGTAAACCAGAAATGCCCTTTTTTGTTTGGGGTGTTTTTGTGTGATTCTGTAAATGATTGGCATTATGATGATGATGAGACAGCTTATAACAGCAGTGATGATGGCGATCTTAAATCCACGACCTTCTGCTTTCTTCCGTTCAGATGTTTCGGATACGTCCCAGGCAGGTTCCTCTGGAAAGATGAGTTTGAAATGTTTTATGACAGTGTTTAAATAATAAACTCAACTTCAGCCAATCAGAGAATCTGTTGATGATTTTTTGAAACAATTTAGAAGCCATAGTCAAACATCAATTTCCCTTTTAAGACCTTGAACACTAAAATCACGTGATTTAAAATTATAAATGTGTTGACAAGAGATTAAAAGCGTTTTCTGGAGCTCAGTAATCAATAACTATAATAGAATAATACCTGTCTTTCCAGGAGTAATAACTTCAGTGAGGAGTTCAGGTTTGAGGGTCTCTGTTAAAAGATTTAAAACCACTGTTAGTAGATTGATGTACATTTACAAAGATTCATTTATTTCCGAACAACAATATTACTATGCAGTACCTGTTATGTTCACAGTGGACTTCCATCCACAGGACGCTTGAACAAAAAATTCAGTCGTTGTCTTATTTGGAGGGTAGCTGCATGTGAAGATTTTATCGCGTTCACATGAGTTATTAGGAAGCACTTTTCTGCAGAAGTCATTATATTTAAACATATAATTTTTAATGCAGCATGCTTTTATTAGCAGAGAGACTCTGCAGTTTAACATTTTTCCCCCCACAGATTTAGTCTCCTTACAGCTCACGCTGATATCTGAAAAATAAAATAACGAATGTTATGATAAATATAAAGTGACTTTCATTAGAGAACCTGTTCATAAATAAAAAAACACTGCATTATGTAGGAATTGTTCCCTAGCCATGGGAGAGTCAGATATATATTTTTTTTATTATGAATGTTAACTTCACTATTTATTTTCTAAAAGCAGAATACAGCAGAGACTGTAACTTCATCCTCTCTTTTAATCATGTGCATTTTAATCAGATTTGATCATTCTTTCATTATATTTCACCATTTCAGATTTAGCTCCTCTTCAAAATTCTCATTCATATAGGTGAAGTTTATTCTCTTACCTTTATCATCTTGACAGACAGCAGAAAAGGTCCAAACCAGAATGAACAGTAGCACAGCATTTACAGCATTCATGGTTTTGATTCTGCTGAAAATAAAATGACAGAAATTTGCAACAGAAGTGAAACTTAACTTAGGACTAATAATAGTCCTAGAGATAGAGAGAAGATAGCTGAAAAGCTCAGTAGAAATGTCAACAATTACTTAGCAAAGTTTGCTGATAAAATAAGCACCCCAAATGGTGATTAAATGACAGTTTCGTTTTTGGGGGTTTCATGAACTACTTGATGCTTCAAGAAACACCAGCATCTTCTAATGCATCTTTAGATGGCTTTTATTTATATATATATATATATATATATATATATATATATATATATATATATATTGTGGCGGGAGGAGCCAACGACAGACACAGTGGGCGTGGCGTCAAGCCTCGGAGAGGTTTTTATTAAACAATATATCAAAATAAAGTGTCCAAAGGGGGAAAAGTGTCCAAAATAAACGGGGATCTGGTGTCCTCGTCGTGCTGCGGGGCTGTGCAGGAGGGCAGTGTTCAGGAGGGAAGGGTCCAGGGAAGGGGCGGAGTCCGGTGGCCGCACGCGCTCCCCTCTCGGGGCCGGGAGCGAGTGGCGGCGGCGTCTCTGGTGCGGCTTCGTCCATCTTCGGGGTCCCGGCACTTCTGGGGGACTCGGCGGCTCGGCATCCTAGCCCGTCAGCCGCCTAACGGGTGCGGCAGTCCTCCTCGACGCTCCCTTCCTGGACCCACGAGGACACCAGCGTGCATGCACGGGAAGAGACCGGTCTCCCGAGGAGAGGCGCGTTCGGCATTTAACGGCGGCGGTGATGAGGCTCTATTCACGTCAGGTGCGCCTCATCACACGCCGCCAGCCCTGGCTGTTTCAGCGCCCCTCCTCTCTCACACACCCACTCCTGTCGGGAGCCTGGTGAAGGGCGGCGAATATGGGACGGGGTGGTGATGATGGACAGGGGGGAGGCAGCCGACTCGTCACAATATATATATATATATACACACACACACACACACACACACACACACACATATGTATATATGCATATATATACACATACATATATATATATACACATATATACATACATAAATACATATATATATATACAGTGTTGTGCAAGTTATGCAACTGTAATACATTACAGATTACGTATTACTGTTATTTAAAAGTAATTCCTTACCTTACAATATTACTGTCTCGGAATTGTAATGCGTTGCATGACTCCTGTAATACTTTTGAGTTATTTTCACCAAAATATCTACAGAAGTAGAACTTAACATTCTAACATGACAAAATGTACTAGACCCCTGCCCTAATGGCAAAGCGTTTATATTTCGTTCCGGCTTTTTAATAAGTTCATTTAGAAAAAACCTTGAGCATTTTGTGTTAATTAAACAAGCTTTTTCTTTCTTAAAGTAACGACTAAGTGGCCAGCGGCAGACCTGTAGGCTGATCATAGCTTATGTTTGATAAATTTAGCCTTCTCAAATCATCATGACTTGCCTAAAATAAAATCTATAGATACACTAAAACAGTTCAAGCATATAACAATGTTTAAACGTTAAACCTAGATAAATGTGCGCTGCATCAGTAGTTTGTGCGGAGAGTAGAAGCTAAAGCGCAGGACATGGAGGCGCCGGCGCAATCAATTACATTTTTTTTTCAATGGAAACAATTTACGCCATAATTTTTTCTCATAAAGGTAAGAGTAATACATCATTCGTAACTGTAAAGGGTCTACTTTTATTTGTGTGCACTCACAATATCAACAAAACATCGTGCTTTTATCTTGAAGAGGAGCGCTTCACAAAAATGAACCTCAAGTCAGCGAACACATGCCTCACAGACATGATAAATATATCTATAGAAAGCTTTAAATTACTACTTAACGAAATAAATAAAAACGGAAACAAAAACTATTTAATACAATCATTATCCGTGAAGATGCACTTCTTTCTAAAGGCACGTCTAACGAGGAGATGGCGAATCCTTACTATTCCCCCCCCCAGACACATTCATGGTAATTACTTTTGCTTTATTGAGTGTATTTGAAGCAGAACTCTTCAGCTGCGCTCACTGCTGATGCGGGACACTAATGTAACTCTCCCTTCAAGCAAAGGTGACCACACAAAAAGCTAATAGTCAAATTTATCACTATTTCCTATTCATCTGTAACTATATAACATCATGAAAATCCCTGTCAAATCATCTCTTTTTCATAGGCAAATGTTATTAGCTTGGTCCCTCATTTTTAAACACAATTTTACACCTCACTCATATCTAATCTGGAATAACAAGAATCTACTGTATAAACACAAATCTCTCTTCTTTTTTTTTTTTAAATGGTATTATTTTTGTGTCTCAACTTTTCAATCAAAATGGTTCAATCTGTAATTACTCTTGAGTTTTTAGCTAAGCATGGAAGTCTGAAAGAGTTGGCAATTGTTGCTGAAACAGTGCCACATGAGTTCTCATGCTTTTTAGAGGTCTTTCTTTTCCAATCTCATGTCACTCAGTGGGTCTTTGTAAAACATTTGTCGGAAAACAGTGCCTTTCGTCATCCAAGTCAAGTCATTATTTGCTGCCCAAGTCCTCAAATGCCTGTTATGTCTTGCACAGATCATAAATGAGCCAATAAATAAGGATGTGATGGTATTTCGGTGTTTTGAGACACAACACAACGCAGATAACACACCCCTACAAGAGCACAGAATGAAACATGCGTTTATCCGGTTAATCCACAGCGCCACGACAGAAATTAAACGCGATGAAAAAAATCTTTCAGTTGCGCGTTATGGATTAGTAAATATAAATGCAATTTTGTCGTGTTCAGAGAGAGTTATTGCTCACCTGCTGTCTGTATGTCTTCACCGTCTGAGTTTATTCCAATCTGACTCTCAAGAGCGCATAAATAAAGGCTACTAAACTTTGACTTTCAACATTAGCCTACTCAACTACAGTGGGACACACAGTTTGTGTTTCTGACCAGCAATTGGTGCTGTTGCTAATCTGCACATTTCCCCTACACACCACAGTGATGACCAGCTGCCAAACGTCCAAGGCTGTCAAATATAGTCCAGAGATATTGGCTCATAGAGCTGGTACTCAGAATCTGCTTGATTTAATAGGTTGCTTTAGGAGGGATTTCACTGTAATAAGCATGAGTTTATTTTTTTATTATTAATTTATTAAAATCAGTACAAAAGCCTCAGTTGGATGATAAATAAACACAGAATGAGTATGATAATGATAATCAGAGTCTGGGGCTCAGTGCATAAACTAAACACCCTGAAAATGACCTTTTAGAAACCCATTTTAAAAAGATGACCTCTTAAAAAGTGCATGTAATTCATACATCACTAGTTGTCAAAGTAATAACTGTGAATTTGATGTTAGGCTAAAACTTTCTTTGGATAATCTTGCAGAAAAGAAATGGTAAATAAGTTAAACTTAACCAACTATAACTATAGATCACCCAGAAACAACAGTTAAGCCACTAAAATCATTCTATGTCTAAATCGCTTCCATTAAAAAAAAAAAAAAAAAAAGATTTCATGCAGAATAAGTTCATGTACTGTAACTTGTCTTACACAAATAATGCACACATAAAGATCAGCTCTCTGTACTTTTCACACGCTACTAGTTTAAAACTTACCTATCAGTATATGATGGATCCAGATATTCATCTTTAGAGAGTATCACAAGTCTTTATTTATTTCAGAGTTTTAAAAAAATAAAAATAAAAAATAAGACGCTGTATAAAACCACACTGTTCACACTATTAGACAATTCCATGTGCAGAATAATAAGAATAAAAAATTATTTCCTTATATAAACTATATTAACATTTACCAAGTACAAAATTGACATTCTTTGTAGGCATTCCCTGAAAGTTAGAGAGAAAAAAAAAAACAACAACAAAAAAAAAACAGTTTGGGTTTCACTATTTTGCCAATTAGTGTCTCTTAATGCCTCTAAATCTTCTGCCATATGATTAAACATTAGGGTTGCAAAAAGTTAGAAAATTTCCAGTAAATCTTGGAAACTTTCCAGGAATGTTTGGAATCTTCCTGGGATTTTTGGAAAGTTTCCGGAAATTTCCCACCCCTTTGCAACCCTATTAAACATACATTTCACAGAAATCAATATAAAACATGAAACGAGTTAAAAAATATAATAAAATATATAATAAAAGCATATAATAATATGGTATATAATTAAAGCTTGTGTCTTTCATGAGCACCACAGGGAAAATCAAGCAAAACTCATTAGTTGCGTGCTGCTGAGTCAGTGCTATTATATCACATCTTCTGAATGATCGCTGTTGTCCTCATCATGTCTGAGGCCCAGAAACATCTTGTTCTAGGATCCAGAAACTTTAGTGGAGTTTAGTTTTGTTTTGTAAATGATTGTCATTATGAAGATGATGAGGAGGATGAGGATGATGGTGAAACCGCTCACAAACATAGCAGTATCCTTGGATCCAAGACCCGCTGCTGTCTCTGGTGGAGATATTCTTGATGGGTTTTCTGGCTTCATATGTCTTAAGTAACCTGAAGAAATAATCAATAGTTATATTAAATATATAATAACTTTCAGGAGTCTTATCGTTTTCAAGCTTAATGGCCTCTGGTAATAGTTTTTAAACCACTGTTAGTAGATTGAACAAATGCACATTTGCAAAGATTTACTTCACTATGATCGAGAATATTAAAGTATATCCAGCACCTGTTGTGTCCACAGTGAACTCAGTTTTATTCCATCCACAGGTCGCCTGCACAAAGAAACTGAATTGTTCTGTCACAGCTGTAGGTGGAGTGTAGCTGCACGTGAAGGTTTTCCTCCATTTACAGAGGTTTTTAGGAAGCTCTTGTGCACAGATTGTCAAATCATTATATTTAAATGTATTATTTCTGATGCAGCACTCATTTCTCTGCAGCGAGACGCTGCAGGTGAGAGTTACTTCCTCCCCCACAGATCCAGTCACATCATCACAGCTTACACTGATATCTGAAAAATAACAACGTAAATCACTAATACACAACAATAAAAATCTGTTTAAATGATTTTTTGAAATCTCGTGAAAATCTCACACACATTCTAGGTGAAGTTTATTCTCTCACCTTTATCAGCTTGACAGACAGCAGTAAAAGTCCAAACCAGAATGAACACTAGCACAGCATTTACAGCATTCATGGTTGTGATTCTACAATAGAAAAACGACAGACATTTGCATCAGAAATGAAACTTAATTTAGGAAGTGCTAGAGATCAGAGAGAAGATAGAGATAGAGGAAGATTTACTGAAAGCTCAGAAGAAATGTCAACATACCAGCAAAAGTTTGATTGGATTAAATCAATCCTATTAGGAATATATATATAAAAAATCCATATGGACAACTTTTATGGCTTTTAAAATAGTTTAAAATGTCCCAAGGGTGATTAAATAATGATTTTTTTTTTTTTTTTTGGTTTTCTATTCTTAAATGTTTTTTTTTTTTATGCGTCATACCAACATCTAATGCAGCTTTAGATGACTTGCATTTAATCTAATACAGGATAATTACACAGTACCCACAGTTATCACAGTATACTTCAGGTCTAAGAATATACGATTTCTCTAGTCTTAGGCATTTTGAAATATCTGCAAAATGTGTAAATCACATAAAACATAAAACATAAAACAGACAGTTATTGCTCACCTGGAGTCTGTTTGTCTTCACCATCTGAGTTCGTTCCACTCTGACTCTCTCTCTGCTGCTCACACGAGCCTATATATTCTAAACTACTAAACTTTCACTTTCAACATGGCTCAACCAGATGGATCTTAATAGACAGATGTTTACCAGAGTCAGTGATGTTACAGATTTCCCCTTCATGCCATAATGATAATGAAAGACCAAACGCCATTCCAATGCATAAAAGAAATCGTGAAGATTGGCTCACGTCCAGTTTGGTTATCAGAATCTGCTTATTAATCTGTTTAATATGTCAAGAACATTTAATACCTGGCTCTACCTCTCCATGTTACAGCTGTACGCATGACCTCCATCCAAAGGCTGAAGGCAGTGCTGTTGCTTCAGTTTAATATTGCATACCTGAACACAATAGGGATATTTTCCTCTTTGTACGGCACATTTTTTTTAGTAAAGCTGCTTTTGAAC
Organism: Barbus barbus; assembly: GCF_936440315.1. Lineage (NCBI taxonomy): Eukaryota > Metazoa > Chordata > Actinopteri > Cypriniformes > Cyprinidae > Barbus > Barbus barbus. Next base: position 26,846,091 of record NC_136760.1, read on the forward strand.
AACACACGTTGTGAGGAGTGATTTATATTCATAAAACTGAATTCATTGCTAAACACTTGAGAGAATCTGTCATTGCAAAATCTCTCCCTCTACTCATCAAAGTTTCTAATGGATTGCGTCACTGAGTCGTTGAACCACATGTCAATATATGAATGCAGCTTGTCAAAAATTTTCCATCATCTCAAATACAAGCCTCCACCATTGAGTCTCGAGCAAGGTGTTTCCATGTTGCTTTAAGGGGAATTCCACTGTAATAAACATGCATTTAAAATGTCTTGAATTCATTATTTTGTCATAGAGTAGAATTGTTCATTAATCCGTGTCTTGCCCATCTTTTTCCATTTGTTTAGCTACACTGGGCTGAAAATCTTGGCGTCATGTGAAAGGGAATCAGTCCAAAAGCCATCATTGCATAGTATACATCATATGCGTAGGTATGATAATGATAATCACAGTCAGTTGTGTCAGTGTATACACTAAACATCCAGAAAATGACCTTGAAACTCCTTTACAAAACCGGACCCCTCAAAAAATATTTTAATAATTCACACAGTGTGGAAATCAAGTAGAGCATCACTAATTGTCAAATGAAGAATTTTGTAATATTAGGATAAATCTTCTTCCAAAATTAGTGCTGTTTTAAAACACAATCAATAACTTCACATGGGTAATATGTTGGTGTTTCATTATAGAAGAAAAAGAGAGGCTGCACAAACACGGTCCTTACAGAACTATACAAGTTAACCGTCAAACACCAGGACAAGAAAGATTACAGAAACACCATACAGAACTTAAAGAACAAAAACATCATTTTATCAGTTTATAACAATATCAGTTTTGTTCTCATTTAGAATATTAAACAAGTAACAATCCTCCAACAAGAGTCATCAAACGACACTTGATCAACAAAATGATGCATATATTCATCTCAGAACAAATACAAGATGTGTTTATGTACATACAGGTGCTGCTTATAAAAGAGTTTCATGTTGTTCGAAGACAGTTGATTTTATCTTAGCAGGACACGCTCTCTGCTGTCTGAAGAATGCATTGCATTATAATCATCTGACAGCAGAAAAGACTTCATTTACCACAAATTAACTTTGCATCATTTTCATTGGCATAACTTACTCCTCACTGATGACGAAGTTTATTAAAAACAAAAATATATTTCAGGCAATCTTTAGAGTTTAATGACACTTTAGTAAATAAATACGATTATAATGTGAGCTTAAAAACAGCAGGTCAATGCACTGGCATATGCAATGCAGCAAATACTCAAAAAAAAAAAAAACCTGTTTACAAAATATTTACTTCAAACACACTCAAGTCTTTGAAAACACAAGGGCAGAATTATTATCTGATGCAGATCATCTCAACATAGCCAACAACTGGCTGATTCATTGGACTGAACAATATTTTGATCCATCGTTGTGGATACAATACACGAGTTTTACAGTTCATCCTTTTTAAACTAGACTTTATCACGTAATATGATGTTTACATGAAAAATGAAACAAACTTCACTGTTTTCATAGTGTTTCTTTCTAAATATTTGTTGACATCACCGTTTGTTCTTCAGAAACACTTCTTTCATATTTCTTTTGTAATCCAGAAGGGTTGGTGCTTTTGAACATCCTCACACAAATGATTGCCGTAACGATGATGATGATGATGACGAAACAGCTCACACAAGTGATGACGAAGGCCTCAGTTCTAATACCTGATTGATAAGCTTTATAGTAAAATTAAGAAAAGTCTATAATCTCTTTTGGTGAATTCAATTGCTGTTACAATGCTGTAATAATCATAAACCAACATAAGAATATTTTATCCTATTGGACGTCTCACACAGACTTCACAATATACTTCTGCTGTGCTTAGAATTTTTTAGAATTCGTTAATATAAAATGTAAACATATTAGGACACGTCACTATTTGGAAGCTCACCCACAATCAATAACACTTTCTTGGACGTTGAGCATCCTTAAATATTCATTGCAGTCATTTATTTCTGGAGCTTGATATTAAAGATATTTCTGACAAGTAGCGGAAGAGCAGTTTCTATTTTTGTAGTAATTCGGAACAGAAAACAATTATCAACAATTATACTTAAACATGGTAAAAATACCAACATTAACATTATACAAAAATAGCAAGTAGTTGTACTGCTATATAACAACAATATAGCATCTGTGTCCTTAACTGTGTCCCTAAATTTGCACTCAGTAATCAATAACTATAATAAAATACAATGCCTTTCTTGCCAGGAGCTTCAGTATCAGTTCCATGTTCCAGCAGCTCTGTTAACAGATTTTAAACTGCTGTTAGTAGATTGAAAATAAATAAGTAGCAAACATTTGTTGAATTTTAAACAATAGTATTATAAATGGTACCTGTCCACAGTGAATTCTGTCCTTTTCCTTCCACACTTTGTTTGTAAATATAATCTGAATTGTTCTGTCATTGCTGTAGTTGGAGTGTAGCGGCATGTGAGGCTGTTACTCTGATCACAGGAGTTATAAGGAAGCTCTTTTGCAGAGATTGAGTTGTTATAAATGCCTGGATATTGAAACAATGCAGCAACCAGTGCGCTGGTGAAAGATGCTACAGGTGACATTTACTTGTTTCCCCACAGATCCAGTCACATCATCACAGGTTACACTGAAGAAATCTGAAAAATGACAATGTTTATTATATAATAACTGCAATCACATGGGAGGGGAATCACATGATTAACAACATTTACACAATAAAAGACACAACATAAACATTAACTAAACTCCAAAACATATCCCCCTCAATGGACGGCTGCTGACGATGCCCTAACAGAACACCCTGAGCTGTGGTTAAGTGTGGATGAAATTCAGCTTCATGCGCACCTGAGACTCCAGAGACACCAGCGGCATGTTGTACTGCTCAACGGTGGCTTTTTTTTTTTTTTTGATGCAAATAATTTGTTTGGCAGAAACTTTTTAATATGACTTAACCTGACCGTGTTCTACTGTGCTCTAAAATCTTTTGACAGTTCAATAATCTCGATTCAGTTTTCACAAAATATTAGTTGTTTTCTTGCATGAAACAGTGCAACGTCTTGCAAAAGGCATTTCACCTTCAGAAAGATCTTTCGTCCTCCCCATACTCTATGAGAACTGCATGTGACTCGCTTAATTATGTGGAGCAATCTCTTTAAGTAGGTTTTCCATTTACCCAAGAAGACTTGACAAATTATATAGCAAACCTTTATGAGATTGATACCAGTTATCTAAAAAGATTTAAGTTTTATTTCTCCAATCACTTTCTTTGAAAAACTAAAATCTGAATGTTTATTTTACTGAAATCCTACACAGCTGAAAACCACAAGATCCAGCAGTCTTGACTTTACATGTAATGCTGAACTTTTCTTCAGTATATGAACATTGTTTTCTGAAAAGAAGAGCTTGATTGTATAAACACATTAATTACATGTATTACTCCCTGGCCATAATGAATTTCCTTTACTGTTGTGCAATGCTTTACATTATCTTATATGTTGTCCTCCTCCAAAAATCTCACACAGTCTCTTACCATCATCACCAGCTTGACAGACAGCAGTAAAGGCACAAAGCAGAATGAACAGCTGCACAGCATTTACACCATTCATGATTGTGATTCTACAATAAAATAAAATAAAAAAAAGACAGAAATGTGCAATTAGGACTAATAATGAAGTACCAGAGATTAGACAATAGATAACGACTTTAAAGATGATTTACTGAAAGCTTTTTGCATACTTACAGTCTGTAGGTCTTCACACTGAGTGAGTTTATTCCACATGACCATAAGCAAGTTTCAGAATTACTCAACTACCTGTCTTGGAGCACATAGCTATGTAGTGGCTTTTGACCATGATTATTTTAAGATCGGATGTTTGAAAAAAAAAAAAAAAAAAAAAAAAAAAAAAGGTAATATTCTACAAAAGAATGCTTTTGATGTTTTAATTAATGTCAAACACTGATGGAAATCTTTGTTTAATGATTATTGCATGCATAGGGTGTTATATTTATTCATTTTATATTTACATGCATAAACTGTATACAACATAATTCTACATTATGTAGTCTGTGGCATTAGTGCATTAAATAAACACCCTGAAAACGGCCTTTAAAATCTCTTTTACAAAAGCTGACGTCTCAAAAACATGTTTAATAGGCTATTATTCACCAAATGTGGAAATAAAGTAAAGCATCAATAAACAAGCAATTAAAAAAAAAATCTAAATCAATCAAGAAGCTCACATGAGTGCGTTTCATTAGTTTGTGATTTATTTCTCTAGGCCATCATAAAGAGAGGCTGTACAAACACGGTCCTTACTGAACTTTATACAAGCGAACCACATATGAAAGACCAGGAACAAAGTGAAAGAATAAAGAAACTTGAAAGAAATAAAACAATTTAGTGTTTCCTTCACTTTCAGTCCATAACAACATCAGTTTTTTCCTCATTTACATATATAACGAGCTTAAACAAGCAGCAATCCTCCACCAAGAGTCATCAAACATATATTCACCTCAGAACAAAGACAAGATGCAAATGAGACCAGAAGTAGTTCATGCCGTTTATGTACATTCAGGTGCTGCTTAATTAAAGATATAGTTTCATATGATAATCATATTGGTCAAAGACGATTGATTTGATCATAGCAGGACACGACAGACGCTCAGCAGTCAGTCAGACGTGATGTGTGTGTTTGTATGTGCATATAGAGCAGTATATCGACACACACTGGACATTAAATCAACATTAAACATGAAAAGTAAACGAAATGACATAAATATGCATCCAAACACCCACAGTCAAACACAAAGCCAGCAATGCATCTGTGGATCTCTCCACTCTCCTCCTGGTTTCGTATGTATGGCTGAAGACAGCTCTCTGCTGGTAGAAGAAGGCATTGCAACAGTTACATTATATTCATATGACACCTGAGCAGAGAATGGCTTTCCGACTTTATATTCACCTAAAATGGCACAAGACTGTTCAACATCATCATGCTCTCTGGATATACAGCGCTGTATCGATAAGGTGGACTATATTATTGGTACAACAGCGGATTTCAGCAGTGAAATCAACACTGGCGGTGCACACATTGAGAGAATTTCACAAAACGCATCCAGATCATGATTTCATACCAAAACCAACACAAAAAAATATTTTAGTTAAAGATTTTCATTACAGCAATGGGATATAAAACGTGTGCTTAATTGTCATGAGTGTCACAATGCCAAAATGTAAAGATATTCAAGCTTCTTGACAATTAAATAATAATAATAATAATGCATTTTTTATTTAGATGGCACTTTTCTCAAACCCAAAGTGCCATTAAATAATATAAATAGTGGTCCTAAAATGGGCTTCAATATCTTTACCTAAAATATTTTTTATTCTTTTTATTTATACATCATAATATTTTTTTTTTTTGTATTTTAAATAATGCCAATTTCAATAAGAAAATTGTGTTACTAATAATGGGAATTGCAAAATGAATGCATGCATTTGGACAATTGTCATGAAAATAACATCAATTAAAAAAAAAGAACAAATCTTTAATGGTCCTAATTTTGTTTTGTTTGTTTGATTTTGGAGTGACATGTGACTTGGACACATTTTCTTGCGATATTCACCCAAGTGACTTTACAAAGTTCATAAACTGACATTTTTTTAAACTTATATTCCTCCTATCTGCCCTTTAAACTCACTGTAACACTAAGATATGTCCTTTTCAACTAAAGACAGCTCAGAGAGTTTGAGGAAGTTGTTTACACCATATTTACTCATTGAAACATCACATGATTATCCGCAAAAGGATCCATGAAAGAAAAACCAATGTTTGAGATTGAAATGCGATGCCAGAATCTCATCACCATGGTGAAAAACATGGTACATTCAACGCTTTCAAGCTCCCAATTCATCGTGTCACAGAAAGCCGCGTGCCGTGTAATTAAACATCCATATATGCGTTGATCACACAAACAGGCCTATGCTGAATATTGCATGTGGCAGTTTTTGATTTTGACACACCACATTCATTATAAGATTTAAAACATTCCTTAAATAAGTGATATATTTTTGCGCATATACACACTCTCTCTCTCATCGATTACATAAGAAAGCAATAAGGGGAAGTGCGTCTTAAACACTGACTAACTGCGTTTAACAGGAAAAGGATGACATTCAGTGCGCTGCGTGGGTAACAGGTCCGTTTGACTCATGAACTAAACACTGCGAGCCTCCCACCGACTTCAGCTTCTGTTGAACCGAACAAACACGATAGATTGTCACTAGTCAGCCATGCTGTACACAGCAGACAACATTCAGCCAAGAGAATAATGCAGAAAGACAAGGACGAGAAGCTAAAATAGAGCATATTCAAGAAATGAACTATACAGACAAAGATATCACTGCAGAAATCATTTTCTCATACTGTTTTTGTGTCTCGTTTCGTTCACTAAAATACATAAACATCCCTAAAACGTACTTTTGCATATTCTGCTTTTTTTTGCAAACTGAATTTAGTGAGGTTTCTGCTTAAAAATGAGAAACAAATGCTAATAAACTTAAATCAAGATTTATTACAACATTTCTCTCATTTTGATTTTCACGAAAAATATCTAAACGCACTTTTAAACTCAAAAAAGAACTCATTTTCAGAGAATATATCTTAAGTTTATTTCAACTCGCTTGCAAATAGTTTTTTCTTGTTTTAAGGAGAAATCTAACAAAATTTAGAGAGATCCGAGCTTAAAAAACAAAAAAAAAATACTTTGTATTTTTCCATACTAAAACTTGTTTTCAGAAATATATCTTGAATTAAATTAATTCGCAAATGTTTTTTCCTATATTTCAAGGATAAATCTAACAAAATCTTGTGAGGTTTGTGTTTGAAAAATAGGGGAAAATACAATCTGTAAATCAGGTAAGAAAAAAATTCTCAAATAAATGCATCTCATTTTAAGGATGTTTATTTATTTTTCAGAAAAAAGACAATACTGATTGAGAAAATGAGTTTTGCAGTGTACTAATACTTAGTGTTCAGTGCAAAAGACGTTTTAGGACAAAACTGGGTTTTGCGGAGCAAATTAATGGTGTATTTAGTGACTATGATGTCCCTGTGCATTATTGTACAAGTACAGATCTCTAATGCTGGAGAACAACATGAAGAAATAACTGGTTGCATACGGGCTAGTCAGTTTTCTGCTCGTCTACCGCTCCTAAACACAAAGTGAGACGCCTTTGTGACACACAACAAGCATTGCGTGCAAAATACACAGATCCTAGACGTTGCTTTATCAAGCGTTCGTATTTCTCCTGACCATTGTGAGCAGAATTGGTGAATTTTAATATGCATTGTAAACAAATGAGTTATTTCTAGAAATGCAAAAACTAAAGACTTTCCAACACAAACATATCTTAAAGGTTCGAAGACGTTTAGGCCCAGATTTGACTTGGTAGTGTGCGATGAAATGGCTTCGGGCGAGAAGTCGCAGAAGAAACCGAGAACTAGAAGGCAAAGGAAGGTTATGCGTTTCATATTTACGTTCCTCCAAATCCCAGTCACGTTCTCCCGTCCAGATCCCATAGCACCTTGTGTTGTGACATCACCCAGCCATCAGCCAATCACAGAGTCAGATTCAGTCGGAATCAACACCCCTTCCTGATGGCACACAGAGCAGGAGGGCGCACACAGGAAAGAGATAGACCTCACTTCCTCTCCAGTACAGCGAGCTTCCTGTGGGTGTTGGCGGCGGCTTCACTTGCGGACGGCCTGCCGGTAGCTGTGTCTCTGGCCCTGACCGCGGGAGCAGCCGTTGTTTCCGTTTCCAGACGGTTCTTGTGCGCCGGCAGCGCTGCTTTGACTCGCGCCGTCTCTGGTGCTGCAGGTCATACTGCTGTCCTGAAGCGTGGGGCTGGATTGAGCTCTCCGTAGCGCACCTTCCTCCAGGAGCATGGCCTCAAACACTGACAGGTCATCTTCATCACAGCGCTGCTTCGCCCGCAGGAGCATACTGTACGTCTCATAGCGCGTTTTCTACAAGAGAGGGATGTTTTATTAACTTGCTGAAAATGCATTCACCCTCAGCCCATCCAAGATGTAGATGAGTTTGTTTCTTTATCAGTTTTGGAGAAATGTAGCATTACATCACTTGCTCACAAATGGATGCTCTGCAGTGAATGGGTGCCGTCAGAATGAGAGTCCAAACAGCTGATAAAAACATCACAATAATCCACCCCACTCCAGTCCATCAGTTAACATCTGGAGAAGACAAAAGCTGGATGTTTGTAAGAAACTAATCCATCATTAAGATGTCCATAATGACTAATGCTGCTTTCTACACTACAGTGAAAAAGTCGTCCCGTCTGAATCAGGAGAGAAATTTGCACAGGATCAAGCACCATTTACAAGACAAAACAAATATGAGTAAACAAATATGAGTGGATTTTGATGTGAGAGGACAACAGTAAATGGACTTTCACTGGAGGAAGCATTATTATGCACTCGTGTTTTAGTAGGAAGAAGCTGGAATTCCTTAATGATGGATTTGTTTCTTACAAACACAGCTTTTCACTTCATAAGACATTAATTGATGGACTGGAGTGGTGTGGATTACTTGTGGATTACTGTGATGCTGTTTGAACTCTCATTCTGACGGCACCCATTCACTGCAGAGCATCCATTGCTGAGCAAGTGATGGAATGCTACATTTCTCCAAATCCGTCCTGATGAAGAAACAAACTCATCTACATCTTGAATGTAGGTGTTGAATTGATCAAAAGTGACTAAGACATTTATAATGTTTCCACAAAAATATGAAGCAGCTGTTTTCAACACTGACAATAATCAGAAATGTTTCTGGATCAAATTAGCATATTAGAATGATTTCTAGAGTAATAGAGATGCTGAAAATTCAGCTTTGATCACATTTTACCACTATATTGAAATTGAAAATAGTGGTAAATAGTCCAAAAATAGTTAAATTGTAATAATATTTCACAATATTACTGTTTTTACTGTATTTGTGATCAGATATATGGTGAGCAGAAGAGAATTCTTTCTCAAAAACATGAAAAATGTTACCAACCCAAACTTTTGAACGATAGTGTATTTACCTCAAACTCTAGATACTCCTCTCTCAGTCGGTACTCCTCAAGTTCACGACCTTTCACCTTTCTGTCAGGCGGATAGGAGCGCAGTTGTGCGAGCTCAGTGGAGATGGAGCGAAATCGAGTTTCATGAGCCTGTACTTGCTCCTCCTACACACACACACACACACACACACTTTATAATACTGCAGTTTATATAAACACAGATACAAGCACACATACAGTCACTCGTATGAAACATAACAAGCCTCCTTGTTCTCCACTGCCTACATAGGCAGCTGTCTTTTAAGGAAGCATCCTAACTGAAATCAATAAATGATAAATGTCATGCAAATAGCATCATGTAAATAGGTAAAATCATTATTAATAGTTAACTAATTATTTTAAAATAATTACATTTTACAATAATTAATTTTGTTAACATTAGTTAACTGTATTAGAAATGAAAAGATAAACAATACTTCTACAGCATTAATTAATCTCAGTTAAGGTTAACTAATATAATGCTGACAAATCAAACCTTACTGTAAAGTGCTCCCTGTTTATTCATATATATTTATTACTATATTCATCATATTTATTATTACAGGACTTTATTAAGTCTTTACGTATGAAGACTTATAAAGATAACATATTTGCGACAACTTATGCAAATCAGCTGATTAGACCTGTGACAGCTTGGAGGCGGAGCCTGGCAGCAGCGGTCGACTGAATTTCTTTTGTGAGCCAATAGCAGCAGGGAGGGGCGGGGCTGAAAACATGGCCGCCACAGTGTTGATGCGTGTGATCCAAGACTGCATTTGTTCAGCATTCCTACACAAACAAATCAAATCCATGTTAATAACAATAATAGCAAGTACCAGACTGCAACAGACAGGCTCTAGAATTGAAAATCTCATTCATTTTCTTTTCTTCATTATTAGTAATAATGTATAAACCTTTGAAGACAGATGTAGAATGAGCTCTGTGCTTGGTACAGCGGTGGCCACAATTATTACAACACTAGTATTTTCAGCAGCTAAAAATGGTTTTATGTCAGTTATTTCTATCTTTTGCTGTAGTGTGTCAGGAGGAAATATCAGTTTACATTCCAAACTTTCATTTTGCCATTAATTGTAATAATCCAGTGAGATTTTTGTCTGACAAACAGCCAGAGCTCCACACAGAGACTTGATCTGATCATCATCCAGTCTGTCTGGAGTGACATGAAGAGACAGAACAAACTGAGACAGACTCAATCCAGAAGAACTGCTGCAACATCTCCAAGATGCTTCAAGAGACCTACTGTAAATGATGAAATGGACCTTTTTACAAAACTTTTTCATTACTAAATATTATCCTAAAACAGTTCCACCAATCTGAGAAGTCAAGGAATCATAGTAAAACAGAAGATGAAGTGTTTTTGCATGTAGAAATGCAAACATACACACCCACAAAATTTTCCAGCACAAGCAATGAGAGCTGAAACTGGGGCAAACTTCAACTAGAGCAGAGCGAGTTCTCCAGGGGAATGGGAATGTGTGTGACACACACACACACACACACACACACACGTATAAGCAACACAGCTGATGGGACTGCATGAGTGTTTCGTCATAAATTGGACAGGAAAGACATGACATGCTGAGCCTCATGCTGTTCAGATGATTTATGCAGTAATTTTTTTCCAGTTAATGCTTAATGTTACAAATTATAATAAAATATAAATTATATATATATATATATATATATATATATATATATATATATATATATATAGACATATTTAAAAAAGCTAAAACTAATAAAAACACAAAAATTATTAAATGTAACAAATTAAAATGAACTGAAATAAAAATAAACTATGTAGACATAAAAATATAAAAATGATAAAAAAACAGACAACAAAATGACTAAAACTTTAAAATTTTAATAAACTGAATTATAAAAAATGAAAATTATATAGACAAAATGAAAAAATTCTTACAAAAAAAATGAATTAAAAATGAAAATGAAACAAAATATATAAATTAATAAAAAATATTAATAAAAACAATAATAGTATTTCACAATGTATTTCCATGTTAAGCAGAGTAGTCAACTAGAACATCATAAAATGTAGGACGAGACTTTATCCGAGTGGAACTGATTGAATGGTGAATGTATTGTGATGTCTCTAGATGAGAGGAGGTCGGAGGGAAGCCGATGAAAAGCTTAATGGAATCAAATGAAAATGGAAAATCGTTCTATAATAAGTTGAATTATTATGGCATGTTTTCTTAAACAGGGTTACAGTGTGTGAACTCACGGGGCCTGAAAGAGGTAGACTCTCCAGTCAGCGGTCCGGAGGTAAAACACGTTTGGCCGTTTGCTGTAGTCTGTGGCTCTGATGGCCAGGGAATGATGAATAGACACCGCATTCTTCAAATCCTCATCCGATAAGAGTTTATTCGGCCGATACTCGCCCTGGAAACACAATTATCCTGTTATTATTCAAAACATCCACGCCTTCTCATAATGACTGATTTATTGATCGTATTGCCATTCTATTCATTACATACAGTATACTACCATCAGACTGTTTAATACTACATAATTTGGGTATATTTCAAATACAGGCAAAAATATATTATTTGTTTGAAGTAATGGTGACTGAAGAATATTGGCAAAAATGCTGTTATTGTTCTGAAGTGAATAGAAACATCATAATTCACAAAATTCATATCCATCACAGACACACACATATGTGGAGGGATCTAACAGATTTCATATTATATAATCAAATGATTAAATGTCACAGAATGAAAAAACAAACTACAATGTAATGTCAGCACAGATGCATAAATACAGCATGCAATACGTGTATTTTTTCATGTAATATCAAAAAGAATGTGAAATACGCCTTACAGTGAAAAACCAAATATAATACAAAATTTAAATGGCGAACAACAATAAACAAATAAATCAATGGTGATGTAATTGAATACATTGTGACATTTTGAAAACAAATAAATAAGGAAATAGCTTAAGTAGCTCTGAGAAGGAAGGAAGGGAGAGAGAGAGAGAGAGAGAGAGAGAGAGAGAGAGAGTGAGAGAGTGAGAGAGTGAGTGAGAGAGAGAGAGAGTGAGAGAGAGAGAGGGAGAGAGAGAGAGAGAGAGAGAGAGTGAACGAGTGAGTGAGTGAGGGAGTGAGTGAGTGAGTGAGAGTGAGAGAGTGAGAGAGAGAGAGTGAGAGAGAGAGAGAGAGAGAGGGAGAGAGAGAGAGAGAGAGAGGGAGAGAGAGAGAGAGAGAGAGAGAGAGAGAAAAAGACTCACTTTCTGCAGGTAAAGGATGAGTCCCTTAAGAACAGCATAAAATGTTTTCCATCCTCTTTTTCCACGAGGTGCTGTATTACACATGAAAAATAACACAAATACAAACAGCCTTTTATTATGCAGGGAAATGGATCAAATGTATCAATACATCAGACTCTAGACTAAATGAATTCATTTTCATTGGTAGACATTTTTTGCACCTCTTTGTAAATTATATTATTTGCATTTTGTGGCAATGTATGCTATTGTTCAACAACACATATATATATATATATATATATATATATATGTGTGACCCTGGAGCAGTCATCAGTAGCACAGGTATATTTGTAGCAATAGCAACAATACATTGTATGGGTCAAAATTATACATTTTTCTTTTATGCCAAAAATCATTAGGATATTAAGTAAAGATCATGTTCCATGAAGATATTTTGTAAATTTCCTACCTTAAATATATCAAAACCTAATTTTTGATTAGTAATGTGCATTGCTAAGAACTTCATTTGGACAACTTTAAAGGTGATTTTCTCAATATTTTGATTTTTTTGTACCCTCAGTAAATCAGCCAAATATTGTCCTATCCTAACAAACCATACATCAAAGCTTATTTATTCAGCTTTCAGATTATGCATAAATCTCAATTTCCAAAAATTGGCCCTTATCAGTTTTGTGGTCCAGGGTCACATCAAAATCAGATTTCATGTGCAAGGGTCCAAATGTCAGATTTACTGGACATAGATTATTATAAACTAAAATGAAAAAAAAATATATAATATATCATCAGAAGCAAAACACACTTCCTTAAAAGACAAAAGTAGTTCTGCTAATGTCCTAAATATGAATTTCTACATTAGATGACTCATTATGAATAGTTTGAACTGCTGGTTGAGGGATGTGAGATGATGGATGTGCTTCTTTAACACTCACTTCTCTTCCCGTCACAGTCTGCGTGGACCTTCCTCACCAGGAAACCGGTTTTGTAGAGCAGCGCTCCGGACGAAGTAACGAAGCCGCTGGCCGTCTGCTTCACTCCTCTGGAGTTGGACTCTCCTCGCTGCTCGCCCAGCTCCGAGAACGACTTACGCAACTCTTCTTCATCGCTGAGGGAACAGAACACGCAGGAAATGAGCTACTAACCAAGAGGAAGTGCATAAAAGAGGAATACGAAAAACATGATATCATTGTAATGTTATGATCGACTGACCAGAATTATTACTAAAAATAATTTGATGAACAAAACAACTTTCACTGAGAAAATGCTTGGAATGAATTGTGAAATTTACTAAGAAACCGCAAGTAACACACAGAATTAAACATGAAACTTTAAAGTAGAAGGACCAAAATAGGATTGTATTCCAATAATGTTTACTTCAAAAAATGTTTACTGTGCAGGAACTATATTGAATTACATCATATTTTATTTTTAGTTTCTAATAATACTTAGAGTTAAGGGTCTGTTCCAATAATCAACACTAAATATTAAAGACTAATTCATTCTGTACTGTTGGTGTAAAAGGCATGAGGCCTCAAATCATGCAACTTGCAGAGAAGACAAATTCTGAAACGATTCCTTTAGTTTTCTTTTCCTTTTCTAGATAATTTGAGCAAAATCTATAACTCATGCTGCTTTGAAATCCCCGCTATTGCATATCTAGTGTTCTTTATGCTGAAATACAATAAATCTAAAATAAAATGTTTTTTATTATTTTAAATATTTTTTTAAATTCAAAGATTTAAATTGACATTTTAATTTTACTATAACTAAAAGAAACCTTAAAAATGATAAAAAAATTGCTTTTATTAAAAAATAAAATTTGTAATTCAAACTGAAATAAACAAATTAAATATATAAAATGATATATTATACACACAATTTAAAAAATTAATAATTATAAAAAGAACAAAATTACAAATATTTCAAATTATTAATACAACTACAATAGTAGGCTATATTAATGATAGCTACTAAAATACTTTAGATGTAAATAAATAAATAAGAGCACGAATCAGTGCTATTTTAGTATATCTGAGCTACTATATATAGTTATAGTTTTTAATATTTTCATTTAGTTTTCATTTTAATTTTAATTAAAGTTATAGTTTTTTGTAAATAATAATAATAATAACAACAACTGTTGTATCATTTTTTATATGTCTGTCTATACAGTTTTTATTACTTTTTATTTCAGTTTTAGTTATTTTAGTACACTTAGTGTTAGGGGTCTGTTCCAATAACTAACACTAAATATTAAACACACAGTTGCATAATTCATCCTGTACTGTTGGCATTACTGACATGAATGGCTCCTCAAATCATGTAGCAGATGACAATTCTGAAACAATTCATTGGCTTTTCTTGTTTTCTAGATATTTTGACACTGCTCAGAAAGCATTGCTGTTGTCGTTTGGAAATGCACGTCTAGTGTTGTTTATGCTGCAGTAACTGTGTGGAGAAACCCAGCGAGTTTAAAGACTACAGGAGTTTGGATTCAGACTGGCTGTGATATTTGGGGCCTGTCTCTCTGCATGTCCCGCCTGGAGTGAATAAAAGTCTTTTTCCTGACAGTTTTCACTCTCCACTTCACTCCCGCCGATCATAACCCCCCGAGTGCGGCAGACGCTATCGATCGAGTGCGTGTTGAAGTAAAGTGCTCTTCCCAGCGGGTTTCTCTCTCTCACATCTGCCACCACAGAAATCAAATCAAAGACTCGATCGCACAGGCCAAACTATTATGGCATGCCACTGTGAGACGACCGCAGGTTAAATGGATGGGTGTTTCAAAGCCGTCATACCATGAAAAAACTAATTCTTGTATTTTTGGAAACTGAAGTGTTCGATGTACTATTTAGGCTTGCTTTAACATCACTTTCCCCAACCATGCAGATGGGAAAAAAAAACAAAAAAAAACAGGTACCACCCTACTTTTTGGTTAAACATCCCTTTTCATTTGGAAATTATGGAAGCAAATTGTCCTACAAACGCCACTTCATGCTGATTTGAATATATGACATTTACATATCAAGGCATATTTAGTATGCTGCATGATGAATGAGCCAAATCAAAACAGGTCATTTATATCTAGTGTCGGGGGGTAACGCATTACAAGTTACGAAATATAACTTTTTTCAAGTAACTAGTAAAGTAATGCATTACTTTTTAATTTACAAGAAAATATCTGAGTTACTTTTTCAAAAAAGTACTTTTTTCCCATTTATTGACTGACAGGTGCTGTGTGAACATGCTGTTACTGTAGTTCTAGACTAAACATGAATGTGCATTAATTCATCGCACTCACAAAACACAGATTTAGTATTCATCAAAATGAATTAAAACAGTGAAATGCAAACTCAGAATATGATGCAAACCTGCAATAATTAAATATGTTAAACAACACAAACGTATCTAATCCCATTTTATTAACCAATGTCTTTGCTGCTGACCTTTGATGATCCAGTTCAACCATACTAATAAGCAAAAATTACTTTAGATAAACTAACAATTGTGCTTCATTGTTTTTTTTATTGCTGAAGAGTGTTGAACCTTCTTCTGCGTTCTACTTTACAGACGTGAATTCACTTTTCCTTCAGCCTGAGGTTTATTCATTACACTTTTTTGGTGTGAAAGGGCTTTTACATTTGCTATGATTAGAAAGTAACGCAAAAGTAACGTAACGCATTACTTTCCATAAAAAGTAGCTAAGTAACGTAATTAGTTACTTTTTTAGGGAGTAACACAATATTGTAATGCATTACTTTTAAAAGTAATTTTGCCCAACACTGTTTATATCGAGAAGTATTAAAGGAACGGTTGCAAAAACACGTGGAAATTGAATAATGAAAATGTTTGTACATTTCTAATTTAAAAGTAGCCTGATTACAGTTCATTGGAACTAAAACTAAAAACATTTTTGTAGCTTGAAATAAACAATTGAAAAAATAAAATAAAACTTTTTAATTTTAGTTCTAAATTTTATTTCACTAAAATGGAAATTATCATTAAATCATTAAACTCAAATCATCAAAATTTTAGCTTTTATTAAAAAATATGCATTTTAATTTACTAAAATTTTAATTCAAATTATTAAAAACTATATAGGCATATTTGAAAATAATAATAATAAAAATTACAAAAAACAACAATTACAAATAAAATAAATTCTAAATATGAATAAAACTATAATCGTATATTAATGATACTAAAAACTACTTTATTAAGTGTTGTTTTGTTGTTTAATCAGTGGTATTTTAGTATCATTGAGATACTATTATAGTTTTACATTTTGAATTACTTTTTCTTTTTATAGTTCATTTTAATTTTAGTTAAAGTTTTAGTATTTTTTGCCTGTTTATATCATTTTGTCAGTTTTTTTTTTTTTTTCAGTTTTAGTTATTTTAGGACATTAAGTTTAACTAAATGAAAATGAGAAATGTTGCCTTGGCACCTAGCTGAATTTTATTTTATATCAGTTAAAGTTTATTTTATTTCAAGTATTTTTTTATGGCTTTAATTTTAGTTAACTATAATCACCTTGGCACGAATGTACTCAGAAAACGTCTCGAACGAGCGCTTTGAAGCAGGAGTGTGGATGTGTGAATGATCCTGTCTGTTTTCTGAGGTCTCTCGCCACATTCTGTACACTCAGAAGTGTAATATTTCTCCTGAACACACACATCGGTTGTCTGAGGTCGCAGAAGAGACCCCTTTAATGGTGCCTTTCTCAGAGAAAGGACACGCATCACACTGCCGTCCCGTCCGCGTGATGTTTCTCAGGGGAGAGACACTCGACGAGTCCCTGCAAAGAAGCCAACTGGAAGTCACGAGACTGTGCCACAAAGAGCCCAAAAACCTTCAGATCACCTCCACAAACCAGCAGCTTTCTCAGCCAAAAATATAGAGACACAAATACAGTTTCTACCTCAAAACCATGTCGCTACAAAATACACAAGGCTTTTTTTTTACTTCAATTCTTATTAATAGACATCTAAAAAATAAACTCATGCTTTTATTTATTTATATAGTTTTATCTAGAAGACAAAGCTCTACCATATCGTTTTATATTTGCAGAAATATTTCATAAGCTTTTTTAAAAAACAAAATAAATAACAAATGCACTTAGGTCTGATACATTTAATAATTTCAAAAACTGTCAAAAAAAAAAAAAAAAAAAATCTGCCTAGAAATACATACTGTATTATTGCAGTCAACAGGCCATGTTCAGTGATTTAAATTTTTTTTTATTGAGGAACAATCTTAAATCATTAATTTTCAATAAATAAATAAATAAAATGTATATGTAAATAAAAGTAAAAAACAAATCAATTCAATTATTTCAGAAATGTAAATAATTTTAATTAGTAATTATTTGTATTCCAAATAATTGCATGTTTTTAGCAATTTTGCTTTACTTCTTTCAGGTACAAAGTGATTTACACAAAAACTATAAATAAATGCAAACAGACAGCAAGTGAATTGTGCATCAGTTTAACTATTTCAGGACTGATGCAAACATTTTCTAGTGTTCAGTAGTGGCAGCTATATAACATTTCTCATTTTCATTTTAAGTTTAAGTACTAAAATAACACTTAATCTGAAATATAAATAATTCAAAACTATATAGACATAAAAAAAAAAAAAAAAAAAAAAACTATAATAGTTCATTAGTATTATGGTGGTAATATTTTCCCCATCGAATACCATTCACATTTACTTTGGGGGTAAAAAAAACAAATATTTTTTCTTATATAAAGTCTGTTTAATGTCTTAATCTATTCCAATTCTGAATCTCATTCATCTCTCAGATGTCAGAATGACCTTCTTGATGCGATTTCTGATATTATCACTAAATGATCACATGACAGCGCTGCGTTCATAAACAGCATTCAGATGACACAAGAAGAAACAAATGATGTGAAAGCAGCCTGATTATGTGTGCGCTGCTCTAAAATGGGTGAAAAACATCGTTTAATCACTCTCACACTGAGCATGTGCATAAAACTTCAAGCCTGTTGCCTGGTAACTGTCGGCACAAAAGGAAGAGAGAGAGAGCGAGAGAGAAAGAGAGAGAGAGACAGAGAGAACGAGAGCAATGGTCGGAGGACTGATGGAGAAGAAAACCCACAACCTTAAGAATAAATTTAGCCAGAGCCATTACAGCAGGACTGATGGTGCTCGTGAGACGCTCGCGGATGAAACACACAGAGACTAATGACACTAATCACACGGCTGACTCCAGATCAGATCAGCACCACACAGGACAGAAAGACAACGTGTTTAACCAATATACATGTCAAAACTGGATCATTTATGATTTGAATTATTTATTACTGATTTCATCATTTCAACCAAATATCCATTTGCAGCCAATTAGAGTCAAAATGTTCAGTTCACAGATTAAAATACAGTACAAACACAACTTAGTAATAATTGGAATGAAGAATAATATTTATTTACATAAGAACTAGCATAAGGAGGATCAAATTAGAATATATAGCAATTTATTTTATTATCTTTATTCTAAACATACACTTCCTTTTGATAGTTTGGGGTCAGTAAGTTTTTTTTTTTCTTCTTTTTAAGAAATTAATACTTTTATTCAACAAAGATGCATTAAATTGATCAAACATGGCAATAAAGGCATTTCAAATGCTCTAAAAGATTTTTGTTTCAACTTTATATGCAAACAGACCAGCATAAAAAAGCAAGGTACCAAGGTTTTAACAAAAATATGAAGCAGAACAATTGTGTTCCACATTGATAATCATCAAAAATGTTTTTTGAGCAGCAAATCAGCATATTATAATAATTTCTGAAGGATCATGTGACACTGAAGCCTGGAGTAATGCTGAAAATTCAGCTTTGATCACAGGAATAAATTACATTTTAAAATGTACTCAAAGTATTCAAAAAGTTGTTTTGGTAACACTTCATTTTAGGGTTTCTTAACTAGTTGCTTATTAGCATGCCTATTAATATTAGCCATTTATTAGTAGTAATTAAGCACATATTAATGCCTTATTCTACATCCCTAATCCTACCCAATACCCAAACTTTACAACTACCTTACTAACTATTAATAAGCAGCAAATTAGGAATTTATTGAGGGAAAAGTCGTAGTTAATAGTGAATAAGTGTTCCCTATTCTAAAGTGTTACCGTTGTTTAAAATTGTAGTAATATTTCACAATATTACAGTTTTTACTATTTATGTTTGATCAAATAAATGGAACATCAATGAGAAAAAAAAAAAAAAAAAATTCTTTCAGGCCACAAACAGTAGATGAAGAGTAAAGAGTAGACGAAGCTAAAAAAAAATAAAGTTGGTGACATCAAGATCAAGGACATGTATAATGAGTATCAACATGTTACTTATTATACCATTTGAAAATTGGAACATTTGTAATTGGAACACTATTGTAACGCTACTCTCAAAGAATTACATTGTGACATTTGAAAAATGTCACAAAGTCTTCATGAACAGTTCTATAAGTGTCGTAAACAAATCTTTGAAAATGTGAATAGAATTATTGTAACAGACAGCTTGAACTGATGCAAGGAAATGAAACGTCAAACTCTGCCATAAAGAGATTGAAATCAGTGACACGGTTAACGGTTATTCCTCTAACACTAGCATCTTTTTCTATTCTATCTACTTGTTTTCGTTTTATTTATCATTAAAAAAAAAATGTATACTGTGTTAGGCTAACCGAGACTTGCTCTTCTGTTGGTTTTGATTGCTTCTATTGTCCTCATTTGTAAGTCACTTTGGATAAAAGCATCTGCTAAATGACTAAATGTAAAAGATCTCTGTTGTAACGTTCTCAATGTCACAAAAATGAAAAAAAAAAAATATTATACAAGACACGCAATGGTCAAATATATTCAATATTGGATTTATCGTCCAGCTCTAGAAGACAGAAACAGAGAGTTGAAGCAGAGGAAGGGAACAGACAGCAGGGTGAAACATGTAATCAGGAAAGGGCAGAATGATTAGATTCATAGAGCGGCATGCTGGGAAAACAGGAACGCCTGTTGAGGACAGAACGATTCTCATGTATAGACTGATCATATGTATGCTGACACACACACACACCACCAGCTCTCTAACACGCTGTAACTCTCATCCTCTCACAATGCAAATGTCCATCTCTCTGGTTTTCAGCGGTGCATTCTTCATGTTCTTGCAGTAAGTGAGCTCAGCAGCAGATCTGAAAATGCTGCATGTGTCTACTGTCTTTTGTTCCCTGTGTTTTTTCTTTACTGACTGTAAACAGCTCAATTCCTGCACCTCCATCAATACAGCTCTTTCCTTTCCTCTAGAATCGGTCTCTATGTCCCAGTCTTTCTTCTTTTCTCCCTCTCAGACGTGGTAAAATGACTTGATTATTGATCATTGCGTGACATTGTGATGAATGCAGCTCATGAGATTGTTGTGTGGGTAATAGCGGTTCATTAACACTCCTGCCTGATGAACAGCAGGGTTTATTCAGGCCAGTAAGGCACATTTGTACTTGCCCCGCCAACATTTTCAACAAAAAAGAAAAGAAAAAGAAAAACACAAACAAAAAGCATTTAATGTTTATATTTGGAAGGCTTTTCTAATATTTTTGTCATTGAACCAAATTGTTGTTACAAAAAGCAAAACAAAACTATAAAACAATAAAATCTGGAAATTATGAGCACTACTGTTCTAAAGTTTATTATATTTAGTTAATAAAGGATGTATTAAATTGATCAAAAGTGACCGTAAAAACCTTTCTACTTCAAAATAAATGCTGTTCTCTTGAACATTCTATTCATCAAAGAATCTTGAAAAATAAAATGCATCAGTTTCCATGAAATAAATATGAAGCAGCACAACTGTTTTGAACACTGATAATAATCAGAAATGTTTCTTGAGCAGTAAATCAGAATGATTACTGAAGACTGGAGAGATGATGCTCAAAATTCAGCCTAGCATCACTTCTGAATGGCCGTGCATAGCCTATGTGATAAAAATGGCTTTTTACTGCGGTAGGTTGAATTGAATTGCACTTATATGAAAAAAAATAAGTTTAACACAGACTATGTAAAATATTTTACTGCTCAAACACAGGATTGACCAACTGGGAATGAAGTATACCATTCTATGCACATGGGGGGGGGGGGGCACAATGAAAAGAGATATATAATATTCTTTTTAAACTATGGGTTATCTACAACAGTAAAGAACCAAAACCCCAGAAGACAAATATAACAACCATTAGGGTAAAAATGACAAACTATTTCCATGTTTTCCACATTTTTATGTATGGAAATTGCGCTTTCTTTCTCCCGTTCTCACTCTCAGTCGCACACACGCGGAGACACGGACAGAAACGTGCTGTCAGCCCTGCCCTGCAAATTTATCTGAAAAGCCACATGACATTTCTTAGCGAGGTTCTTGAAGCAGTTCAACTTAAAGATTGGCTATTAGTAGATGCTGCTACTGCTGAACACAGCTGAGAGACGCACAGACGCAGGTATTTACACGCACTCAATCCCTCTCTGACCCCCCTCCTACCCCTCTCTCTGGTTGTGACTCCAGGCCGTTAAAATTAGGCCTATTAGAGAAATAATGCACTCCCGAAGAGGTAATATGGCCACAACGCTGGAGCCTATTAATGGAACGGTCTGCTGTTCTCAAAGAAAGAACTACATTCAATCTTTATTGACTGAACATAGAAAACACTAACGTTTTCCACTGATTATGAAATATTCTTGTTTGCTGGGGTGGTAATATATATTAATAGGGAACGGGGCCCAAATATTTGTTTTGACTATGTCATGATAAGAGGTAAATCCAGCCCTGCAGATCGGTTTATCTTTTTGAAGTCATTCTATCAAATGCATGCAGGTCATTCCCATAATCTTGACAAAAACGTCAGCTGGCTAGACAACGCTACCTTGGTGGCTCATTAAAATCAGCAGAATTCACATCCTAATATTGGAATAGAAGCATAAAAGCACATGCACAAGATCCCAGATGTAAGTTTGAGCGGCTCGATACGGACGGGCCGGCGTTTCTCGGCTGCGCTATTGTTCATGAGCTCAGGGAGGGACAGATGAGGCTATTTTGGGAGCTGCAGTAGGAGTCTGTGTGTTCACCTTTGCTCAGGATGCGAGCAGGACACTTTAAAGAGCGCTGTGGTGTGTGTGGGCGCGCAGATGAGTGTTGAACATGAGAACGAGGTTAGGGCTCCGTGAGAGAGAGAAAGAGAGGGGGTGAATTCATATCGATGAAACGCAGCCGAGCCCTAACTATGCAGCGGTATCCATGGAGCCGTAACCATAGCAACAGCGCTCAGAAAGCCAGGGTCTTTAATTGGTGTGTGAATATAGAGAGAGAATAGGCAGCACTCGCACACCATTGTTTCTAGCAAACAACACACGGATCCAACGCCTCAAACACTAAAACCTGCTTTCTTTTCACTATTTATGATATTTCCACCCATGATGACATCACACATATCTTTCATCCTTGTGAAAATTTACTATGGCAATCATTTCATTATTATTACAGTTATAAAGCATCGCTATTAAACAAAGAAATTACTTTCCAAGTGACTGAACATGCAATTTCATCCTGCTAGATGATAAAATGATAAAATAGACACTGAATATCTAGACACTACAAAAGCATGGAGACTTGGACAAACACATATACCCAATAAAAATATTTAGGCCTCAATTTAAGAATGAAATACTGCACGTAACAAAATAAATAAATAAATAAAACTAATAATAAACTTT
Source organism: Barbus barbus (assembly GCF_936440315.1). NCBI lineage: Eukaryota > Metazoa > Chordata > Actinopteri > Cypriniformes > Cyprinidae > Barbus > Barbus barbus. The sequence continues at coordinate 26,869,295 of NC_136760.1, forward strand.
AAAATGAACTTTAAATTAAATAAAATATATAAAACTTCTTTTTTTTCACATTTCATTCCAAGGCAACGCATCTCATTTACATGTAATTTAACCTGATGTATTAAAATAAAACGAAAATAAAAACGAAAAAACGAAAAATATTTTAGATACATTAGAGAAAACAACAGCAAAATTACTGTAACATTGCTTAATTCTTTTCACATTAACAGATTGTATGTTGACAAATATACATCCCATTAAATGTATTAGTTCAAGGTAAAACTGTGTGGGAATTTTGTATGTAATTCAAAAACATAAACCTTAAATGTAATATATTTTTGAGTGCACCAAACACCCAACCGCAATGCAATACGCTAAAAACAACTCAGAACATCTTAGCAACATTTGCAGGAGCAAATACTCACTCAAACTATCAGAAATCTATAGTTTGAGATTTTACAATAGTGACAGTAACTGTAACAGCTATTCTGGAGGAAACTATGGTTACCATGGTAATGTGTTCTTTAAGGGCGATCAGAATGATAAAATGAGTTGACTCGTGCTTCTATGTGGGTAGTTTGGTAGTAGCACATTGCATCTACTGTAAAACCTGACAGTCATTAAACGTGAAAACAGGAAGAAAACACACTTACATTGTCCACTGCAGCTTTTCATTTTTAATAGAGTTGTACAGGGCCTGCAGAAAGAGAGAGAGAGAGAGAGAGAGAGAGAGAGAGTACAGTCAGGAAGTCACACCTGAGCAGTAAATGACTGTTTATATATATTCTGCTGTAAGTAGCATCATAATCAGACTGTGACAGATGACGCACCTCGAAATAAACATCTGATTCAGTTATAGCCACATTGTCTACACAAATAAAAGCCATTCTGGACATCTCACTAACAGTCAGTGAAGCATCAATTTAACTCCACAACCAATAATCCAAACCTTTTCCAACCATAAATTTACAGAAGAGATAAGTGTTTAAGCTTGTTCGGGTTTTGTACTTGTTTCTAAATGGCAGTACATAATGAAAAGCTAAATCATTAAGAAATATAATTATAATACAGAAATATACTATAATAATATCATATTAATATAAGAAATTATAAAATAAGATAAAAAATAAATAAGACATTTTTTAATAAAAAAAAAAAAAAAAAAAAATTATATATATATATATATATATATATATATATATATATATATAGTATATAAAAAAAAAACACCTTCTCTTTTAATAAAAGAGCTAAATAAAAGACAAAACAATCACAGATGGCTGTTAGACTCCTACTGATCATTAGCACTTAATTGACACATCATCGGTGTAAATGACGAGTCTGTGCGGACGTCAGTCATCAAACACCTGCGTCACAGTGGAATCCTGTGTTTGCAAATTAACTGTCTACACTGATTCTCCGACAGAGTCAAAGACTGTGACTATACTGGACAAAACCTCAGAGATAAAAATGATTCAGAAATTAAATGTGTTTTTTTAATCCTATAAAGCATAGCTGTATGATTTGGCTTAGAGATCATCATAAGATGTATATAAAAGCAATAGAAGTTCTAATTCAGATGCCAAACTGAATATGCATGAGAGAAGGACTTTAATAAGCATATTATTCCCTCCACATGGCCTTTCATCTAGAAAAAAAGAAACCTCAGCATGAACCGCTAATAATCTCAGTGTGTACTAGAAATTCAGCAGCAAATTTACCCTCTCGGTCCCTCAGGGCAAAACAAACAGCATCTCCCCACCAATGCTCATTTCAAACAAAACCAATTCAGCTAGAGATAGGAGTTTTTTTTGTTCATGTCTATTAGTTTTGAAGTAATCTATAAGCTACTGCACTCCTAAAAGTACACTGCACTGTGATACACTCTTAAAAATAAGCGTTCCACTAGAGGGATTCTGCAGCAATGTCATAGAAGAACCATTTTTTGGGTTCCAAAAAGAATTTTCAGTGACCAGTTCTCAAACTCTAAAGAACCTTTTTTCACTATAAAGAACCATGGAAAGGTTCTATGGATGTTAAAAGTTCCATTACGGAACCATTATTTTTTAAGAGTGTTTGGTCTTTAAAAAGACAAAATCAGAACTGTATCTGATCAAAAGTGGTTGCATGGTCCATCTATGTAATGTTTTGGCCTTTTTTGGGCAGCGGACCGGTACAGATGACCAGGTGAGTGATGAACAGGTAAGTGACACGAGACAAGGTTACCCTCTTCCTCTTGCGGGCCTGTGGGTGGTTCTGTCCATCTTGAGCTTTTCCCAGGAGGTCCGGAAACACCAGAGGTTTGAGCGATCGGGATCTGGGTGTTCGCGGGTAACGGAACGGGTCCATCATACGGAAATCTCGCCCGTATCGAACAGAGCAGAGCGAGCGGGAGCGCAAGCGCCCACTCGAGTGCAGACTGTTCACTCCGATCATGTCTGAAACTGCAGTGCACTATGGGAAATAATCAACTCCAGGTGGGGTTTGGATCTTCAAATGAGTTCACTCCAATGTTTAGCATCAACTGTTCAACTAAAAAAGCTTTAGGGCCTTCCTGTAGGTCATGGGTTCGATTCCCAGACTTTAGTGTGTCACTTCGGGTAAAGAATCTGCCAAATGCATAAATGCGAATCTTCAATACAAGAAACGCATGAAAAAACCCAACATGGCTTCCTTCGTTAACAGGTGAGGTCACTCCAAAAACAAAAAAACAAGAGAATCCGGCTTAAAAATGAAGGAAAATCCAATTGTTTAGATGGACTGATGAGAAAAATAAGTGTTACAGGTCATTTTTTGAATCAGGTTTGTAAGTTCAGCACAGATTTGCAGTCTTTGCAATCGCTTTGGCTTTGCAAATCACTATTTGGGTTAAGACCATTGTCTTAATTTCTAATCTTAAACATGAAAGCAATATGAAACATGTTCAGCAACGCAACAGGGTGTCTACGACCATCTGTAGGACAATATAACAATACATTACACATTATGTTTGTGAGACGCTAAAACTGGAGAATCAAGTAATTCAGAGCAAAATAAAAAGTACAGTGATCTTGAAATGTATGATATTTCCCGTGTGTACTCTGAACACATGTAACAGTCGACTACAAACACCCACTTCTACAAGCTAAACATTGCAACCAGCAAGCGGCCAAACGCATACAGTGACGCCACAGATGGCAAGTAAAGCTTTCAGAAGTGTGAAAGAACAGCCAGGATCCGGCAGATAGAATGAGGCGAACGGAAACCAGGAGAAAACATGAAACAAACACACGACGCCCTCAAATAAGACACAGACAGAGGTGGTCAGCGCGGCACACTGGAATCCCCACACCTGCACCGGCTCGAACGATGACCCAAATTCAGCACGTAATGCAAAAAAAAATTAAATAAAGAAAAAAATCAATGCAAAACAAGCCGAGATGAAGACGGATGGGAGCCTGTTGCTTCTGAGCTTCAGCTGGTTTTCTTTCTTCTTTCTTGGAAGGACCAAGTGCTTTCAGAAGATGTGCATTACTCCCCTTTGCATCCGTTTATCTATCAGTCCATCTGGGATCCATGATAGGTCTGACAGATTTTTTGGGAAGTGCGTGTGGATGCGGTCTCCTCCAAACTACACAGATACGTGTCCACGGACGATCAGAAAATGTCCACTTCCTCTCGTCGTCCTGTGACGTCTTTGCCGCTCTGTTTTATCTTTCAGGCTCCGCAGACGGAAAGTCTCTAAATCTCAGAGAGACTCGGAGGAGGCTGCAAGCTCTCTCTCTCTCTCTCTCTCGCTCTCTTTCAGGTTTCAGGCAGCCAATCACAGCGATCCAGGTCCCTCAAACACACACACACACACACACATGCAGCTTGCTTCGCTTTGAATGCTGATTAACATTCAGCACTTGTGCTCAGAGGTGGGACAGCGAGAGGGGAGAACATGGAATTATGAAATTATTATGGGAGAGAGATGAACACAAAGAACATCATAAAACTACAAGTGTGACTGGCGAATAGTCTATAAAAATACAGTCTATTAAAAAAAAGCATGAAAAGAGAGAGATGAGATGGGGGTGAAGCTCATTAAACCAAATCCAGCTCATATTTCACACCACAATCAAAAGAAAAAAATGAAATTACATATAATAATCATTTTTATTTATTTATTTGATTTTGATTTTTTCACATTACAATAATGGCAATGATTTTTTCTTTTAATTTGGGGTAAAATACAATATGACCTTCTAGACAGGTTTTATTATGTCTAATTATTTTGCTGTGCATATTTACTGCTAAAGTGTATGGTTTAACAATGAAACATTTTCAACCCATTTAACTTCACATATTTCTAGTTAATTCATAACGGATTAAGACAAAAATAATAAAATAAATATCCATATCCTTATCTAAGCACATTAAATACACAACTAGAAACGGTTTTCTTTTTAACTAATTTTAACATAGTAACACTGTATTTATCATAACATTTACATTTATTACTAAATATTTAATATTTATGCAATAGCATATCAAATACATAATATTAATAAAATAAAATGTCTTTAATAAACATGCACATATAAGTCTCTATATGAGATATGCTTGGTAACATCAAAAGGAAAGTTATTTAAGAAGAAGCATGTATTTCTTTTAAGATTTCTTAATAAAGTATAAAGATTGGGCCCTTATACAGCTACACTTGCACTTGAATTGCAGATGCATTTAAATATGGCTCATTTATTATTCATTGTACTGTAACATATTAGAAAATATATCTTGGGCAGAAGTGATCTGCATTTGTATAGCTTTAATATCCTAAAATATTACGAAAATATTTAATATCAAAGACTAAAATTTTAGCATTACTTGAGAAAAGTTGAACAGAAAATTTTATATGAATGTTTCCCTTTGCTTTAATTGCTTTAATGAAATGAAATTTAAATTCAGCTTAAATTAGCATTTCCTTGCACATCTTTACTCAAACTGTTTTCAACAAATTTGAAAACTCATTCAAATTTTTAAAACATGATTATTGCTGACCTGGATGATATACAGTATCTAGAATAGCATGGCCCACTGTGCAGGGACTGAATGGACGTCACCTGCACGGCCGTCTCGTCTGGACAAAGCGATGAGCTGCTCAGTCTGAGTTGAGGGAGTTTGCTCAACAGGAAAGAGCTAATTGTTTCCCTCCCGTCTGTCATTATCTCCTCTCAGTAAAATGGGTCGGCGTCAGTCTGTGACCACCCTATCAGTGCCACAGCCTCAGTCCCGCCCCCTCCGTCTCCATGACGACGACGCACTTCAAGCACTCCTCACCAGCGTGTGCAAAAGCCCACAAGCAACCCACGTGTGAGAGACAGGCACAAATCCACCGTCTTTCACCGATGCACTAAAGAAATGCCTCCTGCAGGGCACACAGAAAATCTTTGCATTTGACCTCATTTTTTTCCATCACAGATGAGACAAAATAATTTTGCCTGAATAAATGCATGTGCACAATACATTAATTGCTTTAGCCTTCGGATGCTGGTGTTTACATTAGTGTAAATAAAAAAAAAAAATAATAATAATAATTAAAAAAAAAACATTCCTACACTCAAAATATAACAGGAACTTATACAAAATTATTTATTAAACTATAGAAATATAAGTTATTTTATGAATAAACAAATACACTGAGCCTCTAAATAAATAAAAAAAAAAAACACTAAATAAATTTTATAAGTTATCTATAGTGATATAACATTATAAAGCATAATTTAAACCATATTATAAATAAAGGAGAACACTCTGTATGCATATTTGTGTAGAGAGAGAAAGATTAATGTTATATATAAATTAATATAATATTTTCTTATTACAATAATTATAAAAATTAATAAACCATTTATATATATATATATATATATATATATATGCCACATCCATATATAATTCTTCTGCTGTGCCTCACTGATGTGTGTAAATAGTCTTTGTAAGTAGTTCATCCAATCAGATTTTAGAGCCAAAACAATGCATTTTATATTAAACAATAATTAGCACCTCACAATAACAGCTTTGCTTTATATGACAATGTGTGAGTGAAATGTGCTTATGTAAGCTGCCCTGCTCAGCTGTTGAGTTTAAATGAGAGAAGCAGAACGAGTAGGAGGCAAGAGTGTGAGAACTGATGTTGCGAGGGACAGAGAAAAGGATCGCCGGAGGGAAAGAAAAGAAAGAGGTCGTCATAAAGCTATACAGACTGATTTAAAACACTTGGCATGAACAGCAAGAACACAGAGCGAGCTCCATCGGCTCTTCCTCGCTTCATCTACCGCTCTTCAGACGGTTTCTGTCCCAGCGAGAGTCAGTGTTTTCATCAACAAGATGAAGGACTGAAACACAAGCAGCTCACTGCTGCGGCTTTACCAGAGCACTGAGATTTCAAAGGATCCATGCCATGGAAAACAGGATTTTCTCTGCCTTTTTCCAGTCACAATGTGATGCGGCTTTGCAAAAAAGCCACTACTGAAGGACAGGTCAGTGCAAACCAGACTGAACCAACAGCAAACCCACAATTTGTTACTTTCAGAATAGCATACCATCATAATTATCTCTCTATATGTAGTACATACAATGTGCATAAACATTTTCTCCATGGAACGTGCAAAATAAACAAAAAGTATCCCACAAATCGATGCTTTCAACCTGACCTTCCACTTCCTATGTAAACCCCCCCCCCCAGAAGTTAAAAATACAGATACATATTTGCATGACAATAAGCATAACACAAGCACATGCTATACAAAAATAATAACAGATTTTTGCCATTTTTTTTTTTACAATTAACCTTTTTTTCCCCACTGTAATACTACTGAAAAACAATAAAATAAATAAAAATAAATGTATAAATTATATACACAAAATATAATAGTTAGTTTTCATTTTTGCATTATGAGCTTATTTTCATGACACTTAAGTACATTTAAAATCCCCTTCCCAGTGGCCCTCTAATGTAAAAACGTTCTTTTTGTTTTTCTATTTAAAAAAAAAAGTGAATATTGTTAAAGTCCTGCAGCAGCTTGAAAACCTCTCCTGCCTGATAACACACACGACGCAGCCGCTCTCGGCCCTGAAACCAATCTAAACCTCGTTTAGCTCATTAGTATTAACTCAAGAACTCATCTGATTAGTTCAGAATGTGCCTGCAGGGTTAATGAATGGAAGCAAAACATCCCCCGTTTCCTACCAATGACATTACAGCACTAATCTAATAATATAAACCAATAAATGACCTACTAAAGAGCTATCGCTTCCCACCGGGACACAGATCTCTCCTGCTTCAAATCACACACAGCTCTCAACGCTATAATAGCACAGCTGTCACATGACCACACAACCCGTGCCAACACGCACACACACACGGGTACGAACAACACACCTGCTGAACATCTCGAATCATCTACTAAAGATGGTCTATTGACATGCAGATCTTGTCTGTGGACAATTTACAATCAATAATAATGCAAGCAATACAGTTTCACTATGCAGCTTTAGTACGGAGTATTTATGAAATATACAGTACCTTAAGGAGTTCTTTCGGAAAATCATGGCCACTGTTTAGTCCTTCCAGATTCCCGATGAACTGAGTGCAGGACATTCGCTTGCCAACGTTCTGCCAACAGAAATGACCAACACACACCTGTTATTAGTCCTCATTCACCTGCGCAATAACACAGAAATCACACAGCAGAAAAATAAATAATAATAATACATTTTTTTCAGTATCTCCCACTATAGTGTGAAACATATTCTTACTTCTAGAAAACAACAACAACAACAAAATATTAAATACACACACAGAATATTAAATACTTTTAAATAAAATATATTATGTTTTGATACTATTTTTTAAAATAAACATTTCATTTATTTTCAAAAACAATGTAATTTTTGAAATACGAAAATTACTAAAACTAAAATAAATTAAAGCTAAACAGATCTATCTATCCATCCATCCATCCATCCATCCCTCCATCCATCCATCCATCCAGTATTAGGTTTTGTAATAATCTATTAGTATTTATTATTTTGTAAAATGCATATGTTGAAAATCTAAAATTTTTGGCAAAATTTTGGCAATAAAAAATTGGCAGAAAATGTGCTTAATAGTCATGATTCATGAAGACAATACCATAATTCAGAAAAACTTAATGGACCTAAAAAAATAAGCCTAACATTTCTTCTAAAATATTTCCAGGACATTTTGTCACCAGATTTGGCTTTTGATGCATTAAAAGGTGCTCAAAAAGTGTACGAGTTTTTAACTTATTGCACATTTTTAGAGGAGATGTCAGAGTCGAGCATTTTCCACCTCTGAAAGTCAGCACGAGATGTCCTACATTTAAACTGCGAGAGCATGAATATATGAATGTCTGGAGCTGCAGAAAGGCTCTGGAATACATCGTCTGATATTGTGGACTGAGGAGTTTCATCAGAGGAAAGCTGAAATCGCTCACAGCTCTCATCAGGACCATAAACCTGTTACCATGGCGACAGCGAGTCTGGCCTATAACAGGCATCATGTGTTCGCTGATGGCCCTAAACCCTTTAACAAAAGCACAGGAGCCGCGCTAAATATCCTGCCAGCAGACAGACATCAGCAGTGATTGACAGACCACAGATCCCTCCAGACGTCCATCTCTCTGCATCTTCCACAGCTGAAGGGTTAAACAACGCTTGCACTCCACAGAGTTACATTAAGAGCCATTAAGAGTCTGTTATTATTCCTTTTGTTCTTACACACTGAGACAGAAGTCAGAATTATTGTTTGCGACAGTATTTCTGAGCATATAGAGCTGTTGACGTCAATTTGTAGACCAAGCTGGAAGGCTTCAGGATCCCTTGAGTATTTCAAATAGGTTTTTAGATTGGCGGTTAACAGACTTTCATGTCTTGTTCTATAACAAATTACACACGTCAAACATGATCGCTAAAATCCTTTAAAAACATAAGTTGTGACATTAGAACTACACCTATCACATGGAGGTGAGTTTAAAAGCCAGACAATCATATCAGTCCTTATAAAGCAACATGGTAGCAAATTATTTTATTTCATAAATCAAAAACTGCTGCTCCAAAAATCATTCCCCCCTGGTATTTTCAGAGGAAAACTACAAGAAAACAAAATGCATAATGCATTTTGACAAGCTCACATATTCAAATGGTACAGAAAAATGTATATTAAAACTACACTTATAATCCATTCAATACAAAAAATATGGTAAAGTATCTAACTTAAAACTGAATATTGCATCCAGTATCTGTGTGCACTATGCATTTTGTTTATTAGATTATTGTATTAATAGCTTATCAACATGTTAATGGTAAACTGTACTGAAATCAGTAGTGATTTGGCTATTGTTAACTAAAAACTAATACTAAAACTATTTGGTTTGTTTTTGGTAATTAAAATGAAGCTTAAATAAAATAAAACTTAATAAAAATAAATATTACATGTAAAACTTAAATTTAAAAAACACTTACCTGAAAAAAATGAAATTTAGCAAGGCTGAAGCAGTACAATTTATAAAACTAAAATAAAAAAGAGCTAAAGAGAAATGAAAAAAATAATTTAATTTAAGCAAATGAAAATGAGAAATTTTGCCTTCACAACTTACTGAAATAGGTTCAAGTTAAAATACTAAAACCAGTAATATAATGTATAGAAATATATAAAAAAACTAAATAAAATATAAATATATGATGAAAAACAAAAACATTGCTTCACAACTAACTAAAATAAGATTTAGTTGAAGTACTAAAATTACTTAAACTAAAATAAAAATACAGCTAAATATATATATATATATATATATATATATATATATATATATATATATATATATATATATATATATATATATATATATATATATATATATATATATATATATATATATATAAAATTACCTTCAAAATTAAGTTTAACTTGAAGTGCTAAAATGACTGAAAAACTGAAAAATAAATAAATAAAATAAAGATAAACAGAAATGTAAAAAAAAAAAAAACTATAAAAATTTTAAAAAGCACATCAAATTACTATCAGTAGTGATTTGTGTCTCCTGTTGCTGCCTGTGTTAAAGATTCAAATTCATGTACTGTATATTTTTAATTCACCTTTTCACTCAAATTGTAATGCTGACAATATCATTTGCAATAAAAAATTTTTTTAATAAACTGGAAAACTATGTCTCAGGTCTCAGCCTTTGGAAACCCAATGCATGTTCTTGGATGTGTGCGACTGCACTGCTGCAGTGTTGTTGAGATGAAGATCTGACCCTGCATTACTCTTGTCTGTGTGGTGAAGTGATAATTCAGTGATCTGATAGAGTTGACTCACGTGGCCGTGCAGGTCTGTGTTGAGCAGCATAAGAGCACAGGTCAGCGTGTGGACACTGTCTGAGAGACACAATCACACACAAATACAAATTTACACATGTATGTTGTGTTTATTATGTGACACACACACACACACAAGCTGTACCTTCAGATAGCGTGAGAGATGAATTGCACTGCATATATCGACGGGAAAAGTGTGCCAAGATCCGCTCTCTCTCCTGCGTCTCACCTGTCAGAGCAAACTCGAGCAGAAATGCCCTGAAAAACACAAGCAACAATAAACAAATGCCCTGACATCAATACACAATGATGAAAAAATATTATAAGCCAATGTCATGATAATATATACAAGTGAAAATTAAATAGAAATTTAAAATGCTAAAATTCATTTAGGTGTCCAGTATTTCTAAATTGACTTAAAAAATCATATTTTATTTAGTTAGTACTTTAGTATTACAGATATAACTATTACTAGTAGTTAATTATTGCTTATTAATATTAATAATATTATTTCACTGTATATACAAATTATATACCACACACACACACACACACACTATTACATAACTATATATATAGTATAATATTACTAAACATATCATAAAAATAAATGCATGAATTTAGAATAATATTATTAACACACAAGTGATATAATTATATTGTTGCTTATTAATATTACTTTAAATATACACAAAAATGTGTATATAGACACACAATGTGTGTGTGTGAAGGGATAGATAGACAGACAGACAGACAGATATTTTTGTGTGTAGTTAAACAAAAAGAAAATAATTTTTCATTTACATATTTAATGTGCTGACCTTAGAGCTTGGTCCAAAGTCATTTCAGTAAAATTGAAGTAGTGCAGATATTCCTCTGCCACCAGGCGACTGAAGTCATTGCTAAAAAGGAGTCAGATATGAAAAGACAGTCAAAGAGGATGACAATGCAAGAACAAACAAGGGAGACACGGGAGGAAGGGTGACAGACGCGACCAAGGCCTGTCAGAGATACACCGCTGGATGAACATTCCCATGATGCACCTGTCAGAGAGAGAAGAGCTCTTAAAGTACAGATGCTGTGAGCAATAAAAGCAGAGCCAGAGAATAAAAGCTGCATGAAATCCTGCGTTATATAACAGCGGCACAGAGCCCAGCACAGGACAGACAGAGATAGACACACCACAAGGTCAGAGAGAAGATGCTCAAACTCAACATGAACTCAAAACTGAATGCATTTACTTTCTAACATGTTCCTGATTTTATTGTGAACAATACATGAGTGCATGCTATTCCAAAAAAAGTATTATTTTGCTCAGAAAAATGTAATGACTTACTCCGTATGACATAAAAATTAATTAAAACAAAAAATATAAACATGCACAAGAATAAAAATACAGCATAATGTATTGCTAAGATATGTGTTATTGTTATAGTTAACTGAAACTATTAAAAAATCATTTTGTTAAATTAAATAAAGCTGAAATAATATAAACATTTTAGATGAAAAACTTCACATTAAAAAAACCTAGGTGAAAAATGTTCAACTAAATGATCATTTGAAATGTTGCCTTGTCAACTCACTGAAATGAGTTTAAGTACTAAGAATGACTAAAAATGAGCTTAAAACATATTAAACCTAAATAGAAATACAAAAAAAACAAACTAATATGAATAAAGCACATACCAAAATAAATAAAATGTAAACTTAAATTAAAAGAAAAACTTGTCTATATACTGTGTGTGTGTGTGTATATATATATATATATATATATATATATATATATATATATATATATATATATATATATATATATATATACATACACACACAGGTATATATCTATATCTATATATATATATATATATATATATATATATATATATATATATATATATATATCTATATATATATATATATATATATATATCTATCTATATATATATATGTGTATGTATATAAGTAACAAGACTAGCAATACCAAATAACTCTAAAATAACACTCTTGAAGAGGATTTACTCACTTTTTGCTCAAATGTCGTGCAACATCGCACTTCCTGAAGCCGTCGAGGTTGAAGAGCCGCTTGGCCAGACGTTTGGCAGAGTCCAGATCAGCACGGTTACCGTTACTGAGAGTGTCATTACTGCCCAAACCCAAACGCTCGCTCAGCTCCTGATCCAAACCTGGGTCCGCAGGAAAGCGAGGAGATTTCTCTCTGAACAAACACACAGATAAATCATTTTGCTGTGCTGAAGCCAATCATGACCTCTGAAAGCCCAGCTGGTGAACATTTTGTATAAAGACGTGAAGTTTCCAACACAATCTTAACTAAATTTTCTCAATGAAAGTAATGTTTTTTTTTCATGGTAACTTTAAGTACCATGCAAATACATTGTGTACAAGCATGGTAATCATTCATTACAATAACACTCAGTACATTACAGAACCACTGCACCACTTTTATAAAGGATGAAAACAGAAATAGACAAAGAAGCACCATTTCATGCAAGATGTACCTTGGTACTTTCCTATAAGAAGCACAATAAACATTGTAAGATATACAAGCGTACTAAAATGTATGGTGACTTCTGACACACCTCCACATTTTCAATGATATAATCATGAAGTCATTACAAATTAAGGTATGGGAATTACATAGTGACCAAAAACCTGGTTAAACAAATGTTCTTCAAACACATTCAACTAAATGACAGAAATATTATATTGTTTAAAGGAGATCACATATGAAATGATAGTGATTTGACACTAATAACACTGATGTAAATGTAGTATCTGGGATTTTGGCATAAATTGTAGTTACCAAGCTAAATAACAACCACAAACAGCTTTACAGTCAGACATCATTTCCATTTTGTAATGGTGTTAAATTGTTATTGCGCCCTATTGATCTGATTTCCTCTGGTTTCTATAAATGAACGTGGGACAGCAGTCCTCATCTCACCACTTCTTATCAGTGACTCACGCTAAATCCACACCAAAAACAAACAATGAGCACAAATGTGTGAAACTCAAACAAAGACGTCTGGAAGCACAGAAATGCTTCTTAAAGAGACAAGCACGACAAATGAGTCTTTACTCCATATCTGGGTTATTAGCGTTGGCAAACTAAAACCATTGTTTTTTTATTACTTGAAATAATCGATACATAATAAACATTAACAAATGAAAAAAACAAAACTTTGATTTGATTTGATTTCAGCTAGTTGCCAAGGCAACATTCCTCATAAATCCACAACATATTTTGGCAGAAATGAGTGAAACGCAAACAAAAACAACTGGAAGTGCAGAAACGCTTCTTAAAGAGACAAGCATGAAAAATGACTATTTATTCCATTTTTTTTTTTTCTCATTTTTGTTTAGTTAAGGTTGAAGTAGTAAAAGTTTAAAAGTAGTAAAACAGTTCAAACTACACACACAAGAAAATAAAAATACAGAAATGACAAAGACCAAAAAAAAAAAAATTCAAAATATTGACAAAACCCATAATAGTAATAATAGCAACTAAGATAACACTGTTCCATATTTCTGGAAGGAAATGTGAATAATTTGGAAGACATAGTTTTGTAAGGCCCAAAGAGAAAAAACAACTTAACTGTAACCATTTGAACATTTTATGACGATTCTCAAAAGTGAGTGTTGTTTGCCCGTTGTAGGTGTTCTAGGTTGTTTCCAGTTTTATAATACCAAATTATGAGCAATAACAACAGTTATGCTAATCTTTTCTGCTTAATACTGCTATATTACATTCATTAGGACAATGACAGATTAATACAGCAATACAGTGCTGATCTGCATCCAGTCCAAACAGTTTCTACCTGTACGGTGTGTGGCAGCGGGTCAGGACGCTCCTCTCCTTCAGCGTAGAGCAATGCCAGCAAAACACTGAGTGGGCTTTTTTCCTCAGACCATCTCTGCCAAAACGCCTCTGTGATGTGACTCTCTGAACCTGAGCCATGTTTGAATTAATGCTCAGCTTTTCGCAGTCCACCTGAGCCGTTTGTCCAGCGACTGCGCTCTCAGTATCTCCTCAGGTGTTTGAGGACATCTCTGTGAGACCGATGCTGCGGTTTGAATCTCTTTGTGACTGAATTAATCTGTTTTTAGTCATTAAATATCTCTATTTCAAAGATGAAATTTCAATCCACCCTCGAACTGTTTAGCTCACAAACTTGCCAGATATTTCCTTCCCAATGAGTTTCCCACTGCTTTCTCTCTCTTTGTGAATGTTGTTGACGCTCCAATGACCTTCTCAGTTCAGTGTGGCATGTAACATCTCTCAATCTCTCCCTCTATAGTGACTCCTCAGTTCACATGCACTTTAAAACGCACAACCCACTTGTTTTCTCTCCCATGATGCTCTTTATAATAGTGATAAAGTAATTTAGGAGTCATATGATCACGTACACACTGTTAACTATACATTCACTCCTCAAACGTGTGCTTTATCTTTCTCTGTCCACACAGTTTAGTTATTTATCAGTGTGACAGACACGTTCTACAACTAAAATCACTTAAATGTATTTACTTCTGCATTTACAGTAAGTGTGGCCATCACTCCTAAAATGTAGCAGTACCATTTTGCAGTAAACAACCAACGAGTCAGTAGAAGTGACTTGATAGAAAACAAAATGCATTGCTGCTTTCACAATAAATATGAAGCAGCACAACTGTTTTCAACATTGATAATAATCAGAAATGTTTCTGGACAGCAAATCAGCATCTTAGAAAGATTTCTGAAGGATCATGTGGCACTGAAGACTGGAGTAATGATGCTAAAAATTCAGCTTTGATCACAGAAATAAATTACATTTTAACAGATATTCACACAGAGAACAGTTATTTTAAATTGTAAAAATATTGTCACTATTTTTGATCAAATATAATGCAGCATCGGTGAACATAATAGACTTCCCTGAAAAACACCTTTAAAAAATCTTACCGATCCCAAACTTTTGAATGGTAGTGTTTATTCACATACTTGATGATTAACCTTTTACTATTTTCTCTGTACTCTATGTAAGAAAAACACAGCCAAACATAGAATGAAAGAGAGAAAGGGAGAAAAGTTGAGGTTGGGTTTTTCTGTGCCGCTGGGCTTAACGTTTGGCTAAGCACCTTCACAATGCTGCTACTGTTCCTGCCATGCCAAATGAATAACACACACAATTTTAACTGGCCTAACAATTGAGCACTCATTATAAGACCACTAGGATTTGATTGGTTGATAGGTTGGCTGACCACAGCAAATCCATTGTGATGCGTTTCTTTTATTAGGTAAACCGTTGCACTTCATCCATATCTAACATAGGGGTTTTTTATACAATACGGGCAATTGCAACAGTGATGCTTTTAATACTAATAATATGCTTGATTCTATGTGACGCCTTTGCAAATCGCACTTATGATTAATTGTCTCCACCTAGTGGTTTACTTTAGCTACTACAAGATGGTAGTGTAATATTGCAGTGCAATGCTACACTGTGCCTCCAAATATATATAGCATTTACAACAGGTGCTAACTTTTTTTTTATAAGACAAAAACAGAGTACAGACATGAGACATATCACAATATTCATGCTATAAATAAGGATTTATGGAGTAAAATTCCTCTGATTGTGAAAATATATTTAATTTTTCAAACTATTTCCAGCCTCCTGGGTTTCTCTGTGTCTCAAGGTGATCCATGCGGCAGTAACTTCTGTTCTCTGCCAGCAATCGGCTTTGCCTTTCATCTGTCCTTCTCACACACACACACACCTCTATCTAAACTCAGCCTGCAGTCAAGTCACAGGCACAGCAGATGGAAAAGGTTAAACCGACAGACTAATAGGTCATTCAGAATCATTACGCAGTAAATTAGCAACACTTGGATAAATAAAGGGAATATTGCTTAGAATCCACCTCAAGCAATTCACCCCTAGCCTGTCAAAACAAGCTGAAAATGGGATGTGCATATATTATATAATAAATTAAATATAACATAATTTGTAATATTTTATGTATTAATTACTTAGTTACCATAATAAACTCTTGTTAGGGGTAATATATCAGGTAACCTCCACATCAATCTCACAAAACGTTCTTATGATAATGAGGTGAAATATATTCTGAACATTTCTTGGCAGTTTTCTAAAAATTCACCAATACTCAAGTCAGAGTAAACAAAAATGCAGTATGTTTTACTTCAAAAGAAATGGTTGCTTGAATACTCCCTCTGCTGGAAAAACTGAGCCATTAAAAAGAACATTAGTAGGTCAGGTATACTCCGGGCTTGTCCAAATAGCCACACTCGCGGTCTTGACCACTTGTCTACTTACATGACATATTTCCTCTAAATGTTCAAGGAGGCACGAAGAATACAACTTTTCATTATCCAATGGGACACATTTATAGTGTTTTAAAAATTCAAGCATTTACAGAGCTTTGTTTTGATTTTCAATACTTTACATTTAAAAATACTTCTAAATGTCTGTTCAGTAGTCTCTATAACAGAAGCACCACAATTGTTAAATTGTGTTGTCTAATTAAGTGATTAAAAAGCAGTTGCAAATGTTGTACAAAATAAACATACTTCTATTTGCATTTTTTGGACCTCTCTGCAAAAAGTTTCAAGATTTATTTCCAGAACACGATGCATGATGGGATACACTTTGCCTTGTATACTGCTCCAGAGCAGTGTTTGAAATAGTGTGGATTTAGTGTGTGTTAAGGGCACTGAGCTTTAGCCCTGGGAAAGTCACGTGCAATTACTTCCTGATGCATGCAAGTGCTCTCAAGTGGCCAAGACTGCACGTGTGAGTATTTGGACAAGCTCTCAGAATGGCATACTTCCATACTACACAGATGACCTTCTACAACCATAACACACTAGTAAATTTTCCTAGCCAAAACATATAATTGCTCACTTAAGTGATGAAAATGACACAAACCTGGGCAGTGAAAGAGGTGGGTTGCTCTGCCAGCTCTGTCCGTTGCGATCGTCGGACCCGCTGCTGAGACGTTCGCTGGATGGCGCCCGTGTGGCATCTGTATCCCCTGTTATCGTCAGCACCGACTCTGAGAGGCTAGGCATCTCTATGTGTGCCAATGGCGCAAAACTGAGCTCAACAATTTGCCGGGCGCTCTGGTAGATCTGACCCTGTACCTGTGGAGTCAGTGTGGGGAGGTCAAAGGTCAGGACAGTTTGAGTGCTAGAGGTCAGAGGGTCGAGACTGTCAAGACTGCTGTAGGAGGTGCCCTTGGCTCTGTGTGACTCCATGATGTTCTCAAAATGCCGGCTGAATGTGTCCAAACTGTCTCCGGACCTTCTGCGAGGACCACGGACCAGGATGGGAGATTTTAGAGCTGGGTGGTTGTTACTGAAATAATCGTGAGGCCTAGAAAAAGATAGGCTTGTTATTTCTGATATTCTGAACCATAATGAATTGTTTAACAGTTTCTTAAAAAAAATAAATGCGTGTTTGCCACTTCCCACCTCTTTAGCATGATGCTGTAAAACTCCTCTTCCTCATCTCGCTGATCAGCCAACAGCCTCCTCACATCGCCCTGCATCCTGACAGTGACCCAGCTCGCAACATCCTCCTCTTCCTCCTCCTCCTCTTCCTCCTCCTCCCCATCCTCTTGTCCATCTGTTCTTTCATTCGGCATCTCACCTAGCGGGCTGCTCCCAGCAAAGGAAGTTCCCATGACACTTCGGTTACTTCCAAACGCTGAGTCAGCATCCTCTTGCTCCGCTAACAGCACCTCATCTATGTCTGTCTCCCGGTAACATCGTAAAGGAACGGCATCCAAATCGGTCTCGGAGTATTTCAAAGTTCGCCAAATTATGCCCGTTTTGGGGGAGGTGCCTGGGGCTGCGGGGGGTGGAGTCACTAGCTCCACCTCCACGTGTTGGACGTCATGATTAGCTCTGAGAGCAAGCTCCTCCAATGGCAGGTAAGAGGGTGGTATTGGGGTGGAGTGGCAACTTGGTGGAGCTGTGGAGGATTCTGGAACATCTAGGTGGATAACAAAAAAAAAAAATGTATTCAGCTATGAAGTGAACTTAATCAGCTTCGTTCAATGGATACTGGCAATGTTTTGTTGATGACTGTATTTCAGCTCAGTGATATTGTAGTGTTATTCCACTTTCATATGAGAACACTCAAACACTTTCATACACTTGAAACCATCTAAACCAGGGGTGTCAAACTCAGTGGAGGGCTGCCGCCCTGCAGAGTTTGGCTCCAACCCTGCTCCAACACAGAAACCACGTAGTTTTAAAATAAGCCTAAAGAGCATGATTAGCAGGATAAGGTGTGTTTAATTAGGCTTAATGAAGCTAAACTCTGCAGGGCTGTGGCCCTCCAGGAATTGAGTTTGACACCCCTGATCTAAATGTATTTCTGCTTAAAAATAATCCTAGAAAACAGCACTTAATTGCTAATGCTGGCATCTATGACTTAGTTCACACTGCACTGACTTAGGTCTGTCTTAATGCTCAGATCGGATTTTTTGCTGAAATCCGTTTTTTTTGCGCTGTTGTTCACATTGTCATTTAAATGCGACTGCCATCAGTCTCATGTGTGAACCATATACGGCCCTGAAGAAGACGTGACGTCAGACGCAGCGCACTGTGTTTGCGGAAATAAAAATGGATGCTGCTCGTGTTAGCGTGTGTTTAGCAATTTTTAAGCTAATGTGCAATCGGAGCCTAAATAACGAAGTCTGCCATTGTGATTTTAATCTTCCCGCCTCCTCCAGCTCTGAATTGTGACGTCTGTCACATTTCAATGATGTAAAAATCGCATGAAATGCGACATGGCCGTTCAGACTGAAGTCGCATTGCAAAAAATCGGATATGTATCCGATTTAGGACCACATATGAAAGTGGCCAAAATCGTGTTTGTGCTGTTCAGACTGTAATACGAAAATCAGATATGGGTCACGTTTGGGCCACTTTAGCCTGCAGTGTGAACTAAGCCTAAGTGATCATTAAAACTGATATTAAAGAGGTCAACTGGCTACTCACTCTTTTCTCTTTTGCTGGCAGTGTCTTCTGCTGGAGTGCCAAACAGAAACTCCCACTTGGCACGAGCAATTTTCTGACAGTGCAGAGATGGACCTGGCACTAAAGAACCGCCATCAGACTGCAAGACCCACACAATATAAACACATTAGCTTATAATAAACAGTGAACTCTATGTACTTGCAAACAAAGGGCCTCATTCATCAGAAGGAACTTGTTCAAACTGTTCTTAAAACACTGCAGTGAACATAGCTAGAATTCAACCATTAATGCAAGAATGCTTTTATGAACAGGGTCTCACCTGTATTCCTGATGATGGGTGATCTGATTGGTTGCTATTCTGGCTGGACTCAGGTGAGATGCAATCTCTGTCTCCTAGGCTTCCCGTTACTCCACTAGAGCTCGGGGACGACCCAACCAAACCCTGTTGATCTCCAAACCCTTGTTCGTCCTCTCCTCTCTCCCCCTCTTCTAATACCACCGGCCCTAGAAGCAAAGCCTGTCTTCTCCTCCATTCTACCCGTCTCCGTTGCTGTGTTAGCCTGGTCACCTCCTCTACACTTTCCCCAGGGCTGTGGTTTCCTCCACATACCAAATTGCTCACAATTTCCTCTCCTCGTTCTATGACCTCAACCCTATCGCTTTTTCTGTACACTGGACTGCTGCTCTTGAGATTACCTTCGAGTTTTTCTGACAAAATGAATTTCCCTTCCTCTTTCTTTGCCTGCTCTTTCCACTGCTGTCTAGATGTCCAACTGACCGGAGAATCGTCCACACTTTGACCGATAAACAACCGCCTGGAGATCTCCACGCTTTCTGCGACAACATGGTCATCCCAGTCCTCCTCGTCCAGGAACCAGGGTTCCCCAGATGTCCACTCCTCTCCAGTGTACTGTGGAGGCTTGTGACGGTGTAAAGTGGGGCTGTCAGAGACTGGCAGGTCAGCTCTAAGCTGACGAGGATCTCGGAGTGGAGAACACACGTCTGCTTTGGACAGACTTGGATGAAGAATACGAGATGGGAGGGCTGGAGAATCGGGGTCTCCTCCCACTGGGACAGAGCAGAACGAATGACTGGCCAGGTCATCTCTTAAATCCAAGCTCTTAGTAGCTGGTGCTTCATGCAGGTGCAGAGGAACCCCATTTGTGGTAGAATGGTCTTCATGCACAGGTATGTTCATCTTGACAGCCGAATGATGCACTGGACTCTGCTGTAAGGACTCGTGCTGGATTTCTCTAGAAGGATACCCATAGTTTGTGCTGCTTAGATTAGATGAACCCTCAAAAACAACGGGAGGAGGGGAACTTCGGACCTCGTTGAAAATTGTTGACACCTTGGTGGCCTCTTCTGCAATCTTGCGGGCTATCTCAGGACTGTTCAGAGCTGAGGGGTTATTGCTTCCACTCAGCTGGTTCAGACCATGAGTGGGTGTGTTTGTGAGGCTGGTCCTTTGCCCTGACAGAGTCCTGTCTTCAGCCCGGCTTCCCCATCTTTGACCGACTGGAGCGGAGCAGTCTTGCTTTGAACTGAGGTTCTGCTTGGGGCATCCTTGGGACCTGGAGGTGGATTTCTGCTGGTTGTTGTGGGATGAGAAAGCATCTGATGCTGGGCTTTCAGGGACACCACATACAGCTCCTACCCTGCCTTGGTCAGGATCATGTCGGTAGGCACTGCAGTTTGGCACTGGTGGGCCTGCCCAAGACTGGCATCGTTCTCTATGGCGCTGATGAAACTCCGGACTCCAGTTTGAGCAATGAGAAAACTTACACCTCAGTTGGGGAGACCCAAATTCCTTAAGGGCTCGCTGTGTTGCAGCTTGACCGATAGGATCCAAAGTAGAACCCATGTGCTGGTGAAATGGACTATTATTGCAGGTAGATTCCGCAGGTCGTGACCACACTGGGTCACTACACTTCTTATGTGGACAAGCCGCTACCTCCTTTATTCCACCGGGACTATTACACGGACTCTCTATGGTTTTGACATGGGCCTTCTCAATGTAGCTGAAAGTGACCACGGACCTCTGTCCGTGCATTGGTTTAGAGTTCTTGTGATGGCTGCATGCTCGACAAGGTGTCTCAGGACCAGATGTCCGTCCAGAGTTTGACGAGTGGGCATGTTTTAATTGTTTACTGTCAATATTGTTATTGAGGCCCGAGGACACTTCTTGGAATGGTTCCTGCTGGGGAATGCTGCGTCTTTGAGGGGAATCCAGAGAATTGTGTGAAGGCTCGAGTCTGAAGCTAACATTTGGCCTGAATGTGCTGCTGGGAGGTGCGGGACACCCAGATGCCGCCTGTGCTAATTTGGTCAAAGCTTCAATGGGACCATCTTGCTCCACTCTCACAGGAGAGAGTGTCTCACAGGTAGTCTCACAGGAACTACCTTTCCCATCATGCTCTGGTGGGGATCTTACCTCCACATACAAATGAAGGACTTTCCCAGTTTGAGACATGGCGTCATAACAGTACAACACAAAGAGAGACACTGAGATGAAGACTAAAGAAGAGACGAACAGGGAGAGACGGGGATATTTTCTCTGTTCTGGTCGGTTTGTGAATTCCTGTCGGTTTGTGAATTCCACTTGTCTGCGAGTGTACTTTTAGTTCATAGAGATGCTGTTCTTCAGAAACCCTCTCCTGCCAGACCAGCTTCTACAGACGGAGATGGCATGGAGCATTGCACCTAACACATGGAGAAAGACAGACAATTAATAAATTACAATTGTTCAAGTGATACACATACGTTTTGTGAAGTTTTCCTGGCCACAGTCAGCCTTGGATTTTTCAAGGTTTTAAAGCTTTAAACCTGATGTCATTAATGCATGTAAAGCTGCTTTGAAACAACTTGTGAAGAGTTATATGAACAAAAATTATTTAAATATTTGGTGCCACGGGTACATCATGGGTTGTGTCATTTCAGGTTAACATTAATTGCTAAACAGGGCCTGTAAGGACAACTAAAATTGCTCCAAGATACAAAACTTGTGAAACAAAACAACATGGCAGAGAAGTAGAGTACATTTCTCGGTCATGACATATCAGTAGAAATTCAATTATAGAAATGCAGCACCCTGATTATATCAGCAGCAGTCATCTGACTCTCTTTTTTACCCACTGATGACATACTCATTCTATAGTTCACCCATCCTTTAACCAATGAGCTCTAATACTAAACAAACAGAGGTAATGTTCTCCAGCAGAGACTAAATACACCACTGAAAAGAGACTTCCAGACTGCATTTCATTGTCATACTCTTTTGAAATCGACTGAAGGTATTTTACCTTTTTTGCAATATTTATTTTTAACAACGCCATTCTGTTTGAAAAATGCCAAATTGACCATCTGCATGAAGGGATGGGCTTATTTACTGTGTAGCAGAGAAATTAATCCCTAAAATCCTACATGGTTACACACACGCATACAGATTTACGTCATGCACTAAACCTCAGTGACTCATACAGTAAACTCCCATCCAGGCCAACAAATATTAGCAGCGTGTATAGAAGAGAATACTGATATACCTTCATCTAAACTATGCAAGGGAAATTTCAAATAAGGGAATAAATCGACATGAATATTGGCAGAATGCTATGATTGACTGATCAGAATCAAGTTCTCCATACATTTTCACATATGCACTGATACAAATAAGCAATTGTGTATTATTTTGCTTGGAAATATGATGCTGTTCTAGAAAAGTGCTTCCTGCAGTCTCTGAGACGCCCGGTGATTGATTGAAGGATCTCTCTTCTCTCATGTCATGTGTGTTGCACACACACACTAACATGCTCTTCTGAAAGTGCAGGTGCATGTCATTGTCTTTGCTGCTGCAGCACAAGTGAAGGATAAATGAAAGCCACTCTCATGTCAACAATCAATCAGCCAGACTCTCTAAAACAATGCATGCATGAACACAACCTTTTACTCCACTGACACCATTTACTCCCAGAAAGGCTCTTTTCAGGGATGCCGGAATGTAAGCTCACACTACGGTGGCCGAGAGAGCTCAACGCGCTGCAAACAGATAAAACACCTGCAAATAAAGAAAACAACTTCCTCAATTTGACAACTCTGAACACACTGAAAATGCTCAAAATGTTGTGAGCATTTGCACCACCTGCTGTCAAACCGATGAAGATGTTTTCTTGATTTGCAGGTGTTTTCTGAAGTTGCAGCGCGTTGAGCTCTCGGCCACCGTACCACACAACCGAAAGTAATGCACTTCTGCTGGCTCGCATTAAAAGTACATGCCTGGTATCTAGACCAGGTCAAGGATTTGCTGGTTAGCATGCCCCAGTTAGCCCCTGCTGGTAGATGGCGTAACAACACCATCAGGACCCAAAAATATCCTTCTCCATTGGTAGCTATTAGAAATTACAATATACATTAAGATATACATTATTTTTTTTGTCAATATGATCCAGCTGAACTTGAACACTAATTTGCTACAGATTTACAATGTCCTGGCATGAACTGTTCTAATTTAATATCTCACAATTTCTACTTTTTTTCTCATATTTTTTAGAAAAAGGGCAGAATTGTGTGATGAAAACGACCTTTTTTATTCTGTGGTGGAAACATCTACTAAACTGGCAACATATTAAAGAAAACTTTACATCTGAGTACACATTCTAGAAGTTGTAAAGTTTACGCTTGGGGAAAATGTGTTCATGCATGCATTTGATTTGAGCGAACAGAACAATTGCTCACTCAAATATAAGAAAAACAAACCAATCTGTATAAAAGCAGCCAACGTTAAAGAAAGAGTGGATCTAACTGTTACATTCCTTGTTTGTATTTGTTTGTCTCTTGTATTTTTCGTTCTTTTTCCTCTTTGTCATTTTGTCTTCTTGATTCTTAGGGTTCGTCTATTGGCTGACTCAGTTCACCGGTCGACCAATTACACTGGACCTACCCGTCATAAAAGGGGCCGTGTTTCCTTGGCTGTTTATCAGTCATCCTGCTTCCAGTTTTCGTCAACCGCGTTCATTCTGTTGTTAAACTGAGTTATGGATTCGGTTTAGTTTAAGGTCTGCTGAATTGTTTAGTTGATCCGTTACTCTTTTCGTTATTTGTTAATTTGAGACTTGAGTTTTTGCCTAGACTCATTAAAAACCTTGCTTGTCAGAAATTGAGAACACCTGTTACTGAACGATTAGTAGGCTACTTTAATTATTAGTTTAACATGCTGTGTAATACAGATTATCTAAGCCAGACCAGTATGGCCTTTGTCACCTGCGACCTGTTAGAATAACCCTGGGAAAAGGAGATAGGTAAGCCTTTGTATTTAAGTTTAGTTTCCTCTTTTTGTTAGTTTCAGGTAAGGTGTGACAGCCATCAGTGTATTTTTGTTATTAATGAGAGTAGTTTAGGTTGGGCGTCAGATACGGCAAAGCTTGCGGTTTTATT
Source organism: Barbus barbus (assembly GCF_936440315.1). Lineage (NCBI taxonomy): Eukaryota > Metazoa > Chordata > Actinopteri > Cypriniformes > Cyprinidae > Barbus > Barbus barbus. The sequence goes on from NC_136760.1 coordinate 26,894,079, forward strand.
TCTACATTTTTCGTTTGGTAGTTAGATTAGTTGGGTTGGGGTTTAATAATTAGAATTTTGTTTTTTATAATTTCTTTGTTTTGGTGTCATTAATTTTTCTCCTTTTTCCCATTATTTAAATAATATATTTCTAGTGCTGTCAAACTATTTATTATGTATATATAAATACACACACATACAGTACATTTTTTGAAAATTTTTACATGCATTTACATGTATTTATATTCATATAATTGATATAATATAAAAATATTTAATATATAAACAATTTTTCTGAAATATATGCATGTGTGTGTATTTATATATACACAGTGCACACACATTTTATGTAAACAAAAACTTTTATTTTGGATGTGATTAATCGCGATTAATCGTTTGACAGCACTATATATTTCTTTAACGATTGTAATCAGTACATTTCAAAATAAATTGACCTTGTGTTAAATACTCTTACTTACCTCCCGGACATTTTCTTCCTTGGTTTGCTTCAGCGTCAGTTGTATGGGATGATATTAGACTCAAAATGATTAATAGATGCATGCACAATTATCCATGCACTGCATAAATTTTATCAGTACATATCATCCCATAATATCATCCCATACAGTTGTGTCTCACTTAAATGTTACGAAACATCCCCCAAAAATATCAAACACGTAACACTAACAATTAAAATTCTAGTCTTTTTTGAGCTAATATAAAATGAGTAAATAATATCAGATGCATTTTTTTTTTTTTTGGGTTAACTATTGCTTTAATTGTTTAAGCAATTTTGCACATCTTATAATTTGATATCAAATAATTGACTTGATTAATATTCATGAGATAAGTGTGTTCATTGGAGCCTCCATCTTCAAAATTCAACTTCAAAAAGCTTTGCTCTCAATATCATTCCTCTCTCCTTCACTCATTTTCTCCCTGGACTTTCTCTCTCCAAAAATACACACTCATACGTCTGCACTGCAGGAGAATTACAGGCCATCTCAACTAATTCACTGAAAACCATCTGCGCCGTCGAACCCATTTAAACAGACACCTTCACACCTTTATCACCAGCTCGCTGGTCCATTATAACCTTCCTCATTAAAGGCCTCGTTAAATATCACAGGCAGCTGCACATTTTTGTTCAAAATTCCCTGTGCGGTTTACTTGAAATACATGAAAGGAAAATGCATGTTGAGAGGTTTCGTGAGATTCATTTTACAGGTTTATTTGCACCTGAGAGTGAGTTTTAGTTCACTATAACAACAGAACCACCTGTAATACAAACACTTTATATAACAGTCACAGAGGAAAGAATGAGACACTTCAAGAGCAGTAATGGTTCCTCTCGGGTATCGGCGGTCCCCGGGTGTCTATTCTGCATGTTTACAGGCAGAATCGCAGTCTTATTAAACAGCGTTTCTAATGTCAACAGGCACAGAGCCGGATCTGTGCTAATATTAGCCACAGCATGACTATCCGACCGCAGTCCTGAGACTCTGCTTCAGAGGACAGCCAGCTGATTATTTAAGACAACATGATATTCAAGTGGACACTACTTACTTTTTTGAAGACTGAAATTTGTACTTTTGTGGCTTGAATATTACACTGAAAAAGAGGATTTTTCGAGATTGTAAGTATAAGAAAGATTACTGGAGTACATTGTACAATAAAATATTATTTCAGTTTTTCAACTAACTAACTAACTAAATAATAATAAAAAAATTATCTATCTATCTTTCTATCTATATACAGTGTATATCTATCAATACCTCCATAAGTATTGGAACAGTAAAGACAAAATTGCTCTGTTGGCTGTGGGGTCAAGACATTTGCAAATATGATTAAAAGATGAATATGAGACAAAACTACAGAATGTCACATTTTATTATTAGTCGTTTCAACACATAGATGTTTTACCAAATAAAAAGAACAGCACTTTTAGAGTTCATCCACTCATTGATGTGAGCATAAGTATCGGGACAGTTGAACATAAGGCAGATATAAAAGATTAAAAGCTATTATTTAGTTGCAGATCCCTTGCACACAATCACAGCAGTGAGTCTGTGACCCATAGACATCACCAGACTCTTGCTCTCATCCTTTCAAATACTTTTCCCAGCCTTTAATGAAGCCAATTCCAATTGTTGCTTGTTTTGTGGAGTTTCTGCCTTTACTCTCCTCTTCAGCTGGTGAAATTCATGTTCAATCAGATTTAAATCTGGAGATTGACTTGGGCAATCTAAGACTTTCCAGTTCTTTGCTCTTATAAACTCCTTGACTGAACTGGCAGGGTGTTTTGGGTCATTGATGCAATATGAAGCACTTCCCAATGAATCTGGTGGCATTTTCTTGAATATTGGTAGGCAAGATGGTTTTGTACCCTTCCAAATACATTCTACTACTGTCATCATACATTAAGTCATCAGTAAAGTTGAGAGGGCCTGTTCCAGAGACAGCCATGCATGCCCATGCCATGACACCACCTCCACCATGCTTTACAGATGAGGCTGTATGCTTGGGATCATTGCAGTTCCCTTTATTTCTCCACATTTTTGCTTTCCCATCACTTAGATAAAGGTTCATCTTTGTCTCATCGGTCCATAAACACAGTTCCAAAACTCTTCTGGCTCACCTTTGTGCTTTTTTGCAAACTCTAATCTTGTCTTTCTATTTTTGGTGCTGGTCAGAGGTTTGCATCTTGCTGTGTAGCATCTGTAATTCTGTGTCAAAGTCTCCTGAGGACAGTAGATTGTCAGAGCATCACCCCAGCTTTCTGGAAGTTGTTGGTGATTTTACAGACACGTCTTTTAGGGTTCATTTTCACAGCTTTTATGGTTTGTCTGTCATCAACTACTGTTGTTTTCTCAGCCGATCAGGTCGTTGTTGGTTGCTGGTGTCGCTGGTGGTTTCCAAACTCTTGATTTCTTCATGCCCTTTGTTTTTGCTAGAGCTCTAACTGACTTCCTCTTTTCTTTTATGTTCTATTTCATGTAAACAGTCTTGGTGAGAGAACATTTACTTGTATAGACCATATTTATACAAATGCTGTGGAAATGTGTTCTAAGGGTGTATCTGTTCCTATTGGGTGTAGTAATCATAATATAATAGCGATTACTAGAAAAACAAAGGTCCCTAAAGGAAGACCACAAGTAATTTATAAAAGATCATATAGGAAATTGTCAGAACTTAATTTGCAAAGCTGTAAATAATATATGTTGGGCTGATGTTTACAAGGAAGGTCATCCTGATGATGCATTGGCAGCTTTTGAAAGATTATTGTATTCTTTGGTGGATAAACATGCACCTATGAAAAAACACACAGTGAAGAATATTAGGGCACCATGGATTGATAATGAACTGAAGAGCGTAATGCTAGAACGAGATGTGGCAAACAGAACTGGGAATAAACAGGATTGGGAAGTTTATTGCAAATTGCATAATCAAGTAACTGAAATTAATAGAAAAAAAGAAAAGGACATTTTATAAAGTAAAAATAAGTGAAAATAAATATGATGGAAAAGAATTGTGGAATATTATTAATGAAATAATGGGTAGAAAATCAGGTCAAACTCCTTTTTTTATTGAGACAGGTGATTTATTCTTAACTAAATCAGATGAAATTGCCAATTATTTTAATGACTTTTTTATAAATAAAGTGAATAAACTTAGAGAAGAAATGTTAATTGATAATATTACATCAAGTGAAAGGCAAATTGAAAAAATAGCAAGCGATAAGCCAGCCCTATGCTTTGACAACAAGTGAAACAAAAAATATCAATGATAAATATAGATAAACCATCGGGAATGGATAACTTAGATGGTCGCCTTGTAAAATTAGCAGCCAGTTGATTGGCGGAACTAGTTTGCCACATTTTCAATATCAGTATTAAACAAGGGATTTTCTCTTTAGCTTGGAAAGAAGCAAAGGTCATTCCTTTACAGAAAAATGCAGCCCTGAGTTTTAGTGGTGCAAATAGTCGATAAGTTTATTGCCAGTTCTTAGTAAAGTGTTTGAAACAATAGTTTGTGAACAAATTAAATTTTTCTTTAAGGAAAAGGGTTTATTCTCTGATTTCAGCATGCATATCGAGTAGGACATTCAACAGGAACAGCATTAACACAGATAACTGAGGATTGTTTAGTACAGATTGATGATAGTAATTTAGTAGGAACAGTATTGGATGTACTGGGTCATAAATTATTGCTTGCTAAATTGAAACGTTATAAAGTTACTTCTCAAACTGTGAATTGGTTTAAAAGTTATCTGACTTATAGGAGGAAATGTGTATTTTATAATGGAAGTTATTCGGAAGTGAAAGAGTTGCAATGTGGTGTGCCTCAAGGAAGTTGTCTAGGACCATTGTTATTTTCTATTTTTACCAATGATCTTCCTTTGGTTTTAAAGTTTGCAAGCGCAGTTATGTATGCAGATGATACAACATTATATCTACCAGCAACATCAATTGAAAAATTATCTGCTGATTTAGATGAGGAGTTACAATTAGTGGTAAAGTGGGTACGGAATAAGATGGTTTTATATTTGAGTATTGTGTTTGAATCACATTTTAAACTTAAATTTAAACCACAATTACATTTATCTGTAAAGAGTGTGCCTATTGAACAGGTAAAGGAGTTATTCTTGATAGTAGGCTGAAGTGGTCAAAACAGATAGAAAATATGGGAAGAGGTCTATCAGTTATTAAGAGATGTGCAAAATTGTTACCACAGTATCGCATCTCTGAAATTGTGCAAGCAATGGTTCTTACTCATTTAGATTACTGTCCAGTGGTGTGGTCGAGTGCATCAAGTAAAGACTTTAGAAATTACAGTTAGTCCAGAATAGAGCTGCACAACTAATTTTGAACTGTAATAGAAGGGTTAATATTATGAAAATGCACAAAATTCTAGGTTGGCTACTGGTGAAGGATAGGGTAATTGTTTCTCTGCTTTGTTTTATAAGAAACATTTCAGTATCAAGAGTTCCAAGTGTATTTTACTGTCAATTTTTGTATAGTAGTGCTAGTCATAATTTTAACACCAGGCATGCATCAAAAGGATATTCTTTGCTTCTCGTTTCAAAAACTAATGCAAAGCAACGGACTGTAATGTATAGAGGAATGAAACCATGGAATTAATTGCCATCGGACATAACATGTTTTTTAATAAGTAAAATGAGGTTTAAAAAGATTGTTGAAGAAATATTTAATGGTACAGTAATAAGTGGACTGTTGATCTTGATGTTATGTATGAATTTTGGGTTTTTATGTTTTATTGTATTGGTTTTTGTTTTTTACTTGTTTGACCCCAGGAAGAATAGCCAGTACCTTCGTAGTGGCTAATGGGGATCCAAATAAACAAATACAAAAATGTTAGCATCCAAATTGCTTGCTTTTCTCTCAAAGTCAGCTCCCTCGTCTTCATGCTGGTTTGTGTGTCATCATCGAATGCAGGATTCAGAATACAGAAGTAATGGATATAACTGATACGACACATTTCCTGCTTTTAATATCTGAAGAATTAATGCAACAGGACACAGCTGATCACTTAGAAAGACCCGTGAGGCAACTGCTCCAATACTTATGCTCTCATCAGATAGAGGGATGAAACTCTAAAAGTGCTCAACTTCTTAGTAAAACATCTGTGTGTTGAGTCACCCAATAATAAAATGTCACATTCTGTAGTTTTGTCTCATATTCATCTTTTAATCATATTTGTAAATGTCTTGACTCCACAGCCAACAGAGCAATTTTGTCTTTACTGTTCCAATACTTTTGGAGGGCACTGTGTGTATATATATATATATATATATATATATATATATATATATATATATATATATATGTTACTGATTATATAGTTACTCTCTGTTTCTTTATAATTAATTGTGACATTTACTAGCAATTTCTGGGTGAAAATTGTTTCTATTTGTTTTCTAGTATTTGTAGTTATTCACATAATTTATAGTTTTGAGAAATCGTTTTTACACAGTCATCCATATGCTAAAATTTGACAATTATTATATATGCATGTGTAGGAAAATTATGACAGCGTTAAAAAAATTTCGGTAAAGTAATCCATTAATGATAACTTCAAAAATATGCAAATTACAGTGACAGCCATTTCTTTCTATCAAAGAAAGGAGTAAAACCGCCCATGAGAATGACAACCAGAACAAAACAGAATACAAACTGAAGACAGGCGTAACAGCAAAGCTCCTTCTGATCAAACTGATCCAAGAGGATTTAGCACCTTTCTGTGCTGGACTGATGAATACATGTGCACTGAATTACAAGAACGGCATTCTGTCGAACACAGAGAGGTGAAAGCTGTAGCCATAGAGACGGGCCTTGTGTCAAACGACTCCATCTGAATGAACGCCATCTCCCTCCCTCCTTCCCTTCCCGTCTGTCACTCGTTCAGTTTCTCACGACACTTCAAATAATGCACACTGGTTCCTGTCCAGAGGCACACCTGTCACTCTGACAGAGTACAAGCATATGCAGCAGGCTGCTGAATGTCAAATGCTTTCTGTGAATAGGACAGGCCTCTACAGGTAATGTGGGAGGAATTTCACTTTATCTAGCGCACACCTGACTTCAGTTTTTGGAGCATATTCCTGAGAACCCATATTATGCATTCAACACCAAGTTTAGATCCAAAACAGTAATAAACAGTACTTGGCTGCAAAAGACTGTAAAAATTCTGTTAATTAGTTGATAGTAAGTTTCCTTCCTTTATATGGCAAAAAAAGTGTAACAGATCTAATGAGTAATTATAGAGTAAAATACTGTTAAATGTAAATTTTTATAGAAGTGGAAAGTCACCTTAAAATTTACATTTGAAATTGAAAACCATAAATTGAATTTCATGTGTGACACTTCATATTTCTTATTTTAATATATCTTGATTTTCTACAAGAAATCAAATTTGAATTTCTTTAAAAATTGAACTTAATTTGAATAAAAATTAATAAAACTATAAAAATCAACTCTCGCCATCACTCACCAAAAAACTACTAAAACTTACAAAAAAAAAAAAACTAATTGCATTCGACAGGTCAAGAACCCTGCTCTGGAGAAGGGGAAGTGTGCGTGGGATGGTCGAGCCCTCGTATCATAAATGTGCTGTGACTTGTCCTCATTCCTGAAATGTATTCAGAAAAGATTGATCAACAACAGCTGTCATATTCTCCATGAACACACAGATGTCAAAAACACAAGTCCAGGAAACTACAGAGAAATCAATTACAGTCTTCCTTATGGTCACACTTCCAGACACCTCCCACACCTGATGAAACTATTTATAAAACTACTATTTTTACATCTGAAGAAGAGCACAATGAGTTTCACACAGAGGTTTAAAAACTTCGGTTTAGAGATATTTTAATTCCCAACCATAGGCATGAGCTGTAGAATATTAATATATAAAATGAATATATTTTAATTTCTTAATTGTATTTATTTATGTATAAATGAATAATATATTATAACAAACAACTCTCGCTCTCTCATATATATATATATAGAGAGAGAGAGAGAGAGAGAGAGAGAGAGAGATTTGCATTGTTATTTTACAAAGGTTTGAAAGTGGCTCATCTGATCAGAATTTGGATCAATCTATTCTGTTTTATGAGCTACAAAGAATCATTTCCTTGCTTCTTTCATCACTATTTCTGTTCTGTCCAAAAGACATACGAGTCATGCGACGGAGGTGATTTTCAGTCTTCCATATTACACCTCTCCTAATCACATAATAATACCAAAGATCAGAGTTGTTTTTCAAACACGCAACTCGACTTGAGGAATCATTCATGTCTGTAATGCAATAATATACAACGTTCCGTGGAAAAGTTTATTACTTAGTGTCAGGAGTTTGCTTAAATCCCTCGCGCTAAGCATGAGTGATAGTAATAGTGAAGCTCGCCTTAGCAAACACCACTGAAAGAGCCAAAAATAGCATGTGCTGATGTGGTCCAATGTATCTTATTAGCTCATGCTCTCACTTACACACACAGTCACAGAGAGACAGAGAGACAGAGAGACAGAGAGAGAGAGAGAGAGAGAGAGAGAGAGAGAGAGAGAGAGAGAGAGAGAGAGAGAGAGAGATCCTACAGACCTACTTTCTCCTCCTCTACTTAATAGGATTTATCAGCTTGAGTCTGTGAAACACAAACACACACCTGCGGTCCTGAGCCCAGGCCGTCCATTAACACAGCTAATCGGAGACCTTCAGGGAGAGCATCACCCTTTCTACACCTGCAGATCCATATAAAACATGTTCAGGCCTCATTGTTTCTTAAAATCAAAAGAAAAACATGAGAAACTGTCTTTTTGTTAAAATATTTAAATCATCAATTAAATTACCAAATGTAAAGTACAAACCATGATGTACAAATGTGCCATTTATATAAACATACAGTTGAAATGTGTTGGGTTAGTTTTTTTTTTTTTTTTTAATTCAGCAAGATTGCATTAAATTTATCAAATTATTAAAAATATTTTTAAAAATATTATAAAAATGCTTATTTTTATAAGCAAATAAATGTTGTCCTTTTGAACTTTATAATTATTAAAGAATTCTAAAAGATCGTCATGGTTTTGACAAAAATATTATGCAGCATAACAGTTTTCGACATACATTGATAATAATCAGAATTTAGCAGTAAATCAGTATATTATTATGATTTCTGAAGATCATGCGACACTGAAGACTGGAGTAATGATGCTGAAAATACAGCTGCAGATCACAACATATGTTAAAATTACATTTTAACATATTCACACAAAATACGTTATTTTAAATTGTAATAATATAATAATATATATCAAACATACCATCTTATTTCTTTGTTTTTTAATTTTGAAGTGAACTGACCTGGACATGTTCATGACAGGTTTTGACTCACTCAGCTCTCTTGGGTTCACACATAAAGCACTACATAACACATATTAAATAAACTGCATCTCTCTGAGGACATTAAAGTCTATTAGTGATAAAGTGAGTGAAAATTATAAATCGTTCAAGAATAGAAAATAAACAAAAACTTGACAACACATGACCTTCCTTTAGACAGCATTACACTGACCTTAAATCAATCACCTTTCTAACCTCGTGAACTCACATGCACTCAAACAACATTACTGTAATTCAATCCTCATGATGCACACTAATCACTTCAACCATCATCCACACAAATGAACACAATCATCCACTTAGACGGACCCCCTGATGCATAGCAGTCCGACAATGGCCATTTCCACGCAAACCCTTTCAGAGCCAATTATTTGAATTCGGGACGAGAATCCATGAGTTTATGATCATACGGTTGACGTTAATGGCTGGTCACCCTGCGAGACTGCCAATCTCAGACGTGGTATTAAATAACATTCAGGATTAATCACATTTCAAACTCAAGAGATGGAGTCTGAATCGAATTAGCGCTGGTCAGATGGCAGGTTTTTCATGGTACGAGCTCACTAATGGTCTCAAACCAACTTAAGACACATGCACATGTATTTTGTTAAGTATATCTCGAGGTGAGGTCACTAGGTGGACCGAAAACACCAACAAGTTGAGTGCAAGTCAATTGATTTTAATGCAAATGCAGATTACAGTGTTCAGTGCATCGTAGTTTGATCTCATGACATGCACATCGAATGCATTTCAGAGCTGAATTACTGTTAAAATGCGAAGCACTGATTCATGTGATTTAGAGACAGATGGAGAGAGTGGGAGAATGACAGGAGCGTGTGAAAGGAAACTTGTGAAAGGTTATTGAGGGTGTACAGAAGAAGGAGATTGTATGAAGCAGAAAACATGTGTGGGCAGCAAGCAGAGAGATGAAAGAGTTTCTCACTGATTCTCAAGCCTCATAAGAAGCATGTTACATGAGAGGATGACAGCCGGAAAATACTAATCAGACAGACAGAAAGAGACCGATGGAGACAGCGTCACTGTATGCCATATTGGACAATGCAATTAAATATCATGCAAACATGTTAAACTAATAAACCTACAGTATGATCCAGTTTCTAGAATAAACAGCAGATATAAGGCTGTTAATCTGAATTTTGGGTGATGTAAAGTAGAGTTTAGGCTCATGTCTAGAAAACATTGTGGAAAATGACCTACATAATGCTTAATGATGACAAAGATGTACTCAACTTTGCTGAATGTAAATGAAGAGTTATTTCACGACACTTGCTCAAAATGATTAAACTTCTGTACAGTAAATCAGCCAAGCAGGAATAGATTTCCGCTGATACAGGCGATGAAAATCCACGACACACATTTCTTAAGTAAAGATGAGATCTTTTTACAAACAAGTAAATATACAATAGCTAAGTAGCTAAGATCTAATTTTTTATTATTATTATTTCTTCTGCTCACCAAGGCTGCATTTATTTGATCAGAAATACTGTAAAATCAGAAATATTGTGAAATATTATTAGAATTTTAGACTTGTTTCTATTTGAATATATTTTAAAATGTAATTCATTTCTATGATCAAAGCTGAATTTTCAGCACCATTACTCCAGTCTTCAGTGTCATATGATCCTTCAGAAGTCATTCTGATATGTTGCTCAAGAAACATTTCTGATTATTATTAATGTTGAGAACAGTTGTGTTGCTTCATATATTTGTGGAAACCATGATGCATTTTATTTTTCAAGATTCACAGATAAATAGGCTGTTCAAAAGAACAGCACTTACTTGAAAAGTAATCTTTTCTAATATTATAAATGTCTTTACTGTCACTTTCGAACATTTTAATGTGTTCTTGCTGAATAAAAGCATTCATTTCTTTCAAAAAACAATCTTAACAACCACAAATGTTTAAATTATAATGTGAATGAATATACAGACAAGTGGAAGTACCATAGTGGCATACATTTTGCAATTCACTGCACTCTTGTCTGTTACTTTTGAAAAACTGATATGTGTAATTTTGGTGCCACATTCATCACTAAAAGAAAATTGAAAAAATAATAACTTTTCAAACAGGCTTCCCAATCACTGGCTCTGTCATACATTAGATGGACAAAACAGATGTCAAGCGATTGAGATCATTTTGGTGTGTCGGGCTGCTCAAGCAAATAAAAGCAATTTTAAAAATTTGAATGTGGCACAATGTTTATGCTTTTCAGGAAAATCAGCCACAAATGGTTTACTCCTAAATGTGCCTCAACAAATTATTTTACCATTGAAAAAAAAAAAAAAAAAAAAGCTTCAGCTTTAAGGACATTCATGAAAAATAATGACTTGATTCAATTACTGTATCAATTTACTAACAATGCATCAGCGTGCATTTCCAGTTTTTCCAGGAGATAACAGTGGGGAAAAAAAATGTGCATGCACAGTGTGCTGATAACTATATTGCATCAGCTGTAGAGCATATAAACTTCTTTTACATCTGAAATTAAGTCAAAACTGAGCTCAAAAAGCTCAAAGATAAGTATGTTATGATAAAAAAAGAGCAGATACGACAACGTGAGGAGTTTTAAAGGTCAAACAGAATGAATAGTGAGAGGTTTCATCAATCCAGTATAGCATCTCTCTTTCTTCATGCTGTCTGAAATCCTCTGCGACATCAAGAGATGAAGACAAAACATCAGACCCTCAGACAACACAAGACATGACTCATAATTTCATCCATCTGATCGTCTGTTTACCTTTCTCGCTCTTTCTCTCGGCGTGCTAAAGGACGTGCCATTTGTATCCCAAAGAGTCGCAGCACCTGCAGCTTTGTGTCAGACACTATAATTCATCATCCTTAAGGAGTCACACGTCTTTCTCAGGACAGCATCTGCCATAACCGCCAAAACCAGACAGAGAGAAACACGGCTCTTTCAACAGAGAGAGAACGATTGAAAGAGACCTAACAGCTTTCAACAGCGCTAACGATACACTGCTGTATTGACCAGGCTGATTAATCGGACAATTTCCTGGACAATTTGAGGTTATCGCATCAGCTGTTAACCACGCTGGCTTGACCGATTAACAGAAGTGTTAGTTTCTACTTGTGCCAATTGTGAAATATACCAGAAGCCCTGTCAATGAATAATAAGCATTTTTGTTTGATGTAACATAATATTCCAAATGCTGTGTAAGTCTCATTTGTCCTCATTATGTTTTGTATATTGGCATTATATCTCAATGTTAATTGCAGACATTGATTTCTGGAGAGTTGGATCCCCGAAGGCCGATATAATACAACTTAAAGGACTAGTTCACCCAAAAATGAAAATATCCTCACCCTCAGGAACATCCTGAAAGCGAGTTTGTTTCTTCATCAGATTTGGAGAAATGCAGCATTGCATCACTTGCTCACCAATGGATCCTCTGCAGTGAATGGGTGCCGTCAGAATGAATGTCCAAACAGCTGATAAAAACATCACAAGTAATCCACATCACTCCAGTCCATCAGTTAACATCGTTTGTAGTGAAAATCTGTGTGTTAGTAAGAAACAAATCTAACATTAAGATATTTTTAACTTCAAACAGTTGCTTCCAGCTAAAGTCCACAACCCAAAATTATGCTTCTTCCAATGGAAAAGTCCATCTTCTCTTGTCTCTCACATCAAAATCCACTGAGATATTTGTTTAGAGCTGTTTTGGCACTTGATATGTGCAGATTTCGCTCCCGATTCAGGCCAGACATCTTAATATTGGATTTGTTTCTTACAAACACACAGCTTTTAGCTTCACAAGACTGGAGTGGTGTGGATTACTTGTGATGCATTTATCAGCTGTTTGGACTATTATTCTGACGGCACCCATTCACTGCAGAGCATCCATTGCTGAGCAGGTGATGGAATGCAACATTTCTCCAAATCTGATGAAAAAACAAGGGAGGAACTAAAACTTGTATTAACTGCCAGATAATCTAAAAAGAGCCAAATATTGGCTAATTAGATAAAAAAAAAAAGTTGCACTGTGTATTTATCTGCATTATCATCCATTACAACAGCACTAACACACTTCACCTCTCAACAAGCATACAAAAACAAATTGCTGATATCATAAAAACTTATGCTTGGTTTTATATCCAAACACAAGCAGCACATCGGAAACGAAGAAAGCACATCCAGTAGATATCTAAGCCTTACATTAAATCAAACAGACACATCTGAACCACATCAAATCATTCACATTAACATAGATGCAGAGCATCAGAGTGACCTCAACGTCCTAGAATGATCAACTGGTTGATTCCAATGGACTTACAAATTTATTGAACTATTGACAGCTAAAAACCCCAAAACCTACATATTGCAGCTTTATTTGAGCATTTAAAGATCGCCTGTCCGGTGTCCTTTAGGACAAGGAACCACAGGCCACATCTCATGGAAATCAACACTGATCCAGCATGTGTTTGAATATGACATTCTCCCAGGACTGACTGCAATGTGTCTGCATGCAACAGCATGCCACTGCGTCAGGACAGCAGCTCCGTGTAAAAGCCAGCAGACACGCATGAAACAAGAGAAACTCTTACCGGAGGTTCAGGTGGCTGTGTGGATGGAGGAATGCGGGTCTGCTGCTGGTGTGTTACTGCAGTCCGCATGCACTCAGCAGCAGCAGCAGCATCTTCTTCATCTTCATCATCCTCAAGAGGCTCAGTCTGGGTATGTGTGGACGTTCCCGCTCGCGGTGCTGAAGTGGACAGCTCCTTGACTTTGTCTGGCATTCGTGTTTTACGGGGGAATGAGAAGGACAGCAGAGAACTGAGTGTCTCTAACTAATAGAGTCAGACATCAGCCCCGCCGGTGAGAGCACGAGGTGTGTTCGCAATCACGCTCTACCATACTACTCCTACTAGTAGTGCAGTACGCACGGAGGGTGGGAAGCGCTGCTGTTACCCGTTACATTTGCTACTTATTCCTCCAGGGGGCGTGTAGTGGCCCATTAAGACGAATACTCTATTGAGGTGCATTGGAATTTAAATTATTGGGGACATTTGTATATTAAACAGTATAACCGCCTTAATAGAGGATTAATTTGAAAACAATATGCATATTGAAATTCATTCTAGTTATCGTCATAAAATCGATTACAAAAACTTAACTGGTAATCGCAGTTGACTGTGATTGGCTCGTGCGGAGTAGCGCTGAGAAATGTAACACGTAGCTACTTCGTGACATCACTGTCCTTCTTTCATCAATTCAAGTTACGGAAAAATACAAAGTAACAGCATATACGTTTAAATGTATTCATTTTAGAGCATATTATCTGACATGCATATTAAAATTAATTTTAGTTATCTCTACCTAATCGATTACAAAAAAAATACCTAATCAAAATTGACTGTGATTGGTCCATCTTGAGTACTGATGGGAAAAGTATCATGCACCTCGTGACTGCGCTGTCTTTCCTCAATTCAAGGGTTACAAGTAAAAAAAAAAAATACAAATTAAATATTAAACATTAAGATCACTTTCAATTCTAATGTATAAATACACATATTTATACAAATGGACAAATCACATAAAATAAGAAAAACAGGTAGAGAGAGAAAATAATTGCTCGTTTGTTTACAGATTGCATGAAGATGGCATTTATACAATTATTTATCTTAATAGCCTACAAAAAAACAAAAATAAAAACTTAAAAATAAGGCTTACAATTAGCCTGGTATATTTATAGACCAAAGCATTCAAACGCTCATTCAGAAGCAACCAAAATAATATGCGAACAAGACAGAGAAAATCGTCTGAAATATAATTAACAAGACATTAATAGCTTTCCCTACAATTCGAGTAAAAATAATTATTGTTGATTATGACTATTTACTCCCTGACCAATAAGAGAACGTGTGGTCCGCTAAGCCCCGCCCGGTTTCATGTAATCTCCATTCTCTCTGCTCGCTCTTAAAATTCTATTTAGTATGCAGTAGGCAGCGCGTCAGTGTTCTAGTGCGGACGCAGCGCGCATGCGCAGTGCTGAAATTACTGACAGGTGTGACGAGTTTTTCAGGTCGAATCTCAGAAGAACAAACCCCAAACAACCGCTGAGATCCCAATTTAATAAAGTGAGTCTGAAATTAAAGGGTAAAGAGACGTTTACCACTGTTATCACACTATGTGATTTGTTTCTGATCTACATAGAATTGCAAAGAAATAAACAAACCCTGAAAGATCCTTTTTAGAGGAGAATCCAGGCACAAATAAATCTAACAAAATGTATGTACAGCTGGATGCTGTTATACTTTTTTCTGTATGCGTGTTATCCTATTTAGCCTACTTTTAACTACATTTTTGCTCCTTTTTTGGAGATCAGAGAAATAATAATAAAAAAGTGATTTTGTGAAAAAAAAGAAACTTGTACAAAAGATTTACTCATGTATGATATAACTGAATTCAATTAGACCATTTCAATGTCAACTTTTATTCATACATTTTCTTTCCTTAATCTTATTTAAATCAACCTTTTTATTTTCTATTTGTCTTAACATACACTGCTTATGAAACGTGCTGAATAACAAATGCAGATGCCTTTCAGATACATATAAATTAAATCTGACTTCTATACACACAGAGTTTCACAATCCAGAACCAGTTTGACTTTTAGGGCTCAACAGGGATAATAAAGCTCTATGACTAATAATTCTGTAATTCAGGTCATTAGGACACCACCTTCCTTCTATTCATGCGAGTACAAATTACTTTTAGTAAAGACTCGGCACATGGAGTTTCAGGATTCAAGCAGGGTTTCCGTGTACAAATCCAAAGTAAACCTCATTTTCTTGCACCAGGAGAAGCATTTGAACCTGTGCAGGATTTCCAGTCAAACTCCTTGGCATCTCTGTATTCATAACTATTTAACCAAACCCATTAAAACCATAAAAAGAAAGAGTTTTCAACTTTAAAACCCATGCTTTACCGCAATTAATAAAAGCCATTCATTCATATGAAAGCATAGGCAACACTGCCCTCTGCTGGTTAAACAGAATGAAGTAGTTAAGAGGTAAAAGGTTAAATCTTCCTGCTTTTTAAATAAATAATTCACCCGAAAGTGAAAATTTGCTGAAAATTAACTCACCTTCGGTCCCTCCAATAGTTTGTTTCATCACGGGAACTTTTTGGAAAACGTAGCATTCTATCACTTGCTCAGCAATGGATGCTCTGCAGTGAATGGGTGCCGTCAGAATGAGAGTCCATAAAAACATCACAATAATCCACACCACTCCAGTCCATCAGTCAACATCTTTCAAAGTGAAAAGCTGTGTGTCTGTAAGAAACAAATTCATTCTGACGGCACCCATTTACCACAGAGGATCCATTGATGAGTAAGTGACATAATGCTAAATTTAGCCAAATCTGTTCCTGTGAAGAAACAAAGTAATCTACATATTGAATAACCTGAGGGTGAGTAAATATCCAGCATGCCATGTGATCCAAGTAAGACCAGATAATATTTCAAAGCATCGTATTGCTTAAGACTTTATACTTTCTCAGCAATTTGCATAAAACATTTATGCACTTAATTAACCACACATTTACAGAATCGCACAAAAGCAAAACACATTGAAGCACAGTGCATGTGCAAAAATCATATACCATTGGGATATTGTTAAAATGTTGAATAATTATCCAAGAAAAAAAAATAATACAGACAGAGCTCCTAAAGTCCTCCAGCATACAAAATATGCACATTTTGATAGGAAATTGTCAGCTAACCACATACAGACCTGGCCACACTTTATAAATGTTTCAGTTCTGTAAATTTAGGATCTTGATGAAATATTATGAATGCAACATCTAAAGAAACACCAGCAAAAAGGCCCATTTGATAGCAATATTAAATATACTATAAGATGTGTCTTATTTAAACAATGCAACCCTGTGAAGTAAATCAGAACCAATATTGATTTTCCAGCTTCAATCCTTTTCAAACTAAGGCTTCAAAGTGCATATGAATCGATATGAAGTCACATTTAAATAAGAATCTCTAATGTTTAGTTCCTAAACATGATACCATTCTTATCTATTATTAGACTAATGTAAATAAAACCAACACAGAGCTCTGAATATGCCAGTGTGCTTCTGTAAAACATGACTTGTTTGCTCCCTGGATTATTTCAAGGAAGATCTACGTTCCTGTTTACAGGTTTGTCTAATGAAGCTGAGAGAAAATCTGATGGTCCAGTAAATCTGAAGGACTGTAATGTTCAGATGTACTGAAAAAAGTGCAAATATTTCAGTATTTAATGAGTGCAAAATGACACATCTTTTGGTTCCTGCATGAAAACAGAAAGCTGCTTCAATAAATAATATATTTTCACCAACTTTCTTCTAATGATTATCCTAAATACCATTAACAACGAGACCAGACTGGCTCGAGTCCTCATTCTGAAAGCCTGAAGGTTTCTTTTTAATTGATAAAATACACTAAAACAATCAAGCACTTGAAATGTGGATTTGTTGCCGTGTCTTCTGTGACATAGCGTTGGTGTAAAAGTGTGTTGTTTCAAAAGTCAGCCTTCCAGAGTAAGATAGTGGATGAGAGAGGACCTATGAAACAAAAACAACATTTCACACAGACTTCCATTAATTTAAGCAACAGTCTAACCAGAGGCACTACATTTTGATAAAAGATTAGAAATATGAAATGTTTTTTGGAGATCAGAAACATAGGTCAGCTTTGATTTCATTGCTAGTTCTGATCTGGTACCTCACCTCTTCTGGACTCCAGAACGGTCCAGATGTTGTGCTAAATCTGCAGGTTAATGAAGGGAGCGAAGCCCACGACGTCCTGCAGCAGCACTAGCGCCCTCTGCAGGGGAGGCTCCACATCGATCTCCACGTTACGCCGGCGCAGGACGCCCAGACTGGACTCGGTTACGTTGTGACAGTGGTTCACCTTGAGAGATTGCAGTTTGGGGCAGTATTCTGCTAACGTCCTGAACACAGATAAACAAAACTATTATTAAAAAGCTTGATTTGCAGGAAATGCTGCTCCACATGAATCTCTACAAGCACTCGGAGTTTGGGTGCTTATAACGTGCAACATGCACCAAACATCTTCCCAAATTTGTAGTAATGAGTGTTTATAAATGGACTTGTCAACTAAAGAGAAGCTTTAAACCCTTTTTGTGCTTTTCTGCTAAAATAAAGTCTTGATGGCACATTTGAAAATTAAGAAATTAATACAGCCATAAATCTTAGTGTTGTAATTTTACAGTTGTACTGTGAAATAAAATCATTGTCACATAAATCTATCTATAATATATATTTTATTCCTGAATTGCAACTAGGGCCTAATCAGATACTGTATGAGTTTTAAAACTGGCTGTGTTTTATCCACAAACACACGGCGCACCTAATCGCTTCGTTTCTCACTCGCAGGCACCCCGTGAGGTCCAGCCTCTCCAGCTCTCTGCACTTTTTGGCCACCTCCTCCACCGTGGTGTCCGTGATGTTGGCATTAACAGCCACAGAGAGCGAGCGCAGCGCCGGACACTTCCCCGCCAGGTAGCACATGGCATCGTCCTTCAGCTGTCTGCAGGCGGTGACGTCCAGCGAGCGCAGGTCCGAGCAGTGATCGGCCAGGCTGCGCAGCGCCAGACTGTCCACCCACTCGCAGTGCGCCAGGCCCAGGTGCTGCAGCCGCGGGCAGCTCAGAGACACGGCCACTAGCGCGTGACGGCTCAGGTGAACGCAGCTGCGCATGTCCACGCGCAGCAGGTGCTGGTTCTGACCAATGACCGGCAGCAGCTCTTTGTCCGTGATCCAATCGGAGCAGTTGCTGACACAGAGGTGGTGGAGAACTTGGTTGTGGTGAAGCATTGAGCAAAAGGCTTCTTTAGGAATGTGAGGCCCTGTCTGAGGAGAACAGCATGCAAGATTGATGAAATAGAGAATATTTGCCCGATATTCCAGCAGCCTTGGATCTGAAATGCTGGTACAATGTAAAACTACAGTAGTTAAAAAAATAAATAAAAAATTAATATATTTTTTTAATAAGGTCACAATTATTATCATATCATATCATATCATATCATATCATATCATGTAATTGTATGTTATATTCTAATTGTTATTTCCACAAATTTCAAATATATACAAATTAGGTATACAGCATAACAGCAATATTAAAATTCTGGCCAATACTCGCAAACCTAATTATTTTGATATTTTGATATTAAAGCAGATATACTTTTTTTTTGTTTGTTTTGAAAGAAATACATTTTTTATTTAGTAACTGTATAATTTATAATTCACAGCAAAACATCACAGGAATAAATTACATTTAAAAATATATTCAAATAGAAAACATTTAATTCCTAACGATATTTCACAATATTACAATTTTTACTGTATCCTTGATCAAATAATGCAGCTTTGGTAAACAGAGACTTCTTAAAAACATTAAGACATTTACTGACCCTAAACGTTTGAATGGTAGTATGGTGCATCTCTAATACAAATATATGTTGTTTGAGAGGTCTGTCAAACTGACTTCTACACAGCAAGAACACTTGAGTATTTCATCTGAAAGTTAAATGCTATATATACAAAAGTGTGTTCCCTCACCTGTGCAGGGTCAAACTTACGGCAGTTGGCCAGATACACCTGGATGAGAGAACGAAAGCACTTGCTGACGCACTGTAAGCTGACCAGGTGACGCAGCGGCAGGTAGCAGAACACATGTGTAACTAACACATCCTCCCACGGCAGGTCCAACAGCTGACATCTGTCACAAAACACACACCTCAATCACAAATCTGCTCAGCAATGGATCCTCTGCAGTGAATGGGTGCCGTCAGAATGAGAGTCCAAACAGCTGATAAAAACATCACAATAATCCACAGCATTCCAGTCCATCAGTTAACATCCGGAGAAGGGAAAAGCTGCATGTCTGTAAAAAAGAAATCATTAAGGCATTTCAACTTATGTTTGAGTCCATAATCCATAATAGCGCTTCCTCCGTTGAAAAAAAAAAAAACATTTCTTGTTTGATTCAGGAGAGAAATCTGCACAGATCAAGCACTATTTACAAGCCAAAACAAATATGTGGGTGGATTTTAATGTGAGAGACTTTTTCTCTCATGAGATGGACATGAGATGGACTTTTTCACTGGAGGAAGTGTCCAGGAGTTTAAAGACGTTTTTTATCAGCTGTTTGGACTCTCATTCTGACGGCACCCATTCACTGCAGAGCATCCATTGCTGAGCAGGTGATGGAATACTACATTCCTCCAAATCTGATGAAGAAACAAACTCATCTACATCTTGTGTGATCTGAGGGTGAGTAAATTCAGCATTTTTGGGTGAACTATTACATGCATGAATACAAGCGACTGCCTTATACTGCTATAAACATGACAACTAGTTTTAACATGCAAACGCACCCACTGTCTCAGTGTTTATATGGACAGTACAGATAGAAGAATAAAACACCTCATGTTTTACTGCTGCTGCATGCATTTCTGGATGCATCTCTGAATGCAAACGTCTGTTTATGTGCAAGCAAGTCAAGGGAAACTTAAAAACTTAAATCTCTCTTTATGAAATATACCTGTGGCTTTGGCTTTGCGTGCGCTCTTCAGGTTTTTGATCCATGCTGATACTGTCCTCTGATCCGCGCACATTATTTATCATGATTGATAAACAGCTCACCGGATCATCTGGGTTCTGCTGCTACGGATTCAATAATACGACTGTGACTCACTGCTGCCATCTAACCACCTGGAAGCAGAAGCGGTGCTGTTATACAGCATCATTCATGTAGTGATAGCTGCAGCCCGGAGACCTGCAAGTGGGAGGAGCTTACGCCAAGAACAGCAAGTAGGAGGAGTTTGAGAACAGCAAGTGGGAGGAGCTTATACTGCAAGTAGACAGGATGTCATGGTAGTTTAGAATGACATAAATATAACACATTTTCATAGTAGTTTAAACTGGAATTCATAGTTTTGTCATTGTGTTTGTCCAATTTCACTGTTAACAATGAAATTGTCTTATTCTTAGTTTTGTCATTAGTATTTGTATTCAATACCATTCACTGTCAAAATTGAAATCATGTCTTTACACCTTTTACCATGCTTCGTGATGGTGTCATTTTAAGTCCTTTAACTGTAGTAATTTAATCATATTTCTGGTTATTACATTTTACTTCTACAATTCTTCTACAGTAGCCTTTTACGGAACATTAAAGTGAGATGCAATTGCACTTTGGAGGTAAATGTGTGATACATAAAGAAAATGTTGAGTACTGTTAAGAAAATGTAGTTACCATTTGCCTGTACAGCACATTTTTAGTTTTCATATTTTTTTAAAATCAAATTACAACACATGACAGACTAATGTTCTTCAGAACATGTTCCACAAATCAATGTATTAATCTGAAATCTCAGGGTGGGTAAATGATTTTATTTCTGTTGACTCAAATCATGTACAATTATTCATTCAGCACAATAGACTTGCATGCAGTGGACACTGCACAATCCCAGCATGCATTGCTTCTGAGTAAATCCCACGGAGCTCGCCTCGCTTGTCCTTCCCAACATAACCTGGTGGGTACACAAGAAGCACAATGAGCATTAGGGTTAAACCGAATTTAAAACATTCTCCCCATGCCATCCAAGATATGCATGACTTTATTCTCTTGTTGAACATGTACAAACATTTCAAGAAGAATTTCTCAGCTCTGTAGGTCAATGCTATGCAAGTTAATGGTGTCCAGAAATTTTAAGTGACGACATTAGGCCAAAACAATTAGTCTTTATTACTATTTTTATATGAAGTATTCCTTTTAAAAACCACTAGATAAAATGCTAGTTTATTCACCATTAATTTACACAAAATTGATAATTGATTATTATTAGTATTAAATAAAAAAAAGGTTATTTAAACTATGTTTTAAATATATTACATTGTGGATTAGGAGGTTAGGAGATGTGTTCTAATTACACTGTAAAAAGTGAACACTTGGATCAACTTAAAAAAATACTTCAATTGGTAACATCTAATAAAAAAAAAATCTACTTAATTTATTACCTTTATTTGTAATAAGTTAAGTTGAAAAAAAAAACAAGCATTTTTTTTAGGTGTTACCAATTGAAGTATTTAAAAAAAAGTTTTTAAAGTTGATCCAACTGTTCACTTTTTACAGTGTATCTATCATAGACTGTATAAAAACAGCTATTTACAAACGTTTAAAACATTTACACTTTATAAATCAGTGCAGTCCAAAATGTCAAAAAAATAAATTACGGTAACACTTTCTATGAAGCCCATATTTATAATACATTATAAGGGTATTCTTAAGGCATTATAATGAATGCATTATAAACAACCTTATAATATGTTATATTGTCTATTTTAATACATTATAATGCTTACACATTTGTACATATAACTTTTAAGATTATGATTATTTATAACACAATGAACACCATATTAAATCTACTTTTACACTGATAATGGACTATATATCTTGACATTATTTAAGATCTGCACAGTATCTTACTACAGTACATCTTGTAAGTGGTCAGGTGTGAAGTGTTATTTGTTCCCTGTGAGGCTAATATTGATTTTTATGTGAGCTAGTTAATAATTTCAACAGAAAAAAAAAAGAAGAAAAAAAAGCAATGTTTATTACATTTTATTTTGATGTCCCCTTTGTCTATTGACTCTATGCAACTTTGCAACTCTCATGTAAACTAGTATTAGTAGGTTTAGGTTAAAGTTAGGGTTGGTAGAATGTTGACGTACTCATAAAGTTGCTTATATATATATATATATATATATATATACAGCCAGTATAATTAAATTGGATCTGAATTCTGCACAAAAAAATGAGAATTTCACTCATGAATGTTTAATTTAGGATCATTAATGTTTTCTGCAGTATTTTCAAGTATTAAATCAGCCAGACTGATTAAATAGAATCTGAATTCTAAACAAATAAGAAAAGGAAAAGAATAAATGATTTAAAAAAAAAAAAAAATTTAGGTGAACTTTTCCTTTAAGAGATGTAATCCCATTGTGAGGTCATGTCATGTATTCTCCACTAGATGTCAGCGTTGTACAGAGGTCAGACCACTGCTTTTAAACAGTTTAACAAACAATAGAGATGTGCTTCTCAAAACAGAACAGATAATCTAATAGCATTTATATTGGTAGTTAGAAGTAAATCTGCAGCAGGTGTGTAGAATACAGTCATTCTCATAATTATAGACTGTAAAATATAGTTACGTATGTGTGATTACACACTGGAGAATTCATACTACATGTGAAGCATGAAATCTGCTTTGTGGCCTTTGCTCGGGCCGCTGGTCTCCGCAGAGACAGACGCCTGATTTCCTGCTTTCTTAATTGCATCTGACTGTCGATTTGAGCCGCTTATAATGAGCCGCTCACTAAAGCACATGTTTTAGATGTTTCTGCTGTCACTACAGGAGCATTTGCATGTTTCTGGCAGGGAAATGTGTGGAACTGCATTAAATGTAATTGTTCTCTTTGGTGAAATATCTCAATTGAACTGAAACGGCTGTGATTGCTTCATATGCCATCATGCAGGTCAGACAGCTCTGAATATTGGGCCTAAACTTGTGCGCTGTCATCATTTCTGCCTTTATAAGCTGACAGTGGTTCATTAGGGCTAAACTGTGTGTTTAGTGAGAATATGGAAGATTATAGACTAAAGATGTGCAATAAAACAGGGTTGTTATACTTAACTAAAAATAAAACCATACACATTATATTATATATTTCCACTATAGTTACCAAGGCAACACTTCTAATTTTCATTTAGTTTCATTTAGCAACTCAAACAAAATAAACTAAAACGAATAAATAATAAAATAACATAAAATAAAATATAAAACATCCAAAAACTAACAAATTTACTACAATTAAATTGAAAACATAAAATATAAAACTAAAATCTAATGCAAAACATTGACAAAAACTATAAATGATATTATAATAACACAGTAAAAGCGGTAAAATCACAAACAATAACTGGTGTACATAAATCAAATGACCTTAGGCTATAATTCCATATGCTATAATTAATTTCTCAATTTTTTTTTTACATTTAAAACATGTATTACCACAAATAATAATTTTGATTTGTTTATCATATCAGTACAAATGAAAAATGAAAGTGCTGCACATATTAAAAAGCAAAATTTAAAGCACTTATATTCATTATTACATTAAACATAAATCCCGTATATTCAAAACAGTATGTATTAGACCATTTATTAAGTCTTTTTCTTTATCAAAATGTTGACAAATTGAGGGATAAATTGAAATTATTTTCTGTGCTATAGATGACCTCATGTCCCAAATTCACTTCTTATTAAAATGTCTTTGCAAATATCTAATTTGCTAGCAGTTATCAGTTTGTGTGTTGCTTGTCATCTCGGGTAGTAAATAAAACATGTCAGGAAGACTGTTATCAAGCCATCAGAGCAGCTGTTGTGACCACAATAGCAGGCTTCATTTATCTGCCTGAGTTCCAGCGATGGGAGACAGATTTATGTCCTGGACATCAGCTCTGCTCCTCACTGTATCATCAACACACACACACACACACACACACACACACACACACACCAGAGCCAATGATCAATCCTCACACCTGATTTATGAATCCACAGCTGCCAATGCTGCTTGTTTTAACACAGAAAAGAAACATTAAGCACACACATTTCATTATGAAAGATATCATTCAATATAAAATCACTTCCATTGCAATATATAAGTAAATATATCATCACATATTTTATTTTTAAATATATGAAAATCTGTATTCATAACAAATAATTTAATACATAGATTGTTAAGAAAATATATTTTCTTTGCGTAAGGGACTTTGATATAATGACATTGAGACATCTAAATACTGTTTTGCAATGATTTGCTCTGCAGGTTCATTTGTAGATGTGCACGTTTCACATATTAAAAGAGTCTTGTAGCAGAAACTGAAGGGTCCTGTAAAGGCAAGTCTCTGGCAGAGCTAAAAACCCAGTGAAGTTCATCCATCATCCATGCTCCTCTTTACATTACCATTGATCTACACTCAGGATAAAAATAACATGCTGTTATTGTTATATCCCAGCAAGCAATTTCTTCTGGGTGATGGAGTACAGGCTCCGTCTGCCCTGCCGTGGTCACACGCTCGCAGTCCGTCTTCCTGTCAATAACATGGCACTTGTGCAAATCACGGATCAATCACGACTGATCTTTAGCTGGAAACATAATGCAGTCGACCCATAAAGATGATATTTGGACTCCACTTGCTTTTTATTAGCATAAAATAATCGGATTTGTTCATTTCTTTCTATTCTTTCTTTTCTATTTTCTTAAATAAAGGAATTAAGGTTATATTACAAAACTTGAGGAAACTTTTACCATGGCTAATTTTTTTATTTTTTTTTTGCTTTTCAAAATTTTAAATGCCTTATATATATATATTTTTTTTTTTTGTATTTTTTTTTTTTGCAATTCTGTCTCAAACACTGAATTGCAATTTATTATAATCCATCTAAACTATTATAATTGCAATTTTTAACAATTATAATATCAACAAAGAGTGTGAGCATTTATTGTGGGCAAATTCGATATTATTTTATTCAGAATATACAGTAGAATATTTTTGGCACTTAAACTGTTTTATTTTGTTGTTGTTGTTGTTTTTTGTCAAATTAAGCAAAAAGTTGTGGAAATAATATTTAATTGTACATATAATACACCGTAATCAATTTCCACCTACTTCATCTTGAAAATTAAGTTCAGCTTTGTTTTAAAACTTAGTTGAATCTCATATAATTGAAAAAAGAAACTAAAAAACAAGAAATGGTTAAAGTATTTTGATGTGTTAAAGTGTTGCCCTGACTTATTGATCATATCATTTTTACAGTGTACTTACAAAAATGTTCTTAGCAAAATAATATTTACACACTGAAAAAATTAGCTGTAGAAACAATTTTCACTCAGAAATTGATAGTAAATTTCACAAATAATAAAGAAATGCCAAGCAATACATTGAAATAAACATGGAATTTTCAAGTAGAGAAACTACACATTTTCTTGTGAAACATACTCCAAAAATCTTTTTTATTTGCGAATTTGAAAAAAAAAAAAAATACCATATATAGTTTTCACCACCGAATGTCCTAAAATGCAATTCATAATTTGAGATGTGGTAGCAATGCCACTTTTCATTTTGTACAGGTCCATGAAACGTCCATATTTCTGATTATTCCATGTCATATTTAATGGTTTAATTGTTTTTTTTTCATGTTTCACTCAAGTGTGTGACTGTTGGGAAGGAAAGCACAGAGTGATTCCTGTCAGATGAGAAGAAACATCTGGCGTGCATGTGGACTGTCAGCTCTCGACTGGGTGTATTTAATAATATAATTATTTATTTGGTGCAAATTAATCAGTCTGTGTTTGTGTAGACTAATTTGTTTTCCTTTAATTTCATCTGTTAAGCACAGCTTACACAATGTAATGTTGCTAATGTTTTTATAATTTCAGTGAGCCTTGTTTTTTAGAAAGAAACTTTGACAAAATCAGCTGGATTTCATACTTATTAGGAGTGCAAAATGATTCCTGAAACGCATAAATACTCAACACGGAAGAAAAATTACAAAAAAAAGATTTCTTTAATATCTTAACAGTTTCTTTTAATTTGCTATTTTTTTCTCGTGTTAATTTTCAGGAGAAAAATATATTTGAACCCTATAAAGATTTCTGTTTCAGTTTGATATACACATTTTTAAAACCTGTACAACTTTAATTGTACAAATGTCCAGTTTCAGCTCGTGCTTCACGTGGCTATTTGCTTTGAAATATTTACTGATTTTAATTAAAGTACTTACTGGATTGAAGCAGTTTAGTCTTACTTGATTATCATGAATGGATGGATGGATATAGGTGGAAGGATTTAATCTGGTAACTGAGTTTGTGAGTCTTTTGATACATACAATTATTTAAAGAATCAGTTCATAAGAGTCATTTGTTTTTGAACTGGATCAAATGTAAATCTTAATCAAATGTGATCATCAGGTATTTGAGGAATGTTTATTCTCTCAGTCATCATTGAATTGCATTGCATTGTATGTTTGGATCATTTAAATATCATCTTACCAATACATATTATTGGAGATATAGAGAGACGACTGATATTTATATAATTTTATGTAACTATCTGCTCTACTGTTATAAAGAGCTCATTGATTTACATTACAAGCATCAGAATTTCATCATAAATATCAGCATCTGCACCAAATTGCATAAAAATAGGCCTCTGAATAAAAATGTGATGTTTTTTCCACCATTTTCTCATGAAATCATACTAAATGAGCCACAATATCAAATATGATACTCAAACAAACAAAATATATATATATATATATGCAATCTTTTCTGAAAGATTTAAAAAATATATATATTTTGTCTAAAAGTTCAATCAACTGTTCCATATATCCGGAATTAGATTTATTTTATTTTTTTCATATGTCAAGCTTCACAAAGTAAATAAAGTCTCAAACTTTGCTCAGATTGGCCAAGATACCAAAGTCAGCATCTAAAGTCAGAGATCTCAATATATGAACTCAAGATGGAAATCTAATTCATCCACATTGTTTTTTGTAAAATAATTAGAAAAATGATTTAATATAATTAAATAAAAGATTTTAGGGAGTCCAGAGTATCTTCCCTCACCATCCCCCTTCTCTCTCTCTCTCTCTCTCTGTCATGTCCAGGTCATGCGGTCATTTGTCTTCTGTCAGTTCAAATCTCTCTGTGATTTTCCATCTGCATAGAGCATTAGAGTCTGAAATGAGAAATACCCCATTTGGATGGATAGATAGACGGACGGACGGATGGATGGATGAATGAATGAATGAATGAATGAGTGAGTGAGTGAGTGAGTGAGTGAGTGGATAGATGGATTGATGAATGAATGGTTGGATGGATGAATGAATGAATGAATGAATGAATGAATGAATGAGTGAGTGAGTGAGTGAGTGAGTGAGTGGATAGATGGATTGATGAATGAATGGTTGGATGGATGAATGAATGAATGAATGAATGAATAGATGGATATATAGATGGATGTTTGGATGGATATATGAATGGATGGATGGATATGTGGATGGATGGATTGATGAATGGATGAATGAATGAATGGATGGATGGATAGATGAATGAATAGATGGATGAATAGATGCATATATAGATGAATGAATGGATGGATGGATAGATGAATGAATAGATGGATATATAGATGGATGTTTGGATGGATGGATATATGAATGGATGGATGGATAGATGGATGGTTGGGAGAAGGTTGAATGGATGGATAAATTAATGAATACATGGATGGATGGATGGATGAATAGATGGATGAATAGATGGATGTTTGGATGGATATATGAATTGGTGGATGATATGTAGATGGATGGATGGATGGTTGGAAGAAGGATGAATGGATGGATAAATTAATGGATGGATAGATGGATGGATGAATGAACAGGTGGATGAATAGATGGATATATAGATAGATGGTTGGATGTTTGGATGGATATATTAATGGATGGATGGTTGGGAGAAGGATGAATGGATGGATAAATTAATGAATGGATGGATGGATGGATAAATGAATGAATAGGTGGATGAATAGATGTATATATAGATGGATGTTTGGATGGATATATGAATGGGTGGATGGATGGATGGATGGATGAATGGATGGATAAATGAATGAATGGATGGATGGATGGATGGATGGATGTATCGATGAATGAATGAATGAATGAATGAATGAATGAATGAATGAATGAATAGGTGGATGAATAGTTGGAAACTTGGATGTTTGGATGGTTGGATGTTTGGATGGATATTTAGATGGATGGATGGATGGGTGGGTGGATGGATGGATGGATGGACAAATGGATGGATAAATTAATGAATGGATGTATGGATAAATGGATGAATATATAGGCTAGATAGATGGATGGATGGATTGATGGAAAGATGAATGGAAATAGGTGGAAGGATTTAATCTGGTAACTGAGTTTGTGAGTCTTTTGATATACAATTCTTTAAAGAATCAGTTCATAAGAGTCATTTGTTTGTGAACTGGATTATGCTGATTGTGCTGTAGGTTTCTGATTCAGATGAGATCAGAGTAGATAGACAGCGTAAACATGAAATGACAATTTACAAGAGAAAAGTTACATACTGCACTTGCTTTTCCAGCTTTAGATGTCTTAAACTACTTTCATCATTTGTTTTATATCTTTTTTCCATGAAACAACACACAGATTTGCCTTTTTGTTATCCAAATCTTCAAAGAGCTCTTCAAACAGAGTCCCAGTTTTGCTTCTGGTTGTGTTGAACATTTCCAATCCAATCTGAGCAGCTCACAGGACTGTGCAGGAGCAAATCTCCCGTCACACTGATCAATGTCACAGGTGCTTGTTCCATTTTCATATTTCTAATTAACTGCCTCTAAGCGTCTTCAGCTCATATGATGTGTTTTTATCTCCAGACAGCACTCGCTCAGACCCGCTGCGGTCCAGGGGGGGGAGCGGATGCCGCTCAGATTCAGCTTTTGCCCACCATAGAAGCAGAACTAATGACAACATTAGTCGGCCTTTGTGTACGAGGCCACCGGATATGGATTAACCAAGCAAGAAATCATCTAGGATTCTACAGTATGCATGAATGAGCACATGGGCTTTTTAAATGTTTAGTTTTCACCCCAAAATGTGTTTTCTTTTCTCTTTTTGGACACGATCCTGCGCTTTGTGGCCCCGAAGATGAAGAGGAACTCAAGCAAGTGTCCTTCTCATTAAATAAGTGGTTTCTTTAATCTACAGCACTCACAGCAGTCCACTTTGCCTCATGTGACCTTCTCTGTCGCTCTCTCTTTCTCTGTGTCGCTTTGTCTTTCTGGTATAAAGAGGTTTTGAGCGAGTGCTTGACGCTGGGACACAAGTGCTGTCTAATTAAAGTGGCATTCGTTTGTCTGTCTGAAGTGTGTAATGATGTGTTCAGTGCAGGTCTGTTTAAGCAGAGATTCTTGCAGGTCTGGGGTCAGTTTACAGACTTTAACAGGCTTTAAAACACACAAAAGAAATGTCCTAAACCACCTTTTACTAAAACTTCTTCTCACAAAAACATGGTCAGGTTATAATTCACCCAATTCACCAGAAAAAAAAAAATCTATAACAATTATATTTTGCACAAAGAAACTAAAACCTATGTTAGGAGAAAAATAAAAAAAGCAATTTTTGCAATTTTATTTTCGTGACAATACATTTTTTTGGTTACACTTTATTTCAAGGTGTCCTTTTTACAGTGTAATTATACATACTGCGTAATATTAATTAACTACATGTACTTACTATATGGTTAGGATTACTTGCATGTAATTATGCACATTGTATTGTTATTATAATAGTAAGTACATGCTACATGTGTAACAAGGACATCTTAAAATAAAGTGTTACCCTTTTTTGTTGTTGTTGTTGCTACTGTAATGCATTTTATAATTTTATAAAGTTTGGTTTAACTTCTTTCTTTTATTTATCTTATGTAAACATTACAATGTTCTTTTTTCATTTAAATAATATTAAATATATAAAATAATATTCAGTAATGCATGTACATTTTAATAATATGTAATAATAATATATATTTTTATTATATACATTAATTGTAAACATACAAATATAATTTTTTAGCACATAATATGATTTTTTGCATGATGCTAATGAGAACTGAGGGTAAAAATTATTAGCTTTCATGAAAATAATGTCACAAAACAAAATATGTTTCATTTTTTAAAAATATTACTTTAATTCTTTAAGCATTTTTTTTTTAGAAATAATTTCTTTCCTTACGATTTTGTCAAAAAATATATAATATATTTTTGACAGGTTTTGTGAGATTCATTGGTGTGTTTAATCTTTCAGCAAAATCATCAGAATCTAGACAGAAAAGAGAAAATAGTTTAATTTGCAAAATTATATCTACTACTGTCACATGACTTTATGATTTTTCTTTATTTTTTTGGATGCAAACATTCAGAATGCAAGTTGCATTTCAGACCTTTGTGTTCTTGGTATGTTAGTTTAATCAAAATCAATATCTTATTTTGCAAAAACACATCTGACCTAAATCCTACAAGACTTTATAATTTAATTAAATACTAATGCAATCAGGGAAACTTGACAAAAAAAAAAGTGCAACACAGTAATGACAATGCATACTTATTTATGAGTGAAATTATTTATGTATTATTTTTGAACTAATTAATCGTAGTTCATCTGTTCAATAATAATTTAATCTGAGTTATTTTCTCTAAGGCAGGCCAGTTAATTATTTTCCACCAGGCACCTAATAATTAAATCAGACAAATACATTTTCAAAGAGTAAAATAAAAACATTTTTATTTAAATATTTTTATATATATATATATTTTAATCAATCATTAAATAAATAAACACTAAATAAATTAAACTAAATTTAGGTAAAAAAAAAAAAAAAAATCTTCAGTTCATAAACTATTCCAAAGTTTTAGTTTTTTTCTTTTCTCCTGTAAAGTAGATTAGTGTTGTTCATATGACATCTCTCTCTCTCTCTCTCTCTCTCTCTCTCGCTCTCTTTTGGGCTCCTGGGTAAATGGCACTTGAGAGCAGTTCAGTAGCACAAAACATTTTGACATTTAGAAGTGTGTGAACAAGAGCCCTCAGGCATCAGACACGCTTAAAACAGAGTGTTTTCATATAGTGGGAATCAATGAGATCAGCCAGAGCACATGTGATTCCAGCACAGCCTCTGAAAAATCACATTCAGTGCATTTAAGGGAACATGAAGTGTGATTGATAAATACATCAGTCAATGAAAAGTAAAAAGAAGTAAATATGAAATGCAAACACCCACAGGAAACATCACAGCTGAGATCCCTTTAGTATGTCTATTTAATATTGTTTGTCCTGCACAGTAATAAGTCAAATATAGATTCGCTTCAGTGTCTCAGATTTTTCTACCAACAGATGCATTTTTTTTT
This sequence comes from Barbus barbus, assembly GCF_936440315.1. Classification (NCBI taxonomy): domain Eukaryota; kingdom Metazoa; phylum Chordata; class Actinopteri; order Cypriniformes; family Cyprinidae; genus Barbus; species Barbus barbus. Next base: position 26,926,104 of record NC_136760.1, read on the forward strand.
TTTTTTTTGGTGATCTGAGCACAAGTTCACTCAACTTTTATTTTTTAGTCTCATTCTGCTCTGATGTGAACTTGTGTCCTCCAACAAGCAAAGGCCAAAGGTCAGCAGCAGGCTCCACTGGGATTTCTCATATTTAGTTTTTTCTAAAATAAAAGAAAGCAGGAGACTTGTCACACTTTCGACTCCAGTAAAATACAAGTAAAATAGTGTCTGTTTACATATATATTGCTGTGAAAAGGTTTTTGCCCCCTTCCTGTTTTTTTTGTTTGTTTTTTTTTGCATATTTGTCACTTAAAAGATTCAGATGATCAAACAAATTTTAATATTACACAAAGGTAACCCGAGTAATTGAAAAATGCAGTTTTGAAATAATGATTTCATTTATTAAGGTAATAAAGCTGTCCAAACCTGCCTGACACTACGTGAAAAAGTAATTGTCCCCTAAATCTAATTACTGGTTTTGCCACCTTTGCAGCAACAACTGCAATCAAGTGTTTGCGATAACTGGCATTGAGTCTTTCACATCGCTGTGGAGGAATTTTGTCCCACTCTTCTTTGCAGAATTGCTTGAATTCAGCCGCATTGGAGGGTTTTCAAGCATGAATGGACTGTTTAAGGTCATGCCACAGCATCTCAATTGGATTTAAGTCCAAACTTTGACTTGGCCACTCCAAAACCTTAATTTTATTTTTCTTGAGCCATTCAGAGGTGGACTTGCTGGTGTGTTTGGGATCATTGTCCTGCTGCATAACCCAAGTGCGCTTGAGCTTGAGCTCACAAACTGACAGCCGGACATTCTCCTTCAGGATTTTCTGATAGAGTGCAGAATTCATGTTTCCATCAATTATGGCAAGTCATCAAGGTCCTGAAGCCCCCCAGACCATCACACTACCACCACCATGTTTGACTGTTGGTATGATTGTATGTTTTATGAAATGCTGTGTTTACTCCAGATGTAATGGGACACACACCTTCCAAAAAGTTCAACTTTTGTTACATCAGTCCACAGAATATTTGCCCAAAAGTCTTGGGGATAATCAAGATATTTTTTGGCAAATGTGAGATGAACCTTTGTGTTCTTTTTGGTCAGCAGTGGCTTTTGTCTTGGAACTCTCCCATGGATGCCATTTTTGCCCAGTCTCTTTCTTATTGTTGAATCATGAACACTGACCTTAATTGAGGTAAGTGAAGCCTGCAGTTCTTTTATAACCTCCTGGATGAGCAGTCGTTGCACTCTTGGAGTAATTTTGGTAGGCCGGTCACTCCTGGAAAGGTTCACCACTGTTCCAAGTTTTCTCCATTTGTGGATAATGGCTCTGCTAATAATGGTTAATGGTTTGCTGGAGCCCCAAAGCCTTAGAAATGGCTTTATAACCCTTTCCAGACTGACACGTCAGCTATTTTGTTTCTCATCTGTTCTTGAATTTCTTTAGATCGCGGCATGATGTGTTGCTCTTTAAGCATGCTTCACTTTGTCAGATAGGTTCTCCTTCAGTGATTTCTTGATTCAACAGGTCAGGCAGTAATCAGGCCTGGGTGTGGCTAGTGAAATTTAATTCAGCTTTCTAAAATAATGTGGTTAATCACAGTTTCATGATTTAACAGGAGGGGGCAATTCATTTTTCACGTAGTGTCAGGTAGGTTTGGAAAGCTTTTTTCCATTAATAAATGAAATCATCATTTAAAAACTGCATTTTGTATTTACTTGCATTTTCTTGTGTAATATTAAAATTTGAAAGGGGTCAAAAACCTTTTCACGGCACTGTATATATATATATATATATATATATATATATGTGTGTGTGTGTGTATGTGTGTGTCTGTGTGTGTAAACTTTTTGCCAAAGCAACATTAATCACTTTCATTTAGTGTAACTTGATGTACTAAAACTAAACCTGAAATAATAATAATAATAATAATAATATGTAGAAATGTAAAAAACTGACAAAAAGAGACAACAAAATTACTACAATGAAAGCTATATAAATTATAAATTTCTATATTAATATAAAAACGAATGCAAAATATTAATGAAAACTATGACAGTATCTCGGTGGTGTTACAAAAGCACTGGGCTATTGTGATTTTGCATGTGTGTTTGTGTGCATGTGAACTATGAAGGCTAATGATTCTGATCTTCAGGTTAATGACAGATTAATGCTGGTTTAATTAGGGCCAGCAGTTTAACAAACACACCTACATGCTTCACTCACTGCCTTCACAATCTGCCCAGTTCACCTCATCTGAATAATCTGAGCTGTGTGGTTTAATATAAATAACTTTGTTATGGGTAAATTGTGCACATATGACTGACGTGACACACATACACACACACACAGTCTCTGTGGCGGCAGTCTCTCTCATTAATTCATACACAGTGATGCGTGTACAGCGTGATAGTCCAGTAATCACACAGACACGACTGAATTCTGTCAACAACTGCCAAAGCATCTGTCCTCAGCAGTGTGTGTGTGTGTGTGTGTGTGTGTGTGTGTGAGTGTGTGAGTGTGTGATTGAGTCAAACATTCATGATGTGTGTGTATGCATATTCTCACAGCAATACCGTGATACTGTACATTTCTTGTTATTTAAGGTTCACTGAATTTTACTTGTATGTCCTCAGTTGATGATGTTATTTCCGGAATTATATTTCTGTATTTATTTATGGTTGGAAAACGTGGTGGAGAAATTAATGTTGGAGAAGCAACTTTTTATGTAAATGGATGTATGTATTTATGTTAAAGGCATTTTTTGTTATATGTACAAATAATGTGTACAAGAGTCTCCAGTCTTTAGACAAAACAGAAAACAAAAGACATTATTGCTATTTAAAAAATATACATATATATATATATATATATATGCAGAGATTAAAATATTTATTATTTTATTTTAATGATTTTATTTTATTTTACAATTAAAGCAGTGTTCATATGGCACAAATACAGTATGCCTCCCAAATATTATGGTGGAATTGAACTTGAAAAGATATATTTTCACCATATAAAATATTATATTATAAATTATATCACTAAGTCAAAAACATATGAACTGCAGCATTTCACTTGATTTTGTATTAGTATAAAGTTAGTATAAAGACCCTGTCGAGCAAAACAAATATGGTTATATAGCTCTTGAATATCTTGAATTAACCAATCACTAATGTTAAATGCTGAGCTCGACATGTGAGTTATGAAGTTCCCTCAGAGGTGAGTTTTGAGCTCGACTGAGGTGTCCGTGTGGAAAGTCACATGACCGTGTCCGTGTTGAGCTGAACACGCCAGGCTTCATTAACCTGCAGAACCGATGAAGAACAGAAAGGAATCATGACTCTTTCCAGTCAATCAGCTCTTCTAAAGAATCAGTTTGCTAACATTAGTCAACATGAACTAATGAAAAAATTATTCTAAAGCATTTATTAAATCTTAGTTAATCGTAATGTCAACATTTACTAAGAAAAAAAATCAAAGGTTGGCCCTATATGTTAATATTATTATTATTATTATTATTACATGAACAGCTGTATTTATACACTGAAAGGACCTTATTGTAAAGTGTTACCCGATTTGTTTAAATAAACCAATTTACTAAAACAATTCACATTTTTTTATGTCATCAGATGCTCTGATTTGTGAACAGTTTCATTAAAACTCATTATGTCGTGATTTGCTGCACAGGTTTCAAAGTACAAAAGTAAGTCCTTTATAACTTGTGTCTTAATTAAATGTGTGTGCGCAGGCAGACAGGTGTCCGATAAAAGATCTACCTGGCTCTTAAATGAGTCTGACAGGGATCATTGTGTTGGTGAAAACAGAAGACGTCATGCTGTGTGAGGAATCCCGGCTATGAGGCTGTTTAAAAGCACATATTTCCCTCTCACTGTGGTCTTTGGCTTCTGTTGTCAGTTTAGGTTTTTTTTTTTTCATTCTGAATGGGTTTTGTGACTCCAGCTTTAAATATTTTGTTGTCTTGAGGACACAAAGCGAATCCACTCATGTCAGCGGATTAGCAGTGAAACGTCCTGCTGAAAATCCCAACGACAAGCTGAGAGGAGTCAAGCAAACAGGCTTACTCTCAAACAGCGAGCGAGAGGAGATTTAACACTCGCCCTGTTTGTGTCACTCAGAGGAGTCATTAAAAACACTAAACGGCTCTCAGGAAGCGGCCCTTCAGAAAAGAGGGCCTATTCATCCTTTATATGAAAGACTCAGGCTGGAGGAGGGTTTGAGCGCACAACACACACACACACACACACACACACGCGGCTACACCAGCTGATTTGATCTGTACCGGGATGCGGCCATATGGCTCCATTCGGCTCCAGCTGAGGCCTTTGGGTTCCTGTGTAAAACATCCCAGTGATCTGAGACACGACAAACTTCCTTTAACACTTTAATCTGTTTTGTTTGCACATATAAACAGAACAAGAAGCACATGAATGTGATCCACATATGAGGAGGATGCAGTTCACACAGTGGCCAGTGGAGGACATGCTTTCCCCAGGATGAGTACAGATCACCCAACAAGACACTTCCCCTGGTTCATTTATGGTAATATTTAATAATATTTTATCATTATTAATATTTCATATTTAGTAACGTTAAATGTAATAATAATTTAAATAAATAAATGGGTTTGTTTATTTATTTATAAGAATATTATATATATAATATAGAATGTGTTTACTAATTTTGTGTTCCTGTTACATTTAGAATGTAGGTGGATTTATTTATTTATTTATTTATTCTCATGCATAAGTTACATTAACCTTTCAATACATTTTTAAGTATTTTAATAGTTGTGATTTGCATTAAACTGTACATTGAATTTTCTGTTAAAAAACAATTAACATTCAATTTAAGAAGAAAAATTCTGTACAACATTTATTTAATTTAAGGTCAGCTGAAAAGAAGTGTAGTGTTTACGTTGAAATAACGTAGGCATTGTTAGTACATTTTACATTGTAAATTAAAAAAATTATTGTTCTCCAATAATTTTTTGATTTTGTTAAAATGTTGATTTTTTTTATACGTTTACATTTATGCATTCATTGGATGCTAAGAAATTGGTCACAGATCCAACAATATCCAAATATCTGATAAAATCTAATGAAAACTTTGCAATTTAAATACAAAAATTAATTCCAACAAAGTTTTAAGCATAATTTGTGAAGACGTGTTTTACAGTCATGTTCATTAATGTGCATTGGCCCTGCAACAAATAAACTAAACTAAACTAAATTTAAAAGAGAGAGAGAGAGAGAGAGAGAGAGAGAGAGATGAAAATAGGAAGGAAGAGAGATGGAGGGAGATTTGTTCCTCATATATCTCACAGGTAATGGAGAACCCCTTATATTCAGCTTTAGAGACTCTGAAGTCTACACAACACAAAGAAGTTGAGATCTTAGACCACCCAGAAACAGGTAGAGAAACACACACACACACACACACTCGTGTCTCTGTGGGGAACTGCTGAATGTCTGGCGTTCGTCGAAAGTCATAGCAGGTGGATCAGGTGTTACACACACACACACACACACACACACACATGCACAAACACAATTTTTTTACACAAATACAGGCATTTTATCACAAGACAGTTAATACAAATTAATCACCCTCATGTCATTCCATGTAAATGTTATTTTTCTGTGAAACACAAAATTAGAAATGTAGCAGTCCATATAACAGTGATTGACCATAACTGTATATATAGTTGTATGTTGGAGGGGAGAAAGTCAAGATTCATGAATAAACTTAAAATTCAGTTTTAAAAGTTTTTAATTGAAAGATTTTCTATTATCCTCTCCTTTCCTTTCTGTCTCTGCTTCTTTGTTTTTGAAGCTTTGTTAGTCTGGCCTTTCCTAACATTTTTAGCTTTCTCTACTACCACAAAAGCAACGCAATGGTGCATAAAGCAGTTTGGTGTGTGTGTGTGTGTGTGTGTGTGTGTGTGTTATGAGGGGAGGCTGGTGTTATTCTTTTCTCTGTGCCAGATCTTTATGAGTCATATAAACACAGGCTGGTCAGACAACTTTGATAATTGGAGAGTTACATAAATGGCTAAATCCTCTAAAAGGGATTTTTTGGTTGCTTTTGAAAAGGAGGCCCCACAGAGATCCTGCAGCAATAGCAGCTAGCTAAAGAAAACTCGCTAATTACTTCCCGCTGTGGAGTTTCAGAGGAAGGTGTTTTTACAAATTAAATCCCAGTCATCTACTGTGTGTGTGTGTGTGTGTGTGTGCATGTTTATGTGGTTTATGAGGACACAAATTTGTATAATGACATGGGTATGACAGAGGTATTACAATATGAAGGTGGTTTATGAGGACACTGCCTATGTCCCCGTAATTCAAAAGGCTTAAAAACATACTAAATGGTGTTTTTTTGAAAATCTAAAAAAGCACAAAGTCTCCTGTGAGGGCTAAGTTTAGGTGTAGGGTTGGTGTAGGGCAATAGCACACACAGTTTGTTCAGTATAAAAACCATTACGCCTATGGAGAGTCCCCATAAACCACAAAAACCAACATGTGTGTGTGTGTGTGTGTGTGTGTGTGTGTGTGTTAAATTACTGGTCACTGCAAAGATTAAAAATTAAGAAAACAACTCATATGATATTATGTATGTATGTATGTACTGTATGTATTTAAATAATAAATGATATTTTTCACTTGTTAGTATACACATTCTATTTAAATGTGAAGCTTGTAATTTTTTCTTTGTTAAAATGAATTTTATTAATCTTTTTTTAATGTGCAAAAACAACTATGAGTGTGTTAAATGTCATGTGGCGTGTTTGGGGTGGGGCTATCTGTTTATCTGACCAATGGCAATGGGGGAGGGGCTGGCTTTAGAAACCTGTTTGAAAAAAGTCATTATTTTCATTTTTCCATTTTGTTAAAGTTTAAAAATGCTTTTTCTTATTGGTTATGTGAGCATTACAGAAAACACCACAAGCCCAATGCAATGACATATTTGTAAGTTCTTAAATGTCTAAATACATTTTGGGACCAAAGTATATTTTATTTGACATAGATATGAACATAGTATTTTACGCATGCAATCTCTAAAATAAACCAATAACAATAAAGCACACAATCTCTAGTCTTGTAAATATACATGAGTTTGACTTTGTCCTGTCAAACTGGATCAGAAATGTGACAAATGTTCAAAATATTGAAATGTGACCTTTGTCTGGTAGTTAATCAGTCTTGTGTGTCTTCCCTTTTTTTCTGTCTTTCCATCCTCTTTTCTCACATTTATCTAGTAGTGTGTGTGTGTGCCTCAGGCATTACCATGTGTGTGTGTGTGTTTCTCTCTCCAGAGACACAGTGGGTTCCAGTTAAACGTTGTGAGATCGTATTTGGTTTTACTCAGTTGTTTTAACAGATTTTAGGAGACTAGATCCTATTAGTTCAGAGGACGGCCTGCGGGACTGACTCACCACAAGGCCCCTAATCTGCCATGCAAATTAAATCTTTCCCCTCCTGTGTGTAAGTGCGTGTTAACATTTCCCTATTACACGATTTGACTTATTTATGTCTGTTATTGCAGTGCATGTGGCCTCTGGCATGTAAAATTGGTATGCTTGGTTAGTGGGGCCATACATATGGTGGCTGAGAGAGCTCAACATGCTGCAACTTCAGAAAACACATGCAAATAGAAAAAGCACCTGCAAATCAAGAAAACATCTTCATCAGTTTGACAGCAGGTGCTGCAAATGCTCACAACACAACCAAATAAAGAATTTTATTTGCAGTGCACTTTTTTCTTTGGTTGTGTTGTGAGCAATTGCAGCCTGTTTGTTGTAAAATTGACAAAGTTGTTTTCTTAATTTGCAGGTGTTTTTTTTTCTATTTGCAGCACGTTGAGCTCTCTCGGCCACCATACATACATCATATTCATAAAGAAACATCTTAAATAATATTTTTTCTGATCAAAAGAAACTGTATTTATTCACATCAGCACTAATCTGCTTTGCTGATGAAATTCCAAATCCATATGACTACTTTGAAACACAAAATGGGAAATTTTGTTTTAATTATATAGTTTTAATTTTAGTTTTAATAATTTTGTGTGCTTTTATCATTTTTATTAGTTTTTAATAATGGAAAAGTAATAGTAATTTTAAGTGTTTATATACAGCTTTAAATTTAATAATTATTATTCTTGATTAAGTTTTAATATTTCACTTATCGTTTAGTGTCTAATTTAACCTTTCTAATTTAAGATTTTATTTTATTGCAGCTTTATTTCAGTTTCCGAAATCTATTTTTTACTTTTGATTTTTATTATTTTATAGTTACATTTTACTGTCGAGTACTAATTCAATTTTATATTTAGTAACAAGGCTATCATTTACTTACCATCTTGTTATTCCAACCCTGTATTTCTTCTGGTGAACACAAAATTAGATGGTTGACAGAATGTCCAAGCTTCTATTTTTCATACATATAAATGAAAATAGTGATTTACACCATTATATTTTCAAGGTTGAATCCATATACGAAGCTTTGATCAAAAGCACAAAATATACAGTTTCCATATAGAATAAATTATTCACTGTAACAGTTCCACACGTTCCACTTCTATGGTACTTTTTGGGCATTTTGGAGGGTTTATTTGGAAAACCGAAGCTCAGACATAATGCCGAACATCTAATAAGGAAATAAAATGACTGGATTGTGTGAATGGCTTCTGTGAATAGTTGTTGGTTTGTTTGTTTTTTGGCATAACTGCATTCATTTTCATGTGAGTATGTAATGGCTCCACACATTTCTGTGTGTTTGTACTGAATTACTGAATGAACAGATAAAAAAAACCCCAAAAAAACTGTTGAAAATTCCAAAAAAAACAATCCATCCATCCATCAAGGATTCTTTTGCAGGTAGATGCATGTGTGTGTGTGTGTGTGTGCGTGCGCACGTGGATTAGTGTGTGTGTGTTTGCGTGTGTGCACACCTCATTTCAAGCACAATTAAGTTGAAATGAACTGGTGAAGGATCAATAACCTCAGGTTGAGCCCCAGACCCCTTTCACTCTGTAGAAATGGCGCACATATGCTGATAGCGGCAGCTGATCAGCAACACATCAGGTTTACTGTCACACAGCTGCCTGAACGGGACGCCCCTCTGGGACTCACACGCTTTTGTTCCAGCCACAGTTCATCTTCAGGTGGAGCCATTTCATGCTCATCAAGGGGGCGTTAGAATTGTCTCTCTTTCCAAATAGATTGATGTCTGTTCTATTTTTCTCACTGACAGTGTATTTTATCGATTGCACAATATTGCTAAATACACTTAACTAGCTAAACAAACCAATAAATGTATAGTTTTGATGATTTTAAAGTCATATATATTACAGATAGTTCATCTATAAATTCTTATCGAATGAGCGACCTTGTAATTATGTATTGCTTACAGGTAATAAACTACCATACAAGAGGTCAGTAAGAAAAATAAATTCATAATTTTATTCAGCAACTATCGAAAGTGCCTGTAAAGACATTTATAATGTTACAAAAAAACTATTTCAAATAATTGCTGTTCTTTTTAACTTCATATTCATCAAACAATCCTGAAATAAATAAATGTATCACAGTTTTCACAAAAATATGAAGCGGCACAGCTGTTTTCAACATTGATGATAATCAGAAATGTTTCTTGAGCAGTAAATCAGTATATTAGAATGATTTCTGAAGATCATGTGGCACTGAAGACTGGAGAAATGATGCTGAAAATACAGCTGCAGATCACAGAAATAAATTACTTTTTAACAGATATTCACACGGAAAACAAATATTTTTAATTGTAATAATATTTCACAATGTTTTTGTTTTTTACTGCGTTTTTGATCAAATAAATGCATCCTTGATGAGCAAAAGAGACCTCATATTAATAACATTTTAAAATCTTACTGAGCCCGCATTTTTATACAGTATCACTTGCTGGAAAATTGGTTTATTATTTTAATATATTTAAGTTCTTTTTTTTTTAACACAAGTGTCTTTTATCAAATTGCATTTGGCATTGTTTTATTAAATCAATAAGGTGCTCAGGGCAGTGTGTTTCCTATGACACATCATACTTTGACCTTTTGACCTTGGTAAAATCACTGCATTTTTTCACACAGTACACTATGTAGCATTATTTTTGTGTGGTCCAACTTATAAAGTCTGTTTTTATGACCATTTTCCACTTTTACATTTTGACAGGTCGTCCATTGGTTGACATTGTCCTGTTTTTCATGATGTGGCTCCTTTAAAAGGCTTTACACTCAAAACTGACTTAACACATTCTCAGGTTCATAGTAAAGCTAAACGCATTTCTGTGTGTGTGTGTGTGTGTGTGTGTGTGTGAACGTGAGTCTATTCCCAGCACAGTACTTCCATTAACTGAATCTTCCCGTTACATTTCCACTGAGTTCAGGATTCATCCTCTCGGCTGTAATGGGAAGAGCTGTGTGAAAGAGACTCATGGGAAAATCCTCCACACATGCTGCATAATGTCTGTCTGAGAGGAAAATCTAGTGAATACAGCATCACATCATAGACGCAGCCTGATGCTCACAGAAAAGCCTCCTGAGAGGACGCTTCAGCTCAACATCCTGCTACACAAGCACTTTGATAGAGTGTGAGTGTCATTTTCTCTGAGATCACAGGCCTAGTGCTGAGAACGAGGAACTACAAGCTGCAGTTTTAATGAGTTCAAACCTGATTTACTGTATTAGTTAGAATATTATACTATAATTTAATGAAAAATTCAGAACTGCAAGAAAAACAATCATGCAAGACACCACAGGTTAAAAGCGTAATAAATAAATAATAATAATATATCACTGTACGTCCTCCTTATGTTGATTAGTTAAAGTTTTTTTTTTCAGAGGAGATGTTGGATTTCTCATTTCATTACTCCATAAATCAGAAAATACTGTCAACAGCCATGTTTTTCGGAGTAAAATGTTATATAAACCAGGTCGAATGAATGAACCCTTCTGTAAAAACCTTCAGAATATAAGTTGGAACAAAGTTTAGTGTATGAAAGTACTGCTGAAGCGAAGACTTTAAAGGCATTGGTAAGTGAAATAGCAATAAAAGTGCAATACAAATAAACACATATTCCGCAACATAAGACACGTTATGGAAGCAAATAGTCCAAAAAAGGGCCAAAAATTTACCAGTGCCTCTGTCTTTTTTTCTTTTTTCTTTTTGTAGTGTCATTTTAATTTAAAGGGGTCATTTATTTTTGCCCCCCCCCCCCCCCCCCCCCACAACTTATATGAAAATATTAATTTCATATAAGTACACTTTTAGCTTATCTCAAATATGCAGGAATTTTTTATTTTATTTTATTTTTTATATGTTTTTGTGGAGGAAAAAATAACATTATAGTAAAAAGCTTGCATGTAATCTGACCTGTATGGATTCTTGCCTTCACGTTTTTCAAGCGTTTACTGAGTTCCCTCGAATAAACAGCATGGCCTGTTTTAGGAGCTGTTGAAATTATATTACACATTTTCATTCAGACACAAGCTGTTGAAATGTTCTCTATATTGTCCTATAATGTAAATTCCTGATATCACAGTGCTATTTTGACAAGTGTATGTGATCATATAGCTGGTGAGATGCTCTCATTATGGCAGACTGCTGAAAACTCAACTACTGAAGCAATCAGTACTTTACAGGAAATGGCAGCTGTTACTTTGGCTGAGTGATTTTACCCATCTGCCAGCGGCTACAGGAGGAAACGGTTGCTTTGAATCCCTCTGCATTAGATGCTCGCTGTTTAAATTTGTGCACAGATACCTAGGGTTTGCATCAAAATTAATGTAAAATTTTGCCTGGTAGGTGATAAAACATGCATGAAATGTAAAAATATAGTTACACTTATCTTTGCTTAGAAATGTCAGCGTGCAGTGTTAATTCTGGGTTTTGGCTGTGAAGTCATTAACAAACTGAACCACCAAAGAAATGTCCTCAATCTGCGTGCTTGTGTGTGGACACCAAATTTATCCGTTAAATCAGAGAAAGACTGACGTAACAACAGAGGCAATTGTACTAAATTGTGTTAACAGCGGAGCTGAATGTGATTTGAGAGTATGATCTAGTCTTCAGTTCACTTTAATAGGCCTCCTGTGGTTCAGACGAAAAGGGAACGGTGGGTGTGGCCTATTTCTGATAGCTTGATTGACAGGTGAAAGAAAAGGAACAGCAGGGTTCTCCAGTCAAAAGAGACAATTTAGAATATGAAATGGCAACACTGAATCCTAAAACTAAACATACAATTAATCAGTGGTAAAAATGCCATGTCATCTGATGAAATTTTATGGAAGGAAATAAAATGTTATTTTTCATTTTGTTTTAATGGGAATAATTCCTCCAAAAAAAGTTTTTTTCCGATCCGGAATTTTTTCAGATAATTATTTCTGATCCGGAATTATTTTGCATAGGACTAATTTTGTTGTGTTGCAACTTGTTTCCGTTGTGTTGTGCAAATTCCATTGTGTTGTACTAATTTAGTTGTGCTGCTGCTTGTTTCCGTTGTGTTGCAACACGTTTCCATTGTGTTGCGACTTGTTTCCTATGTATTGTGGCTTGTTTTCATTGTGTTGTGCTAGTTTTGTTGTGTTGCTGCTTGTTTCCGTTGTTTTGTGGCTTGTTACCATTGTGTTACGACTTGTTTCTGTTGTTTTGCGAGTTGTTTCCGCTATATCGTGGCTTGTTTCCATTTTGTTGTGCTAATTTCATTGTGCTGTGCTAATTTTGTTGTTTTGCAACATGTTTCCATTGTGTTACGACTTGTTTCTGTTGTATTGTGGCTTGTTTCCATATCGTTGCAGCTTGTTTCCATTGTGTTGTGCTATTTTTTTATTTGTTTTGCAGCTTGTTTCCGTTGTGTTGCACCATGTTTCCATTGTTTTGCGACTTGTTTCTGTTGTTTTGCAACTTGTTTACGCTGTATTGTGGCTTGTTTCCATTTTGTTGTGCTAATTTCATTGTCTTGTGTTAATTTTGTTGTGTTGCAACCTGCTTCCATTGTGTTGTGACTTGTTTCCGTTGTGTTGTGATTTGTTTCCATTGTGTTATGACTTGTTTCTGTTGTTTTTCGACTTGTTTCCGCTGTATTGTGGCTTTTTCCGTATCGTCGTGGCTTGTTTCCATTGTGTTGTGCTAATTTTTTTGTGTTGCAGCTTGTTTTCTCCTTTTCGTGTAGAACATTTTAATAACTGAAATAACTTTTTTTTCCCCACAATAAAGAATATTTTGTTCAAAGGTTCTATGGATGTTAAAGGTTCTTCACAGAACCATCAATCACAATAAAGAAAACAGTTCATTTTTAAAATGAACTGTTGTGCAAAGACAAGCCATGTTTTCCAAACTTTGTCAAAGTGCTGCCTCTAACTCTCTGCAAGTTTAGCATATAAATGGCGATTGCCTAAAGGGTTAATGTAGATGAAATGCAAACTGTTACGTGTTTAAATAGACGCCCACCTACGGAGCCCAGCCATCTCTCTGCTAGTTCATATCAGAGTCAGCGGAAAACACAGAGCAACATACAGCCCACCCAACAGGGGGTAAATTAGACCTCCGAGATGAATTATCAAACAATTACACAGTCGAGACTGAGCCAAAAAAGATGGGGCGAAAACATTCTGCCATTCATTACAAAGGAGGCCCATAACCGGCTTCGCGATTCTTTCTTCGCCCGTCTTTGAAAACCAGAATTACAGAAAACTTTTCAATTAAAGTTGAACTTCTGCCAGATTGGAGCTCAAATTCAAAAAGGTTCAATTGGCTTTTTGATACCATACGGAGTCGGCCTTTAAGTCATCAGTGCGTACAATGCTGGGAGCGGCCATTGACTTTATAATTCTCAGCTATTTGTTGCCATCTGCCTCCGTTACTGAATTCACCCTTCCTTCCACAGTCGCTTACATTCTCCTTCCTGGTCGTATTTATTTTCTTTTCAATTAAAGAGTCTGAATGTGCGACGCTAAAATTGCCAGCCCTTAATTAGCTCTTTTCGTGAAGAAGAGAGTCCGTGAATGCAATTGTTACTTTCCCAATCTTGGCAGCCGTTTCATTTTGATAAAGCAGGATCCCATTTCAGGGCGAAGGCTGAATGAGGGCCGCCTCCATTTACACTTTTTCGCCTTGATAAATGTGCTTTTTTTCCCCCGCTTCCTTTCAACAGTGATGGAATGATATTATCGATGTGTTTGAAGCCTCACGTTTCATGTGCTCTGCTGAATTGTGGGTTTGCCCTTCTGCGTAACATTCATGTTCATGTGAGAGAGAGAGAGAGCGTGGGTAACTTTTAATGTTGTACTTAAAGTTATCTAGATATTATGGGAGTTTTGTTGTGTTCTTGAGCAAAGAAACTTTGGTTGCTTTAGGACTTTGGTTACTTTAGGTCTTTCTATTAAGCAAGTTGACTGTCATTTGCAAGTGTTTATTGAATATTCTGGTTAATTTGACCATGCTTTCAGCTCCATTTTTGACTGCTTGCACACTAATTAACACACATAAATCACTGATGAAGTGTTTAATGGATAGGAATGAGTAAGATGCATTTTGGGGGTTTGCAAAGAACCACTTTTAAAATCAAGCAGGAACACACAGAATTAGAACTCTCAAATTCTTATTGGTCATAGAATGTGTTGTAGAAATCGTTAAAGTTTTCATTCAGTTTTTATTTTAAAATGATATGTTTTAGTTGTGTTGTCATGTGGTTTAGCTTTCATTTGTTGGTCTGATAATCACAGAAAATTGCATAAGTGGAAAGTATGATCAATATTACCTTAACTTGCTTGGGTGTTCTATTTGCTTTCCAGATTAGTGTTGCTATGGTATTTTGAGTGTTTTAATGTGTTACTATGGTGTTGCTTGGGCATTCTAGTTGGGCATTATTGTTGCTATGGTATTTTTATTGTTTTAATGTGTTGCCATGTTGTTGCTTGTGTGTTCTTTGTTGTTGCTAGGGGGTTAGTGTTACTATGGTATTTTGGTGTTTTAATGTGTTGCATGTTGTTGTTTGACTTTTCAAGTTGTTGCCAAGGGATTAGTGTTTCTATGGTATTTCGAGTGTTTTAATGTGTTGCTATATTGTTGCTTGGGTGTTCTGGGAGGCTGCAGGTGGATTTTGCTTGTTAAGGTATTTTGAGTTTTTAACATGTATGCTGTTGCTTGGGTGTTTTGAGAGGTTGTTAGGGCATTGTTCAGTGGTTTCAAATGTGTTCTGAATGTTCTTTAGCATGTTGCTATGATGTTGCTAAGTGGTTGCTGCAATGTTCTGAATGATTTTATCACATTATGTTGTTGCTTGGTTGCTATGGTGTTGCTAAGGGATATCTTGGATGTTTTTAGCACACTGCTATGCAGTTGCTAGGGTGTTTCGGGTGTTTGGTAGGCAGTGAGCTGCATGCAGATTTTAGCACTCTTTTGAAGTGTGGCCTAGGCCTTCATCCATTGGCAGTCTAATCTCTATAATCGTTTATTAAAGCCTTGTCTCTGCGTGGCGGCCGTATGTCAGGCCATGAGCAGAATAAGGGAAATTAGCTGCACCTGAATGAGAAAGCAGGGACTCCCGCTGGGACACTGACTGGGGCACAAACACTCTTTTAATAGACTTACACCTCATTTTGGCCCAAAAGCCGGCTGAAGGGTCCCTGGGGGGTGGGGCATTCGGATGGAGGGGAGGTGGAGGTCAGCTCCTTTTTACCTCCTGAAAACCAGCTGCAGAGGGAAACAGGCATTTGATTAGCCAGCCCTTCCCGTCCAGAAGGGGACCGTCCAGGACAATGTGGCGTTTTTCCTTTCAGAGACAACATGGGCTTTATGTCGGAGCTGTCGCTGGCAATGTGTCAAGGAATAATACATTCTGTTCATTCAAAGAGTCAGGCCTCCGCTGACCCGACCAAACGCTCTACTTATCTGAGAAATTATCGATCTGGTAATTAGGATGAAGGCAGATTAATAATGCATAGCTGAACATCACTTTCACAAGTTTATAATGATATATCTGAGAGCAGCAGAGACGAGGAACATAGAGGATATTGATATGAGCATCAATCTGAATTACTAAGCATCGGAAAGAAAAATGGTGAATGAAATCTCTTTAATATCTCAATAGTTACTCCTAGACAGCAGTGAGATTAAATAAAGAGCAAAAGGAGATTTTTGCTTTAGAAATTTTGTATAAATTGAGATTATTCTCCTAGAAAAAGGAATTTGTAATCTCACGTGTCTTCTGTAAAGTTTCAGAGGAGATTTCAAGAAGGTCTCAAACTGTGCTCAGATTTCTGCAATCATGGAAGCTCTGATCTCAGTATGAATATGAATTACATTTTTCCTATGACCTGAGCTGCTGTCCACATTCATTTTATAGCTTTATATTATATATGTTAATAATAATAATAATAATAAAGAATAGTATTATTATTATTATTATTGTATTTTATATATAATTGAATTGAGTACATAATGTATTGGAAAAAGTTTTACTTGTCTAAAATGTGCTCAGATTTCTGCAATTATGAATCTCAATATGAATATGGAAATATTTACAATTAATCTGATATGTTTATATTGAATAATAATAATACAAATATTTAAAAACTGGGCTAAAATGATTCTGTTTTGTAAGTGAAATATAATTTTTTTCTTTTGATTTTTTGTTTATGACATGATCTTTTTTATGATATGATCTTGACAAGTTTTGTGACAGAATTCCCTAATATTATAGCTTTATGTATAGTGTCTTTTCATGTGTTTTAAGTAATTATTATTAACCGATATTAAGTTAATGTTTAAATGAAAGTCTCATGAGCAACGAATAAGCAAAACTTTAGTGATTATAATTTTCTTTTTGTTTTTAGAAGCAACCAAGCAAATTTTATAGCAGCGGTAGCTTTTTAAAAGCTCATAAATCTCATGTTTTATTTATGGATCTACTTCATCTCAGATTTTTCTCCTACAATTCATCAGTTTTATAAGATTTGATTGGTCTCTTGGTATTAAAAGTCTGAACTTGCTCTTCATCTCATTGCTTGTAACAGCTATGATTTTAATGAAATCCCATTTTAGACTTGTGATTGGATGTTCTTCCTTCATATTCTGGTGGCTCTTCTAATTCCGTGTTTTCCTTCTCCTCTCTAGTTCACTTCCCTGCCGTTGAGGCTTAATTATATCTAAAGAGCAAGTGTGCATCGCCGTGTTTCTTAGATGACATGGGCCCTGGTACTGCGGGGCCCCTTGGGTCCCCATCTTTGCATTTTAAGCAGAAATCTGCGCAGACAGACCCTGAACTCCCGGAGTTAAACTCCCGTTTAGGTTAAGTGGTCCCCAGGCTCATGACACATATCTCTGCCCAGACATGACAGCTGGGGACCCCACTGTTGCTATGGAAATCATTGACATTCGCCAACTCCATTCCCCCCAAAACAAACACACACAATACACACACACATACACTTCAGATTGATAATGCGCCTTCCTGAGGGTCCATGTGCTCTTTTACTGCTAACAGGTCTACTTTTTACTGTGGGTCTGGAGTGTTTCATAAGGGTTTTACTGCTAAAAAGGAGAGCATTTGGACTGTTCAGCGCTGCTATGCCATTGTAGACTGGGAAGAGTCTTTCTTTGCCTGACAATGCTTCATAAACTAAAAGGATGAATTTCAGAAAAACAAGCCCTGGTCCCTGGTCACAAAAAAAAAAGGTAAAAATAATAATAATATTTGCACAATGCCTAATTTCAGTATCTTGAAGAGTTTTACATTTTTTAATTATTTTCTTAATAATCCCCCACCCCCAAAACAAACAAACAAACAAACAAAATTAATTATTATTATTTTTAAATGAATGCACTTTATTTGCATTAGATATACCACAACTACTGCTATGATATATTATTATATTATATTTTCACAGTGTAGTAATGAGCTTAACTATCCAAACAATGGTATAATTCTAAATAAATACTGAAAAAAAAACATTTGATTTATTTATTCAAGTAAAATATAATTGGATTTATTTTGATTTTGCAATTAAACATGATTTGGACATGTTTTTGACTGGCTGTATGAGATTCAAAGAAAAGCTGTTAGCGTGTAGAGCTTTATTTGTTTATTTGGATCCCCATTGGGCACTACGAAGGTAGTGGCTTTTTTTCCTGGGGTCCAACAAGTAAAAAACAAAATTACATTAATCCATAACAACAAAAACCAATACAATAAAACATAAAAACCCCAAATTCATAGTTTTTGAAACGGGAAGCAAAACATATCCTTTTGATGCATGCCTGGTGTTAAAATTATGACTAGCACTACTATACAAAAATTGAGAGTAAAATACACTTGGAACTCTTGATACTGAAACGTTTCTTTTAAAACAAAGCAGAGAAACAATTACCCTATCCTTCACCGGTAGCCAACCTAGAATGTTGTGCATTTTC
This sequence comes from Barbus barbus, assembly GCF_936440315.1. NCBI lineage: Eukaryota > Metazoa > Chordata > Actinopteri > Cypriniformes > Cyprinidae > Barbus > Barbus barbus. The sequence continues at coordinate 26,944,554 of NC_136760.1, forward strand.
ATAATATTAACCCTTCTATTACAGTTCAAAATTAGTCATGCAGCTCTATTCTGGACTAACTGTAATTTCTAAAGTCTTTACTTGATGCACTCGACCACACCACTGGACAGTAATCTAAATGAGTAAGAACCATTGCTTGCACAATTTCAGAGATGCAATACTGTGGTAACAATTTTGCACATCTCTTAATAACTGATAGACCTCTTCCCATATTTTCTATCTGTTTTGACCACTTCAGCCTACTATCAAGAATAACTCCTTTACCTGTTCAATAGGCACACTCTTTACAGATAAATGTAATTGTGGTTTAAATTTAAGTTTAAAATTTGATTCAAACACAATACTCAAATTTAAAACCATCTTATTCCGTACCCACTTTACCACTAATTGTAACTCCTCATCTAAATCAGCAGATAATTTTTCAATTGATGTTGCTGGTAGATATAATGTTGTATCATCTGCATACATAACTGCGCTTGCAAACTTTAAAACCAAATGAAGATCATTGGTAAAAATAGAAAATAACAATGGTCTTAGACAACTTCCTTGAGGCACACCACATTGCAACTCTTTCACTTCCGAATAACTTCCATTATAAAATACACATTTCCTCCTATAAGTCAGATAACTTTTAAACCAATTCACAGTTTGAGAAGGAACTTTATAACGTTTCAATTTTGCAAGCAATAATTTATGATCCAGTACATCCAATACTGTTCCTACTAAATTACTATCATCAATCTGTACTAAACAATCATCAGTTATCTGTGTTAATGCTGTTCCTGTTGAATGTCCTACTCGATATGCATGCTGAAATCAGAGAATAAACCCTTTTCCTTAAAGAAAAATTTAATTTGTTCACAAACTATTGTTTCAAACACTTTACTAAGAACTGGCAATAAACTTATCGACTATTTGCACCACTAAAACTCAGGGCTGCATTTTTCTGTAAAGGAATGACCTTTGCTTCTTTCCAAGCTAAAGGGAAAATCCCTTGTTTAATACTGATATTGAAAATGTGGCAAACTAGTTCCGCCAAACAACTGGTTGCTAATTTTACAAGGCGACCATCTAAGTTATCCATTCCCGATGGTTTATCTATATTTATCATTGATATTTTTTGTTCCACTTGTTGTCAAAGCATAGGGCTGGCTTATCGCTTGCTATTTTTTCAATTTGCCTTTCACTTGATGTAATATTATCAATTAACATTTCTCCTCGAAGTTTATTCACTTTATTTATAAAAAAGTCATTAAAATAATTGGCAATTTCATCTGATTTAGTTAAGAATAAATCACCTGTCTCAATAAAAAAAGGAGTTTGACCTGATTTCCTACCCATTATTTCATTAATAATATTCCACAATTTTTTTCCATCATATTTATTTTCACTTATGTTTACTTTATAAAATGTCCTTTTCTTTTTTTCTATTAATTTCAGTTACTTGATTATGCAATTTGCAATAAACTTCCCAATCCTGTTTATTCCCAGTTCTGTTTGCCACATCTCGTTCTAGCATTACGCTCTTCAGTTCATTATCAATCCATGGTGCCCTAATATTCTTCACTGTGTGTTTTTTCATAGGTGCATGTTTATCCACCAAAGAATACAATAATCTTTCAAGAGCTGCCAATGCATCATCAGGATGACCTTCCTTGTAAACATCAGCCCAACATATATTATTTACAGCTTTGCAAAATAAGTTCTGACAATTTCCTATATGATCTTTTATAAATTACTTGTGGTCTTCGTTTAGGGACCTTTGTTTTTCTAGTAATCGCTATTATATTATGATCACTACACCCAATAGGAACAGATACACCCTTAGAACACATTTCCACAGCATTTGTATAAATATGGTCTATACAAGTAAATGTTCTCTCACCAACTAACATATTTATTAATAAAAGATGCCTCAGACAGTTTTGTAATAGTTCTATGTGCTAGATTTTTAACAATTGCATTTTTTCCAATAAGCATTGGGTTATTAACATTTTGCTAACGTTTCAATAATTTATGAAAACTTTAGTTCTGAATGTTCTCTGAAAGGTCAGTTTTTTATTTTCTTTTTTGGTTATAAGAACATTAAAGGAACACGCAAACATTATGGGAACGGACATTCTGAAACAAGTAGACACACTTTAAAAAACAAGCAATCTGAAATAAACGTTCTTTGAACATTCCTTGTTAGCTTGGAAGTTTAAAGAATTCTGCTGTATCGATTTAGAAAATACAGCAGAAGTTGCATGAACTACTTTTATGGCACTTACGTGATGCTTTTTGGAGTTTAACAGCATGCCTAGCATCTCCTTTTGTGCTCCACTGAAGACAGACAGTCATGTGGGTTTGGATGACATGAGAGTGAGTAGGCCTCAATGATGACAAATTTCATTTTTGGGTTAAATATCTCTTTAAGCTCTTCTGCAAATCCCAGATTCAAGATAAATGTATTAATATTAGTGTCTATGGACAGACACTTGTGAGGTTTTGTTTTCAAGGCTCAAGGGCAAAGTAAAGCGCAGAAGAAGGGCAGTGTGACACTTTTCTTGGCCAGGTGCATCAGACATGCGGCACGGACAGCAGGGATTTGACTGCTGCGATTGGCCAGAAACTCTGTCCGTCTGAGGCCTCGGAAACAACACACCATCACACAGTCAGCGCTAAAAGCAGTGAAGTGGATTCGAATAGTCATATGAGTCCACCTTCCTCCCTTGAGTCCCCACCAGCAGGTTCACATTAGCGGAAATTTGTTCCACAATATTGGCACCTCCTGTTTCTCTCCAAGGCTGGGAGCCCGCACAGAAGGTGGAGGCAGAGATTTGGGTGATGGCCAAACGTTTCACGGCCGTTTCTTGTTTTTCACAGCGTGTGTCGGTGACGGGTTCCCCGCTGCTCCTTCTCTCCCCGTTCAGACTCCCCGCATATCGGAACAAATGTCGGACGGAAGAAAATAAACTTATCTCATTCATATGACAACACGTTCCCCCAGGTTCTGATACGGCGCCAGTTTGAGAGTAGCAGCCGGGGTCAATTGCTCATTTCTCGCGCAGGGAGGGCGTCTATGGCGGGTAATGGCGCTTCCCTGTGTGCGGCTGAACGGAGTGCAAATCTCTACTGTTTGCCAACTGTGGGAACCTCGATCATCTATTCTGCAGCTCTGCCACTATGTGAGAGAGCAAAACAAACTATTATAAAGCGCTGTATTAGATTTCCTCACAAATGGCGCACGTTGAATGGTAGGTTATTGACCATATAGCCTACAGAAAAAAATATCCACAATATCTTCCCACTTAGAACTTTATTTTGATTCAGATGTCTTGTTTCCCACTAGAAAAGGTAGGAAAACTGTATTTATTAAATTATTTTTTTTTGGACAGATTTTCACTTAGCAATTAACAAATAAAAAGTTTAAACTACAATACACAGGGTTGGGGTCAGTAAGATTATTGTAATATTTTTAACGCTGCATGTATTTGATAAAAAATATAGTAAAAATTGTGAAAACGTATTACAACTTAAAATAGCTGTTTTCGATTTTAATATATTTTAAAATGTAATTTATTCCTGTGATGCAAAGCTGAATTTTAAACATCATTAAACCAGTCTTCTGTGTCACATGATCTTTCAGACATCAATTATATATTCTGATTTGCTTAGTAAAAACATACTGACTCCAGACGTTTAAACTATAGTGTATATTTTTTTATATTTTGCATTAAACTTTGTATTAATATATATTTTGAATGCAAAATATTAAAATGCGTTAGGCCTAGTATACTCACTTATGGCTAATTTTTGTCATTGGCAATGCACTTCATGGAATTAAAAAAAGTTAATTTTATCATAAAAGACATTACACTCATTACATATACACATTACAAAGACACTCTTTGTTTTCCTTTAAATTTATTATTATTATTTTTATTTATTTTAATTAAAATACAACACATTTTTTACTTCAAAACAGGTTTTGCGATGCTGTGATTAATCTCTGAGCTGGTTGATTTTATTCAAGTATTAGTATTTAGGAAAAATACTCCAGAATTAAGGCTGCTAAACATGTGGATTGTCACTGTTGTTTTAGTATTCAAAATTCAGTGTAATTAGCATAATCTTCCAGGAGCATTACACTTTCTCTCTCTCTCTCTTTTTTTTTTTTTTTGATAAAGTCAATGATTTTGCAGATATGGTATGTAATTAGAAATGATTATCAAGCTAAAGACCTACACTGGTTGTCACATGAAGCTCAAATTTGACCCTAAATAGCCTGTAGACCGACTCTATTGTCTCTTTCTCTCAGTCCTTTTTCAAATTATTCCCCTAATAGACCAATCTGATCACACAGGGCCTATTAACTAACTGCTTTCTGCTCGAAGCAAAAGAGAGCGAAAAGACAAGTGCAAGTCAACTGAAAAAGCAAGAGGATCTGATGGAAAACAAAATGGACTTCATTAAATCTCAGTTAATTGTCCCATGGGCCTCAGCTGAAGCTTTCTCAGAGAAACTCTCACAGGTCTTTAATTGCAGGATCACAGTCTCATCTCTTTCTTTAAAGGAGTAGGCCTAGTTCATCCAAAAATGAAACGTCTGTCTTTATTTACTAACCCTCATGTTGTTTCAAACCTGTTCTCTGCAGGAACACAGTAAACCAAAACGTATCTCCAACTTCATCTCATTGTCAAAGCAGAGATACAGGCCTGGAACACTCTTCCAAATTGGTAAATATGGCTCATGTAAATTAATGAACGGAGAGCGTTTTGATTGTTATCAGGAAATCATTGTGCCCTGAGGTGTGTTTGGATGTAATAGACAGAACATCATCCGCCTCCAGTGACCCTCACAACATCTCATAGCCCTGGGATTCATTTCTTATCAATTAGCGCTTTCTGGACTTAAGAGGACGAAGCCTAACAGAACCCCTTAGAACCTAATCAGGATTGTAAGAGGTTTGTTAATTAAAGGCGTGTTTCTTCATTAAGGCATTAGATACAGCGGGTCGTGATTGTAGATTTGTTTCACTCTCTGAAATCCATTGGGAAATTTTGGAATGAGTCCGCCCAGTCTGAGACGATTAAGTCTTTAGATACATGATAATGTGTTGTTGTTTTTTTGAAGAATAGCACAACATAGGTGTTTCAGTGTGTTATGAGATAATTTAATAAACAGTTGTTTTGACATATTTAGCAGAATCTCTATTGCAGTTGCAACGACTTTAGGTTGTTGACAAATTCCCGAGTTTTTAACGAGTTTCAAATCATGAAATTAACGAGTTTCAAATCATGATTTTTACTTTTTTACATATATTTTTTTTTACTTTTTGAGTTATCTGATTCAAGAATTTTGACTGAAATAGAAGTAAATTCCCATCAAATTTAAATAAAACCATATCTACACTCCAGTAAGATCATTGCTATACTATGAATTTTTAATTTTTTATTTTCTGTTTTAAGTTTAATAATAGTTCAAGTTTTAGTAATTTTCTTGTTTTTGTCATTTTTCTTTTAATTTTTTTCTTTTATATTTTTACATTTTTATTGTCAATATAGTTTTAGTTGTTTTCTTCTGTCATTTTGCTTCTCAAGCAAATGTATCTTGATTTAAGAATATTCAGATATTTATACTGAAATACAAAACTTTTTTTATTTTTTTTAATGCAGTGTAGAGACCAGAATATCAAAACTGTTAAATTCTTGTTCCTAATTGTGCTTTTCCCTGTCATATATCTGAAGACAAGCCATGAAAACAATATTTCACACATAAATGATCATTCTGTCATTATTTACTCAATGTCGTTTTTTTTTGTGACGCGTGTAACACAAAGATGTATTAGGAATGAGATCAGTGATGCTAAAAGCATCACATTTGAGCCTTTCATGGAAGAAAGAAAATCGAATAAGTTTGAAGCAACATGAGGGCGAGTATACAATGTTTTTGGGTGAACTTTTGCTTTACTACCGATCTAAGCTAAAGTTCTGGTAGTTTATGCATCCCTAATATGACTCGTTGCTGAGCCGTAGTACTTCGGTAGTTAAGAATTCTCCACCTGAAACGCAGGATTGATCCATCTGTCAGCAGGCACTTATTTCTTTCTGCTGTGCACACAAATTGTTAATGGTCGTCCACTCTGAACGTCAGAGAAAATGGCACATCCCTGACTTCTGCTCTCCGTCTTCCTTCTCCTTCCTCTCTGGGTTAACAGGGTTTAATTTAAATCCAAAAGGCCTGACAGCACACTTTCTGACGCTTTGGCCGAATGTTCTGCATGGCTGTTCTGATCAAAGCTGGAGCATCTCTCGTATTGAGCTGTTGTAACCTCTGTCCGTGCTGATTAACAGCGGTGAGAGTCCTGCATAATCAGGAGCAGCATCAGGCAGAGTCACACGCGCTGATCATCAATATGGAGAAAATGCAGCGCTGTGCAGAAAACGCCTGACAATGAGCGTAAATCATAGTCGCGGGGCGTTCTGAGGCATGCAAATGATTCGGGAAATGACCCAAAAGATTCATTGAGAGGGTTCATATTTGACACAATCCTCTCTATGCCTATAGAATAGCAGAATACTGATTACATATTTGTCAGCAACAGAGAAAGACTCTATCCCACAATGCAGTGCGTTTCACTGAGGTCATGTGACTACAGCCTTGCATACTTTTTTGATGCATTACTTTATTACTTGAATTATTATTTGATTTATTTTGGAATAATGCTGTTTGTGTGAGAAACAGATTAAAATTTTAGAATGGCTTAATGGTTTTTACTTTGTTTCCCAGTATAAATATCTAAATAGCTTCATATTTGTTTGGGAAGCAGTACAAGATCAGTGTTATTTTATTATAGTGTTAATTAATATTTTAAGTTTTCTTTATGTTTTCATTTTAATTTTACTTGAGGTTTTTAATAATTTTATCAATGAATACTTTATCAATTAAAATAATAATAATAATTTAGAAATTAATCATTTATTTTACAGATCATATGTGTTACTTTAGTATTACTTATATACTGTTGTAGTATTAATATTTTCAGTTTCCTTTTTAATTTTTTTATTTGAATATAGCTTTTAGTTATTTTATGTTCTTTGTCATTTTTATTAGTTGTTTATTTTTTTCATTTTTTCACAATGATATATTTGTTTTTATTGGGCTTCAATTAATTTTTAATTTAGTTTTCTTCACTTTAATACTTACACTTAGTTTTAGTTTTTCATCAGTTTTTCATTTTATTACAGCATATTTATTTTCAACAATATCTATTTTTAATATTCTTTTTTTTCAGTTAACAATAACAAAACTGCACAACATAAGAAATTAAGATATGTTTTCAGGAAATGGATCTTTCACATAAGTGTAATTTTCCCTTTTTTACATGTTCATGCTCTAAACACGTGCAAAATAAATAAATAAATAAATAAATGCAATAAGACAAAATATACTTTTAGTGTGTACTTTCAAGTTTATACATAAAAAAAGTTTTAGCTTTTTGTGACTATACAAAAGCAAGTGTGCAAATTTATTTTCTTTTTTCAAACATAACCCATATAATATTGATAAATTATTTCTACGTAAACATGATAATACCTAATGATTTGTCAAAATGAAGTGAAAGTGAAAACGGCACCAGAGCAGGATGGATGTTTCTCTTTTGAGGCTGCCATTAGCAAACTGCTGTAAGCTGCATCTGTCTCAGTTTCAGCTCTCAAGTTCCTGTAATGCAGCATGTAAATGCTCTTTGTATTGTATACTGTAACTCTCTGGCTTAATACTGTCTATTCAAGATTAACAAGAGCAGAAAATTGAACTATAACAATAACTGGCATTTTAATTCGGTAGTGGATCAGGTCTGAGCTGTAAAGCATTAGAGCACTTGATATTGTCCCCACAGACTAACGGTGGTCTGGCTGGTGTGTGTGTGTGTTTGTGTGTGTGTGTGTTGAGGGGTTGCTTTGCTCAGTTTAGGAGGTTAGAAAGGTTGTGTGAGGAGTGTGTGAGTTTAAATCTGAATCACACCAGCTGTGTTTATGACTCTGCTGCACCTGTGGAGGTCATACACACACGGCTCACACAGACTTAAGCAGAAGCCATGCTCTGGTTTTCTGTTTGCCACTACATTTTGTGCACAGGATGTAAATTTCACCCTCACCCATGGTAGATTTCTTTCTAGTAGTGGTTTTGTTAGTTGGTTTCAAACATCTAGTTGAAAAACTATTATGTGTGTGTGTGTGTGTGTGTGTATTCTGTCCTTTAAAGTAAAATTCCAGTATCATCAAATTATATTTTCATGATATTTTTGGGTGAACAAGTCACCTATATGATAATATTTGAGATTGTATTGTGTTGCTGCTTAATTTTTGTTGACCAAAACAAGGGTTTGATATTTTTGTTTTTCATGAATGTAGTGCTTCATAATTGGTTCAGTGTTTACATTTTGCTTAAAATCCTATTAAAAGCTATTTTGATGGCAACATTTATTGGTGTTAAATGTGTGTTAGAGTAAATGCTTATATCTAGTTTATTTTTAAATTTTCCACTTTATATATTTGAGTTCTGTAGCCTTTTGAAATATAAGGCAACGGTTTCATTCAGAAATTTCAATAATGGACATATTTCAAAAGGCTTCCTCTGAGAAAATGTAATTTTTCTATCTAACTGAAAGAGCTTATATAATTGCAACATTTACTGTATTTTGCCGTAAGAATGATTGTTAAATGATTAGGTATAATTTTCTTTATTTATTGGAATATTATTGTTATCGTTTCACTTTCTATTATCTGGGTTTGTCAGGAAAATAGATTTTCTGAGTAAATAAAAAAATAATCTATAGCCATGTAGATACTGATTCATTGAACAGTCAGTTATATTCAGGAAAAGGCCCTGCCAGCACCTGGAAGCAGCTGTTTTCACTATAGTTTGCTAATTCATGATTAAACCACTGACACTTTACTCAGGATTAACCTGAGCAGCGGAACTGAATGTTAAAGCCCCTGGTTCAGCATTTCATGTGATCAGAAGAGATGGATCAAGACAGATGGATGTCAAACTGAATCCTCCTCTCGCTCGGTGTGCTGCTAATTGTGCCGTTTACCTCAGTGAAAGCCTCTGACTGCGGCCGTTTAGACAGGCTAACGATGATTCACGGTGTCAAACGTCCCTTGATAATTGAAGCAACAACAAAAAAAAACCCCTCAGTGTGATATACCAACCACAACTGAAAGACTAACACGCTTTATCAGTGTGACTATAGTCTATTCGCATTTGTTTTGCAGAGTTTGCATGGAAACACACTTTAGTATATTAATCAAAAGTCACTACAACAATACTGTTGTTCTGGGTAGTTTCCAAAGAGTTGCTAGGTGGTTGCTATGGTGTTTTGTGTGATTGCCAGGTTGTTGCTATGTAGTTGGAAGTGTGTTCCGGGTGGTTGTCAGGGTGATACAGTAGGTGTTAGGGGTTGCTGTCATGGAGTCGCTATGTTTTTGCTACATTGTTTGGTATAGTTGTCAGGGAGTTGCTAGGGTGGTTTTCAGAGTGCTGCTGTGTCATTGCTAGGGTATTCTGGGTGGTTGCCAGGGTGTTGCTATGCTACTAGTGTGTTCTGTGTGCATATCAGGGTGTTGCTATGTAGTTTCTAGGGCATTCTGGGAGGTTGCCAGGTTGTTGCTATGTAGTTGGTAGGGTGTTTTAGGTGGTTGGCAGGGTGATAGTTGCAAGGGTGGTTGTTAGGGAGTCAATATTTTTTGTTACATTGTTCTAGTTGTCAGGGAGTTGCTAGGGTGTTCTGGGTGGTTTTTGGAGTGTTACTATATAGTTGCTAGGGTGTTGCTAAGTTACTAGGGTGTTCTGTTTGCATATCAGAGTGTTGTTATGTAGTTGCTGGGGTGTTCTGGGTGGTTTTCAGAGTTTTGCTATGTAGTTGCTAGGGTTTTCTAGGTGGTTGTTAGGGTGTTGCTATGTAGTTGCTAGGGTGTTCTGAGTGGTTGTCAGGGTGTTGCTATGAAGTTGCTAGGTTGTACTGAGTAGTTGCTAGTGGCTAAATCATAAGTCTTGGTGATGTTTAGCACATTTTTGTTATCCATATATATAATATGATGTGGACAAGATCTTCTGCTTTCTTACCAAAAACAGTCTGTTCCCGCTGCAGAACTACCTCTTTCTCTCTCACACACACAGACATTCTGCTTTGCTATTCCACTCAAGCCACTCTCATTCTCAGATATCAGGCCTCATTATTGTCATCACATGCCACATTTGTACTCTGTTAGGGAGCAAATGGTGATAAAATGGAGCGTGGCCTCTAGGTGCACTTAAACTGGACTGTCTCTGAACACACACGCACACACACACACACACACACAAACACTCTCTGTCTCCTGGTCTCGTTTTTACTGCTCTACTGCAGCAGAGAGACTCGTGCTGTTAGAGAAACCAACTTCTTACAATCAACATGAAATGGCAACTTGTATATTTGCTAATATTATGTATTCTGTTTGGTACTTCATACATTTACTCTTTAGATTAATGTGCACTAATTAATTGAGCACATTTTAACAATGTTTACTGAGAAAGTTAGTTTTGATTGCATGTTAACTTTGAGAAGTATTAACACTGAGTATTTTCAATGACAAGATCTCTTTCACTGAGAGTTGGTGATTTGAGTTTGGTCAGTGATGTGAGGGAACACGCAGGAAGTCTATTTGTTGTCTTTTTGGTTGTCATTTGTTGACGTCTCAAATAATATCAGAGAAATTGACATTTAATGACATGACAAGGTTAATTCATGTTCTTTTTTTGTTGAGAATGGTTTGCCCAAAACACAAAACTTTACAAATGCATTTTAAGTTAGATTTTTAACATCCTCGTTTTTTCATTAGACTTCATCTACACCAGAAACTTGAAAGTCATTTTGACAAAGCAGCAGGTTGGATGTTGGAACGCAAACCTCTTGAGAAAGTGTTGTATCATGTTATCAGTCGAGGTCTAGCAGCCATCACGATGTTCAGCATATGTGTGCGTAATGATTTGAGCAGCACCTCACTAGCGCAAACGTGTATTTAAGGCGTTGAAGAACCGTCTGCATCTGACCTGCTTGCTGCCGAGGTCTTTTCTCTCTGTCATGCTGTATTCCTCTGGGGTTTCACATGACAAACTGAAGAAAGTTGTTTTGTCACGCTGTACCTTTACGTTTTTTTCCATCGTCAGTTGCTGTCTGCGCTGTCAACCCACAGTCTGCACCTGCTCTCACATTCCTAATTAGACTCGTTTAATTAATTATATTCAGCAGCAGAGCAACCTAGAAGCGCTCTCTTGTCTTCCTCTGCTCAGAATCTTTGCAGATTGTAACAGTTAAAGTACTGTAGGGAATATTAGTGTTCAAATACTCTGGAAGAGCTTTCCATGCTAGAGCATGAAGTTAGCAACATCAAGGTTGTGGGTTTGAATCCTAGGGAACACATACAGGCAAAACATATATTCTGAATGCACTGTAAATCATTTTGGATAAAAGTGTCTGCCAAATAAATGAATGCATTACACTAGGCTACAATCAGTATGTTACTTCCTCTTCCTGGTTATATGAAGTGAAATTGTTCTTCAGCAGGTCTTTTTACTCTTTTCAGGTCATGACATGAGTTGATTAGATATAACTTTGAAAAGAAAGTTGGTAAGCAATTCTGTCACACAGATCTGATACTAGCTTAAATAAACTTTGCGTAGGGTAAATACGATTTTTAAGGATTTTTTTAATGCTCACCCAGGCTGAATTTATTATTTTAAAATAACTATAAAATCAGCAGTATTAATAAATGTTATGACAATTTAAAATAACTGTTTTCTATTGTAAAATATAATTTATTTCTGTGTTGGCAAAGCTGAATTTTCAGCATCGTCACTCCAGTCTTCACCGTCACGTGATTCTTCAGAAATCATTCTAATATGCTGATTTGCTGCTTAAAAAAACATATTATTGTATTAGTGTTGAAAACAGTTGTGCTGTTTCATATTTTTGTGGAAACCATGATATTTTTTTTTTCCAGGATTGTTTAGAAAGTAGATTCTTTTAACATATTTACTGACACTTTTGATCAAATTAAAGCATCTTTGCTGAGTATTAATTTAATTGCTGAAAGCAAACTTGTGAAGGGTTTTAGATATCTAATTGAAGAAAATGTAGGATCAGACTTAATCTTATCCATTAGGATAAAACAAAGTGGTTTGAAAAGTGGTTGTTAAATGCAAAAATGGACTTGAATATGAGAATCAATTTAAAGGCAATCAGTTTAAATAATTCCATTCTGAAGTTAAGTAATTGCAGAGGCAAAGTTATTATATTTATCATGAAACATTGTGAACTCAAACATGTTTTTCTCTCAGAGTGATGTGCACTGATGAATCTTTCATAAAAAAGACCAGGAATGCATATTAATAAATTAAATGGGGTCAGTTTTAATTTTATGTTGACTTTACGGGGTATGGCTATACTTTCAAAATGTATTAGATGCATATTCACCATCCTCTGTGCATTTATAGCTTGTGCACTACATTTTACTGTAAATGCAAATCACATGAATATTTTTTGTGCTAGACATTAAATATGAAGTTATTTAACAAACAGAAAGTTCCTTACTCTATAATAACCTTCCAGATGGCATTGTTCAGTGTAAAATGAACTGGTAAAATGTTCTTCCTTGGCGATAGAACCCATAAAGAGGTGGAGGCGTCTGTAATCAGGTGCCCAGTCTCCACCCACCTGGTCCAGGTAAAGGACACCTGTCACACTCAGCTGCCTTCCAGCTGTCCGATCCCCCCTTAATCTGCAGGAGCAGAAAAAAGAGCCATGAAATATTCACTGCCTGATCAGCCTCGGCACAATAGAGGAGAACTGACTTCAGGCAGCAGTGTTGGACAACAACCTATTGAGTTTCCTGCTCTCTGGCATCAGCCATATGGAGGATGGAAGCTCATGCAACATGGTCCGGGTTATCACATACTGATCGTGACCCTGTCTGAGGTCATCTCACCTCAATGGTAGCATGAAATCCTCAAAAAAGACATTTTAGCATACAGGGAAATGTTATTTTTAAAGTAAGTATTTCTGCAACACTTGAAGCCTTAATACTGGTATAGCGCGTTATAAAAAACGTTTTAATGCATTAAAGGAATAGTCCACCTAAAAATGAAAATGAACTGAAAATGTGCTTACTCTCAGGCCATCCAAGATGTAGAGTTTGTTTGGTCATCGGTACAGATTTAGGGAAGTTTAGTGAATGCAGTGAATGGGTGCCGTCAGAATGAGAGTCCAAACAGCTGATAAAAACATCACAATAATCCACAAGTAATCCACACCACTCCAGTCCATCAGTTACAATCTGCGAATGTAATGCATTTTATCTTTGGCTTCAGTTATTTATGTAAATAGCAAATGCATTACAATGCAAATAATGAATGCCTATATAATGCATTATACATAAAGGCTTCAAGTAAAGTGTTAGCAGTATTTCTAGCAGGAAGTGTTTATGGGTCTGAAAGTGACAGAGTTGGCATTTGGCTGCAGGATGCCCCTGATCTGCTCGGTTTAATTAATAAAGGCAGTGCCAGGGGACTCCCATGATACTGTCCGCTATGACAGGACGTGTCTCCGGTGCACTAAAGCATTAAATGACCAACTCCTGTCAGGCTAACTTCCATCGCCGTCCCTGGAGACCACTCACTTTTTGCTTTTTATTTTCTTCAGTTTCTCTCCTGAAAGAGGAGCCCTTGCTAGTTATGTTCTCTTTTGCTTTTCACCCCTTTTTCTTTCTTAAAGTGCGCAGCTCTTGGTTCTCTGCTCTGGGTTTTTCTGTGTCTGATGGCTCTAGTTTATTTCTGCTGGATTAATTGGTCCCTGAATGAATTCGGTTGACAGGGTAATTCATCATGAGTTTACTCTGACAGAGAGGGGGAGGAGAGGAGAGATATACAGGAGAAAGAGTGGGAACAGAGAGGATGGAGGTTGATAATGTGACTCTTTCTCCTGCTATTAAAGGAATAATTCACACAAAATTAAAATTCTGCCATCATTTACTTATTGTAACCTGTATAGCTGTTTTTGTCCAGGAAAGTTAGCCACACTATCCATACAAAGAAAATGAATGATGACAGAAACTGTTGGGTATCAGAAAAGTGCAAAAAGTAGAAGTAGCTGTTTCCCCCTTCATTCCCTCTTAAAAATTACTCAAATCTGGACAAACTGAAAAACAGTGCCTTGATGTATTATAGCAGGTTTCACATCATTGACAGCAGATGTTTTAAGCAAATGCAATATGGAGAGTGAGATTTGAGAGCTACAGTGGAGTTATAGATTATTTACTTACTTATTCATTTTTGTAAACCATCTTTGTAGGTCATGTAATAAAGTAAACATATCCAAAATTCAATTTATCCCAATAATGGTGGGAGATTCTTCTATCAGGAAACTTTTTGTGGTTGATTGAATGAATAAATAAATAGCATGTATATACAATGTGTGTACCTTCAAATATTTTCCTATGTATTTTTATTCATTAGTTTTTTTAAGTTCTATTTGTATTATGTAATAAATGAATAAACAAACAAACTTAAGGTGCAATTTCATTGGGTAACAATGTAGATAACAGTGAATTTAAATTTAGAAAAATATAGAAATTCTGCCAAATTAAACACATTTACAATACATACAATAAAATATAATGCTCACGTCTTATGGAAAATGAATGAAAGTAGCCGTACTTTAGTTTAATTAGAAGTTGTTTTTTTTTTTTTCAAATAATAGTGCAAATAGTGTTAGATTCTCATCAGTTAATTAATGTATTTATTTATTTATTTGCTTCAAATAGTGGTAGATTTGCACTTCAGTATATCAGTATATCATGAAACACTATGCAATAATAACAAACATCTAATGTATATTTCATAAAGTCACAAATGGATGCTTCATTATAGCTTTTTTGTCCTTTTTAAGTTCAATTTTGGTGTTTCATAGAAAAATAAAGTTGGCTTTGGACAACATGGGAGTAAAGTAAATTTCAGTGTTATGGCTCCACACATTCAGAAGTCTTTAGTGTGACAGATGAGACTGATCACCGTGAGAGTTTGCGCTCTGGAGAGATCTGCACGTGTTTGGACGATTAAAGCAGCGCATGTTTTGACACTCAGGACCCCTGACTGCCTGTCATTCTGCCCGCGGTAATCACATACGTGCATAACATTAGCTTTTAATTGCATCATGTATCACACAATAGCCATTAGGGCTAATTATTGAGTGGTGAGGGAGAAACGCTTGGCTCTGGATGGACCGGGCAGTGCTGGAGTCGTTTAATTCACTCTCTCTCACACTCTCCTTCTCGTTTGCTGTACTGAGTGTGAACAGCTTTCACATGTGATATTTCTCGTGTTCATTTGCTCCATTTGAAACACCTTTAATAGCTACATTTTGCATCTATTTATGTGTTGCTTCAGAAGGTCTGATCACTAAATGTTCACCCATTATCTCCTGGAAGACCTTGCATCTCCTCAGTCAAAAATCATCTATAATTGTTGTACATCCATCAGGCACCTGGGACGGCCTGCTAACACCCGGCGCCACACGGGGCCACGACTGGCCATGATGCTTCCTTAAGAGACCCATTATTTATTGCCAAATCCAATTATATTCTCCATATTAAAGTGACAGCTTTGCTGTGCGGTTATGCTGAAGACATGAAACACATCTGATTTTCTTTGTTTCCGTCTCACAATGGACACGAGCGCATGAGATACACTGAGAGGACGAAGCAATTATGTCGTAACAGTGGTTTATTTTAAACAAGCTGTGGATAGACGTTGTTAGTTGGCGTTCGATGTGCACTGGGTTGTGAAACTGCAACATGTTTATGATCTGATGGGAAACTATTGCTGCTAAAATGACCATGTTTGAATCACGCATGGCTTATTAATTCATCAGAAAGACACCTTTGTTTAGACAGTCTCATTCTGAGAAATGTAATAAAAATCTACAGACATTTATTATGAGTTTGAATATTACATTTTGGAAACAATATTTGTAAGTAATATAATTGAGTACATATAATCAAGATTAAATTTATCTTAATACTGATGGGAGATTCTTCAATTATGGGAACTTTTTAGTCTCTGGGGTGATTAAAATTGTGTTTTTTGTTTGTTTGTTTTCTTATAAGGATATATTATTGCAGCTTCAAACAGTTTCTTATTGTATATTTTTATTGAGTTTTTTTCTCATTTGTTTTGACAATTTGTTTAATTTGAAAGAAATTTAAAAAGTATTTATTAATTTAGAAATTATTTAGAAACTATGTTTTATTTATTTATTCAAACAAATAAATATTCTTAATATACTGTAGCTATATAAACGTGTTCTTTATCAACCTTCAGGGCTGATTTTAGGTGGGAAACAAGTTGGAATTACCTTTTAATTTACAAAAATAGAGATTTTGTGCCAAATTAAACATATACAATACAAATGAGTGAACAAACAAGTAAAATAAAAAGAAACAATGCTACATATGAAAAAAAAATAAAATTATATATTTTAGAATTATTTTATAATTTTAGATTTTTGTACAAATGTTTAGACTTCATGTTTTATAGGCTATGTATTTTTTCAGTACACTAAATATTTCATGTCAGCCATGTACTTAAATGTTGAAGGCAAAAAGAATGCAACTTGATTTGGTTTTTGTGAAACCAGCATCTGACGGTGTTGTCGTTGTCCTCTGGTCACACATTAGCGGTCACATGCTTGTAAGTAACTGACCACAGCGCTAACAGATCCGCTCATTAACGGTCAGTGAATGGAGGTTTGTGTTCATGCAGCAGGTGCTCAGATCATTAAACTGTGAGTTTACAAACCCTGTAAGTTAATGATGACACACTTTATCTGTA
>NC_136760.1:26966464-27006464 GCF_936440315.1 Barbus barbus
TTAAAACAAAAAATTCAACCGTTGATGTGATTCATTTCAGTGTCTATCCAAACAAACCAATACATATATATGCCAGAAGCACTTAAAGTATGAATACCGATGAATAATATAAATGAGAGGACAAAATATAAAAGTATTTAAAAAAGCAGATGTTAATTCCGTTTTAAAAATCATATTTACCCTCAGTCTTTGAGATATACATTTATTGTTCGTTTGTCGAGCCTGTTGGGACTGAATTTTCATTGAGATGTTTTTGTTCCTGATTGGCCTGTTCTTCATCATGTGACCGCATGATGTCCAATCAGCTGCACTGCTCACACTGGCAGAATATGAAGTCCAAGTCCATGGGTGTGCCGCCTAATTTGGTTTCCGTGGTAACTAGTGGCGGTCATAGGCAGTGGCAACAGTTGGGGGGGCGGAGCCTCGGGATGCACTATAATAATAGGGGGAACCTGAAAGTTAATAAGAAAGGAATGTACCATTTCAATATACCACGACAATGGCTACATATTCATTTATTAAATGCATATTTGTTTTAAGTATCATATTGTATGATATTGTTATTGAATGGCAGTACTTCCAGGATTTGCTTTCACAACAACTAATGCAAATTCCACCAATTACAATAATACCAATTTTGGAAATGGTTGCATATAATAAACTTCACCCAAGATGAATTGCAAGCCATTTAAATTGAACTTATTATGCAATTGACTGGGAGAATATTTGAATACAATTGCAATAGTTTTATCATGTTGTTTACAGAAAACACAAATATATAACATGTGATTTCAGCTAATATTTGGATGCTGACAACATTTAGCTTGTGCACTAAAACATTCACGACTAATTGTTACTGCATTTACATTAATTACATAATGATTATTGGTAAAGATTCAATGCATATTTCTACAAAAAGTCACAAATGAGAAAAGCTGTAGCAGATTCTGACGTTTTGGACCGCTAAAATCAGAAAAAAATCTATTAATGGTACTGTTAATGAATTATTATCTAGCATTAATTTCTTTTAAATCTTAAGGGACTGTTAATTAATCTCTGGCTCTCAACAGACAGTTAACCAGTTAAAGTGATTACAGTTTACAGCTTTCTATTATTTATTTGTTTGTTTGTTTGCATTTTGAATTATATGTATTCATTTATTTTTAAATTATATGTATATCACACACACACACATAAAAGTAATATTTTAAAATTAACTTAATTTTTAAAAAATATTTATTAATTTTTAATTGCATTTATTTATTGTTTGTTTGTTTGTTTGTAACAAATACTAGTCCTATAATATTTAGACCGAAACTATGTTCACCATGGTACATTTCTGTAAGAGGCAGACGGTTAGTTAGATATTGTCACTCACTCAGTATTGCTGGGTTGCTGAATCTCCAGGCTTCATTGTAGGTCGTGTACTGTGGATGGCTGTAGGGATTCCTTGAAAATTCACTCCCTGAAATGGGACACAGACATTCATGTTAAAATAATAATGCACCATACATTTTACATCGCAGTTGTTGAAAATCTGATAAAAAATTCAAACTTTTTGGAAAAATGTCAAAATATAGATTAGTAATGTCTGATTTCTCAAACCCATTGTGTCCTGCTGACTGACTACACTACTGCATTGCTTCCTTCTATAACGTTTCTTTCTCTAGTCTATTGTGTAATTTGATTGTGCAGGAAGAAAGTCTGAGCGTCGTGCTGAACAATGTTGGTCCAGCGCTGTTTCTCTTTTATGGGATAATAAAGAGGTGTTTTTATATGCGCCGGCCGCATTGAGGGCTGTCAGTAAATCTCTCTGTGAAGCAGCACATCTGCAGAGAGCTGCTTCTGCTGCTCTTATTACCTGGAGCAGCTAAAACTAATGCAAGATCGAACCACATTTTACGAATTAGTTTGAGCTCACTGATCACAAAATGCCTTTCGTCTGGAAATCTGTTGGACCAGTTAATTCTTTAGTCAATTGTGGTTTGATGGTCTATAGTTAAAGGCTTCCTGCATTCACACACCGGTGAAATGCTGCTCCTGTGAATGTCTGCAGGCTGCTGTAAACAATACGGGACTTCTTTTATTGAGTCAGACTGGTATCAGTGTCTGGTCATTTCATAAATGTAAGCCAATCTAATATTTTATTATTTAAGCTTTCATCAGTGTAGAGAAGTTAGCCATTGACTTCCATAGACGGAAAAATACTATGGAAGTCAATGGCTACCAGCAACTGTTTGATTACCAATATTCTTCAGAATATCTTCCTTTGTGTTCAACAGAAGAATGAATCTCATTCAGATTTAAAACAAGTGGAAGGCGAGTAAATGATGAAATAATTAATTTTGTATTTTTTTGTTTTTTGGGTTAAATTTGTAATTTTTTTATGTTAAAATACTTTGCATTGTATTCCAGTTTAATATACTTAGACAGCTACACTATACAAAAGTTTGGCATTTGTAAGATTTTTTAAAAAATTTTGAAAGACACCTTTTCTGCCCACCAAGGCTGCATTTATTTTATCAAAAATAGAGTAAAAATTGTAATATTGTGAAATATTATTATCACAATAAAAAAAGTGTTTTCTATTTGAATATATGTTAAAATGTAATTTATTTCTGTGATCAAAGCTGAATTTTCCAGTTTTCAGTGTCACATGATCCTTCAGAAATCAATCTAATATGCTGATTTGCTCCTCGGGTAACATCAAGAAACATTCTTAATTTTTTTGTGGAAACTGTGATTCATATTTTTTTGGGATTCTTTGATGAATAGAAAGTTCAAAAGAGCAAAATAGAAAATAATGTCTTGAGCAGCTGCAGTACTTATAAAAATACTGTCATTTTAAATTTAATTGAAATTGCAAACACTTTTTTTTCTGTTTCGAGATACTCACCAGGAACCATTCCAGCCAGTGTGGACGTTGGGTAGCTGCCCTGCCCAGTGGGTGGGACGTGAGGTGGATATCCGGGTAAGGTTGTGTTGGCCATATCCCGACCTGCACACATAAATCACACCAACACTCACTTTCTGTTCCAGCCATAAACAATAATTGATTCTCAATAGATTGAAAATTCATTTTGAACTTCACTCTTACAAATAAAGAGTACCATGGAACCGTTCCATTGGACAAACGGTCCTTTATAATGGAAAAAGGCTCTTTAGATTATTAAAATGTAATAAAAATAATTGTTCTTTTAAGAATTGTTTACTGAAAGGTTGCGGAACCTAAAATGGTTCTTCTATGGCATCAATGCAAAAAAACTCTTTCTGGTTCCTTTATTTGTATTGTAGTACAGAATCTGTTTTTGGTATGAGACAGAAACACAGCAGCTACATTTGCAGAAACACTGTGTATCAAAGCATTTATTCTTGAGGACAGATGTAAGCAGGGTCAAACCGACCGGCCCATACCGGCCTCCGCTAAACAGTCAATGTCTCTTCTTGGCCCTAAGAAGCTCCACATTCAGAGCAGTAATTGGGGCTGACGCTTGACTGTCCTACCCAACGCCATGAAGCCTTGGCCCAGCCGAGCGCTGAAGCCTGACACCCCTCACAGACTAATGTTTTTGTTCGGGAAAGGGGGGCTGGGGGAGATGTGGAGGGTTTACTGGGGACGCTGGGGGAAACTTGGCCACCGGTTCAATTCCAATGAGCAGGACAGTGTCCATCAAAGCTCAGCGAGTGTAATCCTGTGTGGACCAGGATGGTTTGCCAATGAGCAGAAAAAAACATGCAGCACAGTGCAAAGGCTAAACAGCAGCTAAAAATGCACTTGAACAAGACAAAAATCTGACAAAAGCATCATCATTTTTTATTTGTTTATTGAAACAAAATGGATATTACAAATCATTAAAAGAGTAGTTCACCAAAAAATTTACATTTTCAGAGATTGTCCTCACCCTCATGCCATCCAAGAAATAGATGAGTTACTGAATCACTAACAATGGATCCTCTGCAGTGAATGGGTGCCGTCAGAATGAGAGACACATTTTCACAGGAGAAATCCATATCCTGATTGTGGATTTTAGGCAGAAGCAACTGTTTGAAGTTAAAAACATCTTAATGATGGATTTATTTCAGCTTTTGCCTTCTCCAGATGTTAACTGATGGACTGGAGTGGTGTGGATTATTGTGGTTTTTATCAGCTTGTTTGGACTCTCATTCTGACGGCACCCATTCACTGCAGAGGATTCATTGCTGAGACTGAGTGATTTAGTGCTAAATTTTTCCAGATGAACAAACTAACTAATCTACATCTTAGCTGAGTAAATTTTCAGCAAATTAAACCCCAGCAAATTCAGAAAATTTAAATGGACAGCTTGTTAGTGTCCATTTTTAACAACCCGAAATATGTGCCTCTAAATACTTTTAGAGGTTCAGGTACGTTGTGTGATGGTTCATAATTCAAATATCCGAGGAGTGTCGCTAAAAGTTAATGCTGTATAGTGTTAGAAATATCCCCTACACCAAACCCAATTCTAAACCTACCCGATAGCGTTAACAAATGCAAAAGTGACAGAAAAATGCATTTGTTGATGCAGCCGATTTGAGCTGCTTTGTTGAACCGTAGTTTCACGGGGTTCATACCGAAGCTCTTCATCTCTCAAGTGCAATGCTGAATCGGGTGAGCTACCGAGCAAACCTACTGAATTAGAAAACTCATGCATATGAAGCAGTATATGTGACGCTAACCTTCCAATGCATCTGCTTTCAAATCTCACAGTATGTTAAAATTGTTTTGGATTCATAACATAATATTCCTCATGCAATTATGTGAAAATTAGGCTTTATTAATCGAAACTGTGGACCTGCAAATCATACTTTGTGTGAAAAGCAAAACAAGTTGTGGGAGTTTTACAGCTTCTAGGGTTCATTTCAACTGGAAACTGCAGCGATTAGTATGTATAAGTACGTTTTTTGAGTTTTGCAGAATGTAGGTAGAGGTATGTATTTCCAATGAGCCTATGTTGATTTTTAATAGTGCTGTCAATCGATAATTTCACATTCAATCTTCAAATGTACAATGTACAAACAACATAAAGACAGTATATTTTTTATATTTCTTTAATGGCATATTTTTTTATGATTGAAGGCCAGCATCACTGATATCAATACTACTGCTGTCTCTATAAAATTGTTGTTTCCCCTTAATATTTAACCATTGACTGTAGCCATTCAGCATTACAGTATAATTGAGAGCTATCAATTTTAACATTTATTAGACTTAACTTCTAATTTAAGTGAACTTAAAACAATCTTCACATGAACCCATTATAATAAATTACATATTTCTGTGCCCTTCTGCAGAAATATACAGAAAAATTTACCAAACACTAAATTCTAAATTAAATATAGATTAACCCCTTAAAGCTATAAAAGTTATTGATTTGCTCTTTATTTTATTTTGTTCTTGGATTAATAGACATCACAGCAGCTGGTTATTAGCTTATTTGCCTGCTATTGCTTTAAAAGCTGCTGCTGAACGTGACGCGGATCTGACATGCATCTTATTTTCTCACAAATCTCTTTACCTTTTCTGACCCAATTCAGGTCTTAAAGTCTCTACTAATGAGCGGACGAGTTGGAGCGGGTGTTTTAGATGAGGGAGACAGTGCTGGGGTTTTAAAAACTTTAGGACAGTTTTTAAAACCATTTTAGAGACATGTTCTTAAATGTGACGCATATATAGATAACACATTGCATGCATGCACACAGTTTTAAGGCAGCTTTAATCTCCTTTTTGGTAACTTCATGCCTTAACTGACGGCATAACTACGGCATTGCGTGCACGTAGTTTCTTTTGCTGTTTGATATGAAATGATACAAGCTACAGCGCGCGCCGGCACCTTTGTGCTTGTTTTTGAAGAGCGCGCGCTAAGAGAACAGTATCTTTTCCACACTGGTTTGACTCGCGCCTGGCGCGCAGGCGAAGTTAGAGCGCGCGTCTGAAACGTCTCCCGTTTGATGTGGTCATAAAGACACCACTAATTTTTAATGCAACATACTGTAACTATGCATTGCATTCTCAAAATTGCCACAGGATGCAACAAATTAAATGAAATATTTTCTTCTATAGTTCATTTTCTCTTCAAACAAGAGCACTCGTTTGAATACTTGAGTATGTTTCTGACTCATGAAATACTGAGAAATTACATGGCTAGACTAATAGTAATCTGTTAACAGACAAGAAACACATAACACCTATTGAATTTTCTAAACCTCTTTGCTGAAAATCAGGGTGACCTTAGTATTATCTGGAAAAAGTCAAATGGGTTGAGTGCAAACATTAACTGCAACATCGATGAATTAAATTTGCCATGACAGGGACACCTTAATGTTCCAACAACGAGGCTACGGGAAGCGTTTGACCTCTATTTTCTACATTCAGGATGCAGCAATTTATCACCAGCCAAAAAACAAGGCACCCTAATTAATTACAACTAAGCAAAGGATGTTTGGAGAGCCAAATTGCCCTAATTCCCTGGATGCACGGTGAAAGTCATTCGTTATCAAATGTGTGCTCAAAGGTTAGCTTGTTTTTTTGTGAAGATGGAATAAGCATTAATTTGTGTGACTAGGAGCGTGGTGCCCTCAGGTGTGGGCACGGATAGCCAGTTTGTCAGGAGAGAGAAAGAAAGAGAGAGAGAAACTATTGCTTCTTTTAAGGAGAAAAATTCATTGCATTTTCCAGCAGCATTTTCCATATAACTGGACAAAGTTCAGTGGAAGCAGTAAACCAGATCTAAAGCTTTTGAAATGGACAATAATATATTTTACTAAATATTTTAATAAAGTTTACAATATATTTTACTATAAATTTAATAATTACAAGTCCTATAAATGTAAAATGTTGTTTTATTTTTTATTATTATTATTCCTTTTTTTTGTTTTTTTTGCAGGAAGTAAGGATTTTTAATAGGACAAGCCGAGAACATAAAAGATGTGTATCTGTGAGGTATTCACAGTTCGCCAAGAACCCTCATCTCCTCTGGCACCGACTGCTTCATGAATCATTCATTTTTAATAGATTATGCAAATACCCTTGCATAAAATCAACAAGATCAATAACTGTGGGCATTATAATTGGGGTTGGAAAACACGGAGGATGAGTGTAATCTGTGTTTCTTTTCCGTTAAGGAAACCATTCATCTGAACACTGGATCTCAGCCTAACCAGTGGAAATCATTTAAATATTTTGGTTTTGATTCAGAATTTCTATTTGGTAAGTTTATCATGCATGTTTAAACTGGAATACATTCACATTTAGTACTACAGAGTGTTTTTGTACTCTTCCTGAGGTTTTTCTGAATCCCATATACAAAACGTATGCATGTCATATGGACTATTTTTTTAAGGTGGTTTTGTCACATATTTTTCATTTTCATATATATTCTTCATAACATCTCATTTTGTGTTCCACAAAAGAAAGAAAGTGGATTGAGCTTGGGACTCATGATGGTGGAGTAAATGATGACACATTAACCTGATTATTACATTCATACCTGATTAATATAAACAACACACAAATCTGTTGTGACGTGAAACCACCATGAACAGATAATCAGTCTGCCAACTACAAACCCACATTCTCTCTCTCTCTCTCTCTCTCTCTCAGTCATCAGCCAAACACACACAGCGATGGCTGTAATGGCTTTTGCGTAATTATGTGAATTTTAATAAAAGCGGTGTATATTTATCTTTGACCTGAAGACGATCGTAAAACTGTCAGTAAACTTCACACATTTCACATCAATAACTGGCACAACAAGCACACTACGTTTTAATTAACCATCCCATCATTTATTATTAACAAGAGCGAGCGAGCGAGCGAGAGAGAGACAGAGAAACAAATACCCCACGTTCCCTGTCTGCCATGAGCAAATGCATTTATGTAAATGTTAATATTTGATATCATTTTGAAGCTCAGCGCTGTGGTAGAGCATTTAAGGAAAAAACATCCACTGTGCAACAGCTCGTTAGTCTGAAGCTGGTTTCATTAGGTTTGTTATAAGACCAATATCACTACACATGCAAGTTTTAAAACTGAACATCTAATTCATACATATAGATAAACTGACTTTGCGTCCAGTTTTATTTTCAAGATTTAAAAAGCATATCAGTCAGGACCACTATCGTCAAAGACGACTGACAATTAGCATATGGTTTGGATTGGAGGTATGGTTCAGTTCTGGGCAAAAACTCCCTGCGCATCCATGCAGCCTAGCATAGATAGGAGCAAGGAGAGCAGTGATAACCCCTCAGCAGAAACAGAAAAGAGCCAACATAAATGTATTGCAGATATCATAAAAGTTCAATAATTTAAGGTAACATTTTAGAAATTAGTCTGATTCAAAGGAGAAGGCCGAATCCTGACTGACGAGAGGAGGAGCTGGGGATGGGGGAGGGTAATTAGCTATTGAGCAACGTGAAAACTGGTGATAATACTGAAGGACCTTATATATGAGTGCTGTGATAGGTGTCTTATCCCTATAGGTAGACATGGATCAGCTGAGAGTCAGCTAGACGCGAGCTCGACTAATGTGACCTGCCAGAACTAACACTGATTATTATAACTGCACAATGCCACAGTGTGAGAGTTTGTATTCTTCATAACTAATAAGCTATTTGAGTTGAATGTGAGGGGGTGAATGGTCACGAATGGCACAGATCATGTGATCTTACCTACAGGGTAGCTCTGTGACATGCTGGCGCCCAGGTCAGAGGTCGTGCCGGAGGATAAACTTGGTTTGACTTCATCCAGGCCTGCGTTTAATGCAGGGAGGCTGTATTCACTCGCCTGCAGACCAGAGCAACATCAAGATCACGTTAGCATCGCTTAACACTGTATATACCAGACAGACTTCATCTGTCATTTATTGTCCTTTCCTCTTTCAAATCAAACTAAAACTCACTTATGTTATGCTTCATGCTTTTCCCCCTCACAATGTTCTTCTTTCTTGCATTTTTAATTTTAGTTTTTTGTTTTATTTACCTACATATGTTATTGCTATTACTATTTTCTCATCGTCAATTGTTTATTTCCTGACCATATAAAAATACATATGACAATCCCACAGATTTACACTGAGAGAGATACTCGAACCATATCTACAGACAAGAATATCAAAGACTTAAGGTTGGTCTGAGTACTTGGTACTTTGTCTCAGTAACTGTTATTTTAGTATTATTTATATACTATTAATATTTAGAATTAGCATTTTCATTTAAATATATTTTTATATGTTAATTTTTAATTTTCACTTATATTGTTAGTAATATTTTTATTTATAAATTTTATTTATTAAGTATTTATTTATTTTAAGTATTAGTTTCACTTAACTTTTAGTTTTTATTTATTTATTTATTTATTATGATTTATTTCAGTCATTTGCCAAGGCAACATTTCTCATTTTTAATTTTTATTTTAATTTTTTTGTGCTTTTATTGTTTTTATTATTTTGTATTTGTATTTGTATTTCATTGTTTTTAATTATTATTTTCAGTTAGTAATTTTAGTGCTTTTTCTCAAACTTATTTCATTCATCAGTTTCTAATTTTTATTTAGGTATTTTTTTATCTAATATTTATATTTCATTTATTCCAGCTAAAGTTATGTCTTTAATAATTTTTGTTAATGATAATCCTTGCAACCCTTCACAAGACCCTGAAATATTTGTTCTTATAATATATAATATATGCATCCTCTTTGTCTTATAAAACAAATTCACTTTGCTTCAACAAGCCATCATTTGAGGCGGTTGTGTTTCCCATTGGCAAAACACCTTTTAGTTTTCTAGAAAGTAAAAATGATGACATGTTGTTGTTATGAATTTAAATTGAGACTTTGATTAGTCCACCTCATTTTATAAATAAGATGATAATTTCTGAAGTGCTGTTTTAGCCTTTGCTGAATCACTTATAGTTGCAAGGCCCCGCTTCGGAAATTGCATTGATAAGATTTATGATTTTCACAACCCCCTTCCATTACAGACATGCTCCCCAGACCGTGTCAGCAGATGGGGGGGGGATTTTCTTTTTCTTTTTTAACTCTTTTGTTATTTAATGAGATGAGACTTCCGGCGTCTGCATGTTGAGAATGTCTGTCCAGAATAAGTGTGTGTGTGTGTGTGTCACTGGGAGGCCCCTGACCCCAGCCATGTCTGTCTCTATCACAGATAAACTCTAATTGTGGGCTACAACTGTTTGCGGCGGCCCTGCCTGATGTTCCGCTCTTTTCGGCGGAGGCCGTGGAGCAGAACAGGCTTTTCTCATGCAGATGGAGGGAAGAGTGAAAAGGATGAGCACATGGCTGGCAGAAGTGTGGGAGGAGAGCCTATCTCATTCATCTCCAGAATGGCTTTTTAATGCCTCTAAACACAACCAAACCACTGGCTCTGCTCCAATACCTAGTCAGCTGCCTATGTAGGAAGTGTTTTAGGCATCATAGGCACGCTCTGGAAATCAAAAGCTGCTTCAAAAGGTAAGATTTGTTCTTTTGATCAAATTTGAAGACGGGCTATCAAGGCAATGCATTACGACAAGCTCAGAGAAAATCTATAAAATTGGTATGAGCTCATATATATATATATATATATATATATATATATATATATATATATATATATATATATATATATATATATATATATATATATTTATATATTTATATATCACTGAGCTCACATACATAATTTATTCAGAACCCAAAAAATATATATTTTTATAACAATTAGAAAAAAAGCAAAAACAAATTGTAATTTTTAAAACTGACAGCTTCACATGAGGAGCGCTAGTTGTACGGCACATAAAATATAAACGAAAGTAAATACAAACATGATTCGAAAATTACATTTACTTTTATAATGTTACTTATTTATAAATGTAACAGGCTTTTCAACAAGAAAAAAATATATGAGGTGGAAAAAACACTGAATTATGTGAGTTATATGCACCAGGGATATTATAATTAACTCAAATTAAAACCACACACACACAAACTTTTTTTATGAGAAATAAAATAAATGTTAACAAATGAAAAGAAAAATATTACAAAAATGTAACTTCGGCAATTGCTAAAGCAACATTTCTCATTTTCATTTCCTGTCATTAAAATGTAAAAATCTAAATCTAAAATAATAATAATAATCTAATCTAATCTAAAATTAAAATTAAATATATAATAATAAAATTATACAGACATATATATATTTTTAAATACATAAAAATAATAAAACAACAAAATAGTACAATTTTAACTAAAAAAAAAAATATATATATATTATATATGTATCAATGATCTATAATAAAACATGCATTTCACATGAATTGTGCTAGCCTTAGATGCAGGCATGTAGAGGATTTCAGACTGGCCAGTTATAGGATTCCATTGCAGTAATCATGATTCTTTAGAAGGCAGCTACCTAAGTAGGCAGTAGACAGCAAGGCAGCTCGTTTGGAACAGAGCCATTAAATAATAGCCCAACATAGAGGGAGAGAGAGACAAAAATAGAACGGTGGTCTGGTTTAGGGATAGCGAAGGAGAAAAAAAAGAAAGTAAAGTGGTCTATGAAGGGAGAAAATAGTCTGATTAATATTGCTTTAAATTAAAACTGATTTTTCTAGAGCGCTCCGTTCGCCCATTTTTTCCTTCAAAGGCTTTCCGTGTTTCCTTCGTCTTTTTTCCCTCCTTTTTAATACCCTCTTTGACGGCCTTTGTGATTGCGAGTCATTTCCAATTCATTTCGGTATTGATCTTGCAGTGAAAATCAGTTTTGTAATTAGCTGCAAATTAGGCCTTCTTCTGGAGGTGAGTGCTGTCGGCCTGATTAATCGCCGGAGTAATGTCTCCCGATCGCACCCAAATTAAAATGAACTCAATTAGGCCGTTCCCTTTGCTTTATGGCTCCGACTCGCTCGTCACTTGTTGTTTAGTAGTCTAATGAAAGTAAATAAAGGTTATCCATTATAATAAATCCAACACTTTTAATACGAAATTGTACATAAAGGCTTTCATATGCTGCTGTTTGTGTGTGCATGTGTTATTAATTGCTAACATTGTTGCTTTGTGAGTGATTTTGTAAACGGCTATGAAGGAGCCGTACAGGAAATGACATCATTTCTCATGTGCCGCTGAGTGGGTGGTAGCTCATCTCGTGTTGTTTTTCATGAGAATGTATTTTTATTTCCATCAGAAAATCAATAAATGGAGGGAGTTCTGCTCTTACTGCTAAACAACACCAGCAGTTACTGATAAAGAACACGTTTATTTATACACACACAGACGTAAAAGAAAAAGCATTGGAAGCACACCATAAATATGTTAACTTTGTCTGAACAACAACAAAAAAAATTGTTCAACATGATTTCTAAGCTAACTACAGAGCTTAGAAATCATGTTGAACTTTTTTTTTTTTGTGGCTGTTCAGACAAAGTTAACACCTTAGACATTTAGTCTTTTTTTAAGGACATTTACCATGATAACACCATGTTATTCTTCCAGGTAATCTTTCATATTGCTAGTATAATATAATATGTTGCTAGTATAGATGTAATGATTTACAGATGGAAATAAATTATATACACATATATATATATATATATGTATATATATATATATATATATATACACACACACACACACACACACACACACAAACATATATATATATATATATATTATATTTTAATAATATAAATATATTATGTTTTATATATTATATTTAAAAAATATATTATTTTTTTTTACAAAAAGAGAAATTAAAATTTTATTCAAGAAGGATCCATTAAATTAATTAAGGTGATAGTAAAAATATTTATGCTCTGTTAATTAAATGTTTTGAACTTTCTATTGATCAAAGAATCCTGAAAAAACGTAGCAGTTTCCACAAAAATATTAAGCAGCATTTTTTAAATATTGATATTAATAAAAAACATGATTAATAATTGAGCATCAATAATAACTGACAACAATGCAGCCCAACATCAGCATGAATGATTTCTGAAGATCATGTGACACAGAAGACTGGAGTAATGATGCTGATAATTCAGCTTTGCATCATAGAAATAAATTACATTTGAAAATATTTTCAGATAGAAACCAGTCACTTAAAATTGTAATAATATATTTTATAATATTACTGTTATTACTGTATATTTGCTTGCTGAGCATAACCATTAAAAAAATCATATTTTACCATAGTATTGCCACTGTATTGTTTGTAAGGATAAACAGGTCTAACATCAATATATTTCCCAGCTACAGATGGTGATGTCACTCACCTGCTCTGGTTTCATGTGTTCAGAAGTGGGAAAGACGTCTGGGAATGCCGGCCTCTCGAACACTCGGTCCAGGGCCTCTAACTGCTGCTGGGTGAAGGCATCGGCTCTCAGATGTTTCCTCAGGCTCTCCACGCTGCCCTGAGAATCACTGCTCTGCACTGAACCCTCAGAACCATCTGCAGACACAGAAAACAGCCTTAAACTCCAGCATTCAACAACAGCTACATGCTGTAAGAATATTCTAGAACCTGAGTGAGGATCTTCTGAGCCAAATGAGTGAAGGTCACGTTTCAGATCGTTTGAGTTTTCCTCATACAGAGAGCAGAGGCCTCCACTGTTTTACTCAAGTACTTTAAACTCAAGATAGTTGATCAAATGTCCCTCATCTGATAAAACCAAAGTAGGGGTGCCCCCGAATAGTCGATGATTCGATGCTTTGATAGGAGGAGCCTGATTCGACCCGCAATCTCACAGTCGAATATTCACAGGTGTTATGATCACTACCAGTTTTCTCCCAATAAGTTAATATACAGCCTATTAAAATAATGCTGTAAATAAGAATCTGAAAAGAAAGAAGCTTCAAATAAATATTTTAACATGCGTGAATAAATCCAACCAACCCTATAGATTTAAGTTTAACTTTCCATAATCTGTGACCGACAGAGGATCTTGGCGGCAGGGATTTAAATCTTTAACATGACTCAAATTGACACAGGCATGTGAAAGACTGGATTTTTTTTTTTTTATCAGGTAGGGTACAACATACTGATTTCAAAACATTTCAGCTGGTTTATGTGTATATCGTGTATATATTATTTATCTCGTATAAGATGCATTTGAGTTACGCTGCAGTAAAGCGCTTCATTGTAGTATAGGGTGATTATCCCTTCAGCGCAGCAGGACAAACCACAATGAATGTAAAATATTAATAACTATGACTGTCATAGTTTAATATTCTACATTCATTCATGACTGGGACTGCCATATACCTAACATTATAACGAGAACACTATTATAACTAGATAAAAAAGTTTGTCAAGACAGACTTTAGGTTGGCTTGAGAAAGCCTAGCCTGAAAGTTTAAAGTAGTTGTAAAAGCCTGAAGTTTGAACATTTAGATTTTGATAAATGTTGATAACGTGTCTAGCATGATTAACATGTTTTTACCATGATTAACCTGTTACTAGCATGTTGCCAGCATGATTAGCAAGTGACTAGCATGTTGTTAGCATGTTTCTAGCATGATTAACAAGTTACTAGCATGTCGCTAACATGATTAGCAAGTTACAAGCATGTTTCCTTGCATGATTAGCATGTTACTAGCATGTTGCTAGCATATTTAGCAAGTGACTAGCATGTTTCTAGCATGTTTCTAGCATGAATAGTATGTTGCTAGCATGATTAACAAGTGACTAGCATGTTGCTAGCATGATTAGCAAGCGACTAGCATGTCGTTAGCATTTTGATAGCATGATTAGCAAGTTACTAGCATGTTGCTAGCATGATTAGCAAGTTAATACCATATCACTAGCATGTTTCTAACATGATTAACGAGTTAAAAGCATGTCACTAGCATGTTTCTAGCATGATTAGCAAGTTACTAGCATGTCACTAGCATGCTTCTAGCATGATTAGCAAGTGACTAGCAGGTTGCTAGCATGATTAGCAAGTTACTAGCATGTTTCTAGCATGATTACCATGTTGCTTGCATGATTTGCATGCTACTAGCATGTTGTTAGTATGTTTCTAGCATGATTAGCATGTTGCTAGGATAGATAGATTAGAAATATTAGATGAGTTTAAATGAGTTTGAATGTGTTAGAAATAGTACATAGAAGGGAAGTCTGATTGAATCTAATGGGCTTCAGTTTGTTTACATTTGAATTTTGACGGCTGGAGTTTGAATAGTCTTGGCTCATCTGAACATTCCGTCAATGTAAGTCTATGGGATTTTTATGATTTTTAATCTTCAGTTTTATGAAAACCATAAGTCGGATCAGTTAGAAAAGATATAGCACACTAATACCCCTTTTCCACCAAAGCAGTTCCAGTGCTGGTTCGGAGCCAGAGCCTAGTTATATTATAACTAGTATTTGAAATATACTAGTTATATTATTTGAAATAGCAGCTAAACGCGAACACGTTTGATTCACCGTGTTTGGATGCCGATGTAGGTTCGCAAAGCCATGAACATCAATAGCAACGCAACGTCCACCATTGTTGATAGTTTCTTTAGGCTTGTTCAGGATGGACCGTTCGTTGCGAGGCATCGGGGTGCTGTGGGAGCGACTGGAAAGCAGACTGCTCTTTATGCTTTTGGATCGCTCTCACGGTGCTTTAGTTTGTTGTGTGTCGATCGATCGATCGGTCTGTGTGGCGATGATGCACATCGAACAAGCCTGTTGTGCCGCGCTAGTGAACCAAAACATGAAACTATTGTGACGTAAGACCTGGCTCTGTATTGGCTCTCTAGATTATCTAATAATAGGCATTTACAGTACACATGCTATTTAGCATTTATACCATTGTAATTAAATTGCCAGGAAATAAATAACTATATTAGGACACTTTCCATGACATAAGTCTTGTAATAGAGTAAATTAAATACATAATGTTATGTATATGTTAATGTTATCTAAAATCATCAGTCATATCACATATACGTATAGGCCTATATTAGCTGTATGCATGTACATGTGCACAATGCATTGTATGCCCATATCTCGTTTTCTCCAGGCGTGTGCAACACTGATTTGATTCTCCAAGACCTCTTTACTCTGAACCTGACACACACACACACTTGAAGAAAACCTGCTGTTATTGTTCAATCTCTTTACCAGTTAAACAACGCTCCACAAACAGCACTTTCTCTTGGTTTTCCTCTGACCTGATTACCCTTGTGCAGAGTAAAAGACTGCCTCTCTCTCTCTCTCTCTCTTCTCCTTTTCACCCTGCAAAACGCTTTAGAGCTCCTTTAAATATCTTCACATCCCACCTTCTCTGGAAAGTCGCGTCTCCCTTACAAATCTGTCACTCTACATTCGCAGCATATTATGTCCTCTGTGCGGCCCACAGGCGCTGTGATGTATGACATGCTCTGCCTCTATTGATTGACTCAAGAGAGAAAGAGAGAGAAAAAGATGACCTAAGAAAAAGAAAAGCCCTTATTCTTCAGGCATTAAGCAAAATGATGTAAATACATTATCAAATAAATGCCTTTTTTTTCTTTTAATCAAGAAGAATCCTGAAAATTTTTATCACAGTTTTCACAAAAATATTAAGCAGCTTAGCTGTTTTCAATATTGATAATAATCAGAAATGTTTCATGAGCAGCAAATTGTCAGTCATCTGTCGTGTGTGTCATGTGTTCCCGCCTCATGTTTCCATATTTGGTTTGTTTCCTGTCCTTGTTAAATGTGATCATTTGTTAATTCTTGTCCAGCTGTGTTTGTCTCGTTATCTATGATTTACCTGTGTATTTATAGTCCTGTCTGTTCAGTTTGATTGGGTCTGGTCTACTCGTTACTCCCCGGTGTTCCTGTCTGTGTCAGCCTTGCCTTGCCTTGATGTTTGAAGTAAAGACTATATTATTTGAGTTACATCCTCGTCTGCGTGTTCCTGTGTCCTCCTCGTGTGTGCACATTGACACAAATCAGCATATCAGAATGATTTCTGAAGGATCATATGACACTGAAGACTGGAATAATGATGCTGAAAAATTCAGCTCTGAACTCATAAAATAAATGACATTTTACTATATATTCACATTAAAAACAGTTGTAATAAAATTGTAATATTTCACAATTTTACTGCTTTTACTGTATTTTTACTCAAATAAATGCAGCCTTGGTGAGCATAAGAGACTTCTTTCAAAAACATTCAAAATCTTATTGTAGTATATATATTTTTTATTATCTCTATATATTTTTTGTCAGAGCTATTATCTACTTTTATATATAAAAAAATGCTAATATATATTTCATCAAAAAAAAGTTTGTTCAATTTGGATAATTTCTGTAATTTTAATGTAGTCCAATGAGTCTTTTTTCAAAGAAAAACAGAAGGTTGCACCCAAACGAGTGATTATCACTGAACATTAAAAAAAAAAAATCCTTGCTACATTAACTTTTTAAAAAAAAAAATTATTGTCCATTTTGTTCCAGTACTCAAGAATCAGTGAGAAGAGAGATGAGGGGATTGAAAGAGAAAGAGAGAGGGATGGCTAGATGGAGTGATAGAGGCTCAGGCTGGAATGAAGTCTTGATGAGTATCCTGTCCCAGCTCATCGTGTCTATAATACTCTTCTTGATCGCACATTTTTCACTGCCGCTGAATTCAATTGATCAATCATGTCTGTCTGATGGCACCATTTCAGCTGGTTATTACCACTGCGCTTGTCACGGTGACCTTTTCTTTCTGCACAGCAGGCTCTTTCACACACACACACACACACACACACACACACACACACACACACACACACACATACACACACACACACACACACACACACACACTGGACATTGCTCTCTCTGTGCATGCGTGTGTGTCTACACAAGATTTTTACATTTTCTGAAGCTTGCAAAACAAGAGTGTTGTGGGTGGCTATTAACCTGTTTCTCAAGTATTTATTGGGCAATGCACTGCTATACAATTGATCGGGTGAGCTAGGTGGTTTTTAGGGTGTTTCTAGGGGGTTCTGAATGGTTTCTAGGATATTGTTATGCCATTTTTAGGGTGTTCTATGTGGCAGTTAACCTGTTTCTGTGTGATTTCTGGGATATTTAGTGGGCAATGCATTTCTATTCGATTGATTGGTGAGCTAGGCAGTTGTCAGGTTGTTGCTAGGGTGTTCTAAATAGTTGCTAGGACATTGTTATGCCATTTCTATGGTGTTCTAGGTTTTTGTTAAGCTGTTAAGCTCTAAGCACAGCATAGAATACCTATGATTACTTGGGTATTTGGTGGGCGATGCATTGCATTGCTATATGATTAATTGGGTGAGCTAGTTGGTTGTTAGCGTGTTGCTATACTGTAACTAGTGTGCTCTTTGTAGTTGTCATAGTATTACATTTTGTTTCTCTGTTGCTCTCAGTGTTTTCCAATGTAGTTGATCAGATGTTCTGCATTTTTTAGCCTGCTGATATGGGGTTTGCAGCTGCTCACTAGCCGAAACGGCATCCTCAAGTCTCTGAGCAATAGTAACAGTGATGCTAGACTTAGCCATGTGTTTTTCCCCCTTCGGCCTGTTGAAGCTGCATTTTCCTGAGCAGGCGCTCCATTTGGACAGCTCCCATGGGGGTCCTTGAGGTGGAGTGGGTATTTGCTGTATCGGGCGCAGGGGCAAATGAAGTCATTAATTAGGTGCCATTAGGGAGCCTGGGCCACAAACCTGATCAATACAACTGCATTTGTCATTCACACCAGTGACAACAGCTTCCCACTCACTGGATGAGCAACATGCACATGTGCGCCCATTACTGCGCTGGCTTCCTCTGTTGTTTTGGCAGGAGCGATGAACGTAACGCTTCAGCTGCTTAGAGAAAATCGACTACTGAATCCACATGTGACTCCTACTGTGACCAGGAACCAACATCATTATATTACAGCAAAATCTGTTCTGAAAACCTGAAAATCTGAAGAAAAAAGGTACAAAAGCTGTCATTGGGGAGTTACCCTTTTAAAAAGGCACTAATATATACCATTTAGTTATAAATATGTACATTTAATGTACTAAAATGGACCCTTTAGGGTCACAAATGTGTACCTTTTGAAAGGGGAGAGTGAAGTCTTCTGAAGTTATATTATGCTTTGTGAAAAGAATAAGACACAAAAATTACCGGCTGGAAATCTTGCATTCTACAAAAGCTCTCAAATCTATTTTTTTTGTCCATGTATATTCAAGTTTGCATATGCAGAAGTACAAATGAGATTTCGTATGACTTCAGAAGACTTTTTATATAGTGTCCAAGTCATATAAACTACTTTTATGATAATTTAATGGAGCTCAGTCTCCATTATGGTAATGCTTTTGTTTTTGTGTCTCATACAGGTTTGTGACACCATGCAAAATGACAAAATTTAATATTTTTTTCATTAACATTTGCATTTTACTCTCTTTCTCAGTTTTGCCCTGTTTCTATTAGGATACCAAACTAAAGTGCGCATTGGATCAGTCGACGGGTATCTGTCGTCATAGAATGAGGCAGTGTTTTCAAATCAGTTTTTTTTTTCAAGTAACTAGTAAAGTAATGTATTACTTTTTAATTTACTAATTTCTTTTTCAAACAAGTAACAGCCAGTTACTTTGTTTTCCCATTTATTGACATTAGATACTTTTTTAGGGTGTAATGCATTATTATAATGCATTACTTTTAAAAGTAACTTTCCCCACACTGCCCATTATTAGTGCTTATGTAATGGTTTCACCTGGAGCCACAGTTGCGATGTGTGCTGCCCTGCTGCTGTGGTATTGATCTGCAACTGAGTGGAGTGGATTCCTTTTGACGTGAGTCAGTATTAAGACTGAGGTAATGAGGGAGCGCACTCTCTCAGAGCAGATAAGCAACTCCATAACGCCGCAGGATTCACACCCACAGGGCCTGACCCCATGGGAAAGAGAGAGAGAAACTGGGTCTCCGCTACAGGACCCAGATTTTACATGACTTTCCAAGTGGCAAACCAATACAGTACCTAAACTGTTTATTGCATAAAAGTAAATTAGGATGGGTGTCAATTTGAATACTTGTACTACAGACATAAAAGTATATACTTGCCATATTTTGAGAGTGTAGTAAAACTGCACAAAGGTATAAAGACACTTTCATGTACCATTTGCATTTGCATCTAAGCGTCTAGTGAAACTCATTACCTTAATGAAAAGTTTTGTCCAAATTTTTACATGAAAAACCTGAAAAAGAACCAACATTTCCACTTCTAGTGGTTTGCTGTTGGCAAAACTAGCCTAAAAAGCATAAACCATTGCAAAGGTTACCATCTGTGCATGTTTGACATACTATTTTCAATACTATAACTGAAAGTTAAAGTTTAGGCATATTAATTGTAATCTTGCATACTATCTAGAATGGATAGTATGTGAATTGCAACCCTCCAGTTATAATGAACATTTGAATTTGCACTTTTCTAGTTGTCAGCTTATCACCTTGCAATAAAGTAAAGATATATGTGAACCTGGAGCACAAAACCAATCTTAAGTCGCTGGGGTATATTTGTAGCAATAGCCAAAAATGCATTGTATTGGTCAAAATTATTGATTTTTATTTTATTTTACTTGACCCTCTAACTCTAGCACTCTCTATTCTATTTTTATTTTATCTATATGTCTTTTTATAAAAAATAAAATAATAATAAAAATGATCTGTACTGCGTTAGGCTAACCAAGACTTGTTATAGCACTTGCACATTGTTGTTCTTTTGTTGGTTTTGATTGCTTCTTATGGCCTCATTTGTAAGTCGCTTTGGATAAAAGTGTCTGCTAAATGACTAAATAAATAAATGTTATGCCAAAATTCATTAGGATATTAAGCAAAGATCATGTTCCATGAAGATATTTAGTAAACTTCCTACTGTAAATATATCAAAAGTTAATTTGTGATTAGTAATATGCATTGCTAAGAACTTCATTTGGACAAATTTAAAGGCTTTACATTTTCTCAATATTTTGATTTTTTGCACCCTCAGATTCCATATTTTCAAATAGTTGTATCTCGGCCAAATATTATCCGATCCTAACAAACCGTACATTAATGGAAAGATTATTTATTCAACTTTCAGATGATGTATAAATCTCAATTTTGAAAAATTGAGACTTATGACTGGTTTTGTGGTGGGAAAATATCCTATGTAGAAAAATAAAACTAATATACACTTATGGGGAAAAAAAGTGAATTTAAACAATAACTATTAATTCTAATCTTGCATATTATTTAGGATGGATAATGTGTGAATTTTAAGTCTCCTTTGTAATCAACATGCAGTAGGCAGATTTGTTGATTATAATGGGTAATGGGACTGTTCTTGTTTTGTTACTTTGTGACCATCACGTTTAGCATAAACTGTAGATGTATGTAAAAAATAACAATATGCAGATAAATCATAAGTTGTATTTCAAGAACCTCCCATATTGTGTGGTTTTGGTTATTACTTTTATCTTTTAATAAACATAATGTTGTGACAAAAAAAAAAAAAAACATTCCAAAGTGGAACTAAAGATTAAATGCATTTCCCAGCATAAACACAAGACAATCAGTTAAATGGTAATGAAACTAAAAACACATATTCACAATCTGAGCTAAAGATGAGCAGCACCAGCTCACTCTCTCCTCCGTGTCTTGGGTTGGCCGGCGTAAAACTGCTCTCATCTTTTTAATAGTCTGCTCTTATGAGACAGCTGTAAAGGGGGGTGCTGGGATGTGTGGATGTTAGATGTTAATTTGTGCCGTAATAGCTTTTCTCGGCGGAATTGCAAATTCTCTTAAATGTCACTTGCAGCATCACGGCTCAGACAGCCAGGGTCCGTGCGGATAGCAGAGCTCTCTCTCTCTCTCTCTGTATCGTGCTACTTTTAATTTGCAGTAATACAGTAGCGCTGTCAGATTAATGGCTGGTGTGACACCTGTGTCCCCGCGGCCTGCTCTCTCAGCTCCGCCGTGTACATAACGCGTGTCACAGCGCATTATCTCTCTGCTCGGCTCGTAATGGGCCCAGCGTCTGAGGCCGCTGCTGACTCCAAACCTACTGTAAGAACTGTTGGCCTCTCTTGGCATGCTGCCACAACCGGGACCCAAAAAACCCTCCTTATACCACTAAGATCTGTTACATTGCATCTGACAGTGCTGCGTTTAAAAAACTCGCAGTGGTTTTCTCAGAAAACGGTTGTTTTCAGTGCATCTTGATTGTGTGGTGGTTTAAGAAACTGTCCAAAGCAACGAGTCAAATCTGACTAAATTGCCTTTCTTAATACACGTTCCTGCATCTGTTTTCCTGATTAATTTGGGAAATTACTTCACATTATGGAAGTAAAATGCACTGGAAAAAAAGATTTTTTCATTTAGACTAAGATTATTGGGAGCGCATTTAATATTTCAGCCTTTCTACTTCAACAATTCACATTTAATTCAGTATGTTACTTGCTTTTTCTTTGTAATTATTTGTGAAATTTATCAGCAATTTCTGAATGAAAAATGTTTGAAGGTAAATCCTGAAAATTTGCAATACATGTTAGTTCCATAAAGTGAAAACTAGGATAAATTCCTCACATTATGGTAGTAAAATGCACAGTAAATAAAACAAGGATTCATAGAGTGTGTTTTCAGCCTCTCAAATTTCACATTTAATTCAAGGAGGTACGTGGAATTTCTTTGTAATTTTTCAAAGTAGTAAATAAAAATAAAGACTATTGGTGTACGTTGGTGTAGTTTTTCTACTTCAGAATTTCACATTTAATTCAGCGTTACTTGCCGTTTCTTTGTTAATATTTGTAGTATACTAACAACATACTAACAATTTCTGAGAGAAAATTACTGTATATTTTACTGTACATTTTACTTCTATAATGTGAAAACTAGGGGGGGAAATTCATGACATTATGAAAGTAAGTTACAAATAAAACATTTTTGGAGAATAGTATTTCAGATTTTTTATTTCAAAATTTCATGTTTATTTTCATTTTAATTGTTTAATGTTTTTTAAAGTCACTTAATTCAAGATAAAAAACTTTTTTTTGCAATTATTAATGAAATTTACTAGCAATTTTTGAGTGAATTTTTTTCAAAGTAAATTTACTGTACATTTTACTTCCATAATGTAATATGTAGGAAAATGTATTATAATTATCAAAATATTTTTTGTATTTTTTTTTTTTTTGCAATCTGTTACTGGCTGTTTCTTCGTAATTATTCACTCAAAACGTCATTCACTCATTTGTTTACAGTGGATTTTACTTATAAAGTGACAAATTTTGTTTCAATCAACAATGCATGTTGACTTTAAACTTGAATTTTACATTCTATATTTACTATATTTTGCTGCAGGGAAGACATTGTTTTAAAAGCATCTTTAGCTGAATTTGTGTGTGTGTGTGGCTGCAGGTTCATCTGGCAAAGATAAAGTACACCTACTCTGGATTCCAGGTGTCTGCAGTCTGTGCTGTGTGTGTGTGTTTGTGTGTGTGTGTGTGTGTGTGTGTGCACGCATCACATGACCGTTTGTGAAGTTATACATAACATAATCCTGCCCTCCTCCTCTCCTCTCTCTCTCCTCCACCTCTTCATCCCCATCGCTTAAATCAAGAAAATGGCCACGCATCAAGAGGATCATTTGGGCCCGAGAACAACCCTCAAAACAGTCAATCATCTTAAAGACGCACACAGACGCACACAAGCAGATCTGAAGTCTCCCATCATTCCTGCCGCCGCTGATGTCACCCCTGCGCCCTTGCAGCATCTGACAGCAAGAAAACCGATGAACCCAATGGAACAGAAACGACTGCGAGTGCAACGCTCTAATCACAAGAACGACTCTTTCTGTGCGCAGCGGATCACGTGCTGCTGAATGCGGAACTCTATATGGAAATGGCAGTTGCATGGTTGGCACATGACATGCATGCTGCTATCTTTGCTTTGCTGTTAAGTTAATCACCTATTGCCACTCATCATTTATGACATACATAATCTCTCTAGAGCCACAAGAAAATGATATCATAGCAATTCTGGCGACTGATGGCACCACATGAATGTACACGGATCACAAAACCCTTCGCCAGCAAAGACGGTGAGCTGTGACGTCAAAGTCAGCAGACAGGAAAACATGTAA
Organism: Barbus barbus; assembly: GCF_936440315.1. Lineage (NCBI taxonomy): Eukaryota > Metazoa > Chordata > Actinopteri > Cypriniformes > Cyprinidae > Barbus > Barbus barbus. The sequence continues at coordinate 26,990,579 of NC_136760.1, forward strand.
GTGCGTTTATAATTTCTCTTAGCTCTCTCTCACTCATTGTTGCACTATATTGCAACTTTTGAGGTAAAACTAGTCACTGGATTTGCCAAAAAGCCATAAAATCTTTGAAAGATATGCATTGTTTTGTCTGAGATATGTAAAGGAATGTTATGTGCTATCCACAAGCAAAACTGCATATTTTAGTATATTTTCAATCATTTATACAATGTATTATTAATATTAGTTATTATTGATCAAATTAATGTTAATATTAAATATTAGTTCATAATAATTTATACTGTGACAATATACAAAATATTTTAAAAGTTCAGAGTCTGTAAGGCTGAAAGAAGACTTTTTTGCTCAACAAGACTGCATTTATTTGATCAAAAATACAGTAACAATAGAAATAGTGTGAAATATTACAACAATTTAAAGGAACTGTTTTCTATTTGAATATATTTTAAAATGTAATTTATGAAAAAATTCAGCATCGTTTGATTAATCATGATCCTTAAATTATTGGAATATGCTGATTTGCTGCTCAAGAAACATTATTATTATTATTATCAGTGTCGAAAATAGTTATGCTATGTCATATTTCTGTGGAAACTATGATGCATTAATGAATAGAAAGTTCAAAATAACAGCATTTATTTGAAATGGAGACCTTTATAAAATGCATGTCAATCTGAAATCAAACAATAAGTGGATGATCGTTGGCCAGAACTGTGACCAGATGCACCGATAGTCAAAGTAAGAGCCTTGAGAGAGAGAGAGGTCCTTGAGCTAAATGTCCTCTTAAGACTGTCGCTCTTGTTTGACTGAGTTTGTTAGTTGGCTACATCATCTTGACATGTAATTACCAAAGCTCTCTTAATCACTGCAGTGCAGATTAATAACAGGGGGCTCCTGTGGGGGTCACATCACCACATCAAACCCCTCTCTGCCTCGCTCTGAGTCACACACTTGATAAATACTGCACCCAATCATTACACATTCAAGGGCAATCTGCTCTGAATATTATATTCCAAAAATAAAGAGTAGATTTAAACAGAAAACTGACTGTGAATGCATAATACAAAAGCACAGTGGACAGTCCGATTCATCAGATACCAGGTATTTCTGCTTATCCAAATATACACCTCATATGCTCGCTTATGAACAGATAAATAAAAATAGAAATAATAAAATGTAACAATATTCATTGAAAATAAATATTAAAAACTATGAAGTTAAACATGTAATAATAATAGCCATAATAATAATAATAATAATAATAAAATAAATTCTATTGTTATGGCCCTGCATGGCTTCAGGAATATTTTTCTGCATGTCCTCCAAAAGAATGTGAATGAGAGAGAAACCGCAGATTTACCAGCATCTCTCTTCCTCTTTTCTCCATTGGAGCGAGGGATTCCCAGAATGCCGTTGATTGAGTAGGAGCCCACAGGGTCATTGGAGGAGCTGGAGACTGGAGGAGATGCTGTGCTGGGGACTATAAAGAGTGAAAGAGAGCGAGAGAGAAGGTAGATGATGGAAACTCTTCCCATGTATATAACATCACTTTAGAATCACTTATCTCTTGCATTGAATCTGTTTTCATAGGTACTTTGGGTTTCAAAAATCTGAGACCACTAGTGTTTGGGATTTGTCTACATTAATGCACATTATTACAAATTATACTATTGGCATGAACACAAAATGAACACAAACTCTCTTTTACATAATAACAGCAGCACTGGAGCTACATGAACAAAAGCTAATGATCACATTCTCCAGCATGGTTTGAGAGTATCTTAAACTCTGATCGCCTGTCACATAATTAATGTTACTAATTTACCTGTATTTGATTAGTCACCTAAAATGCTCATAATCTTGTCAATTTCTTCTTTATTTTATGCCATTGAGTGTAAAAAATATTATTTTTTTATTCCCTGGTTTACATTTCACTGCCGTCTCAGAATTGTCCCCTACACTTTATATGATTTATAACATAGTTCTGCTAAGTATTTATGCTGAGTTCAAAAATGTCAATAAAACTTCCCATCTCCTACAGTTTTTCACAACATAAGAATGAAGATTTTACAAATTATATAAATTAATGCTCTTATTACAATAACAAAAGCAGTCGACTAAAAAAAGAAGTATACTAAATGAAAACTTTCTGCAAAGAAGTGTAAAAACATAAATAATTTTCAGAATCATTCATACATATAAAAATGGACCAAGAATTAAACAAATAGTTGTAATCTGGCTCAGAGGAAGACATAAATAATTTTTTTATAGTTGTTTTTCTGATGTTTATGGGACAATACAACTGACTTTGGCAACTTACAAAGCAAAAATGTTACGAAATGCATCATATTTTGAAAAAGTGTGACTCAGCCCCTCAAAATTAGTTAGAAAAAAGTAGTGGATTTCTTTCAGCAAAATATGATGCAGGGCCATGCAATGAATTAAAAGACGATAAAAGTTTAGCGTGCATCTGTACTTTTGAACTAAACCACTATGACATAGTAGGAAGGCATCTGATTGTGGTTTTTCTTCTGTCATCTGCTCCAGATGCAGGTAATATCCAGCTCTGAGCAGAAAGCTTTGACCCGTAATTTGATTTGGAGGGATGACCTTGTCCACAAAGGTCCAAAGATGGCCCCTGGAGTTAATGATGTTATCTTACCTATAGTGTGTCCTGGGGTGGAAAGAGACGTCCCATCTGGTGAGGGGTGAAACGGTTGCTGAACCTTCGTCCGAATGATCCTGCACAGTAAATAAAGTACATTCACTCACATGGAACTCCAGAGCCAATGCAGTGTGCCTCGCTTTGTCCGTCTGTCTCTCTCTGATAATCTCAGATTTACTTTATATATCTCTGAGCAGACAGAACGGATAACCGTAGATGCTCAGATCCCGTTTAGCTGAGCGAGAAGCAGACTCGCTGTACCTTTAAGGTGAGATAGAGCGAAAAGCTCTCGGAGCTCTTTTGCCTTGAGTGATCTTGCAAACAAAGCATGAAATCACAACAATTCACCTCGATAATCGTGTGTGTGTGTGTGTTTGTGTTTCGGTCCTGAGGAGAGCCTCAGGCTGGGTTCTAACGTGGATGAGGTTCTATTGATCTAGACTCTCTAGGATAAAAAGTTCTGAATTAGCCACATGGGTACCGGGATGCAAATGGAAAGCTATAAATTATATGTGACAGGAAAGCAATAGTTGCTCAGTGCGGTGTACAAGCTTACGCCAGCATTTGATTCTGTTAATCTGAACGGCACTTTGGGAAAAAGGCCCGCTGTCACGCTCATTTGTAAACTTTAGATCTATTCATCACCAGTGGCACTGCTCCTGTTTCAGCAGACATATGCAAACAAATGCACTGGAAGCCACCTTTGTGCTGCACGCAAAAACCATGCCTTTTTTTGTGTGACGTATTTTTCATTTCATGCCCCATGAAGATTATTGATTGTAAAAATATTTAGAATAGACCACGGATACTAGTCAAAGAGCTAATTTATTTCCATTAAAATGAGTGTGCTGCTAATATTGATATCTGCGGAAATAAACATCAGCTTTGAGGATGTATCCTCGGGGCATTGAAACAGAGAATGGAAAGACTGTGCAGTGACAACATATCAATATTATATTTCATTTCTCTCTTTAAAACCATAGTTTGACCCCCTCGCATGGCCTGGGGAGAATAAATCTGCAGACTTTATCCACAATCTATGTTTCTGTTATCGAATAAGTCATTTGGAAGAGTGAATTAATGTCTGGCTTGTGACTGAAAATCCTCGGAAGAAATATTAAAATTGCTTTACATGTGAATCAGTAATATTGAGCGCTGTTGAGGAGGTTTTTATAAGTCTGGCGGTTTCGGTGCTGTCACTTCTTGGCTGTGGAGACACTTTAGTACAACAGAAACTCTGTAACACTTAATAATGTATGTTAAAGAAAAGTGTCGCGAGTCTGAACATCAACCTCTCACTGTCAACAGGCCGGGGCTCAGTGTGCACACACGACTATAGGGCTTTTTTCTTTCATGCAACATTTTCAGTTGCTGATGCAACTGATTCTCTTATTGTACACCACAACTTAATGCATCCGCAGACTCTTCTTTGCAAGTTGCAAGCTGACTTTTATCAGAATTCCCAAATGATTTTATATTATATTAACAGATTCAGCTTGGTTTTAGATTTATTCAATAATCCTTATTTAACAATCCATACATTGCTTCATGCATACGTATATCAACATACTGTTAGCTACAAACAGACATAAAGGTGGAATAAATTGTGTTTCATTAAAGTTAAGCTATTGCTAATACAGTCTTTAAAAGGAGTCACTTTTTCCTGCATTCATATTTTAATTCCCCTCATAAACAAAGACCTGTTTCCTGTTTCAAAATAGCCAGACTGAATTCAATTAGATTTTAGAGACATTTAAAGGCTTGGGTAATTACATTAACGTACATTTTGCATTTATCTCACAAGTTCATGTCAAAAGGCGTTCAAATGGCCCTTTTTAGGTGACCATGAGGCATGAAATGAATTTTTTTCTAGCCTTCTCTTCTGTTGTGTGAGGCGCTCTATTCTTCACCATCAACTCATTAAAATGTAATGCAGAGTCTGGTTTTATGGAAGAGTGAATCTTAACCAAAGTTCAGCGCCTCACTGCTTCTTTTTACCGGTTTGATTTTCCACACAAATCTAACACACCACCCTAAACCAGCATTTTAAGGATGTAAATAGGATCATATTGGATTATGGATTATGCATGCTGCAGGTTTCCCATATATTGTAGGCTGGGTGGTATAATATCGATCATTATTCCAGTTGGAACAAAAATAAAAATGTTAAGAATATAACCTTGTGAATTGTTATAAAGAAAAAACACCACTTTCATTATTTGTCTATTTCACAGCAGTATTAACTGTGTAAGAATATATTTTAATATATACTCAAATAAGCAATTTATTCTCTTGATTTTGTTCATTTGGGAATCTGAATATGATGAAATATGAAAACTCCAGTCTTCTTCTTAATATAGATTATTTTGGAGAATAGAAGGAACCGATAAATATCAGTATAAACAGTAATGGAGCAACTCTGTGTCTCTTTTAGCAGGTCTGATCGCCGTTCATTGATCGGTTTTCACGGTCAGATGAGATTGTAGAGCTTCAGTCTGTCATTGTTGCGGTGGTTTGAAGCAGGGGATTGAATTTCATCCACAAGACCACCGGCAAAGCCACAGAACAGAGCTTTTTACTGCAACAATGGACAGCCTAATATTAACCAAAATATATGATAATTAGCCTACTATAGGCCTAATGAATTTCAAAGCATTTTTACTTCAAAATAAGCGATTTTAGATAAATGTTTTGGAAAGCTTTTAAATTTTTTTGTCCCTCAACGAATAAAATAGAAAGAACGGTTCGATTAAAGTTTATAGCCTACTAAGTGTTTTTTTTTATATATATATATATAATTTGTAATAGGTCGAGGGACGTCAAATGAATTAGTTTTGCATTTAAATAGGCTATAGGTACGTTTCAAATATTTGCGGTATAATTCAATGTAAAGGTTTAAAAGCTACGATTAAAAGTTGGTCAACAAGCGTTTGCTCTTTCACCTGAGCTGGTAACCATAGCAACCGTCCTCTTCTCGACCACCTTCAGGTGAGATCAGTCATCGGGACGAAACACAAATAGACTATTATAATAGGCAAAAAGCCACACAGGCTAATATGGTTCAAAACGTCTTTGCGGAAACGCCAAAGACGTTTTATCTCAGAAAAAGAAGACTGCATTATTGGCATATCAGTTATTGATAAATGACTGGGTTTCCTCACCTGTTTATGGAGGAGACGCTGGGGACGGTGTCGTTATCGCAGATGCCCTCCGCCAGCAGCCTGTCCCGGATCTCCCAGGCGAACATGGTGGGATTCTGGCGTTTATAGTCTGCTATTTTATCCACCACCTTCGGCGTGGCCACTTTAGGTTTGGATCCTCCGATGACTCCAGGCTTTATGCTGCCAGTCTCATAATACCTGCAGAAACACGTGTAAATCTGATTTTCATAACCTAATGACAATCAACAACAGATGCGTGCTAGCAAAGCCATGAAAATGTTTTATCTAAGCTACTTAACACGGCCCATAGCAGCACTAGTAGGAAATTATCATATGATTAGAATACTAATTTAAAATTTTGCGCAGCAGGACATTAAACAGCCCATCTGTTTTAGTTACCCACTTATTAATCTAAGATGAAGAGGGAGAGAGAGAAAAAATCTATTTGAAACGGAATTCTATACATTGATGACCAAACTACAATAAACTAAGCTAAAATCTATTTATTTTAGAAACATTTTTGGATTTATAAATCAATTTATCATTAAATCCATTATAAAACGGGCAGGCAATGAATGAACAAGCTCATTAGCATTTCTACTTCTAGCTGTTGACCTTACTGAAACAGCCTGAACTAGCAAATTATTTTTATTTTAATGATGAATCATTTAAAAGCATTCAAATCATTAGTCAAATACTTGATTTTTAAGCGCGTATGACCAAAATAGCCTACATGTATTGGCTTTTTTTCTGTAAAATAAAAGGCATTTAAAGCACTTTTGGATTTTTATGGTCTGTTATGGAAACCCGTTTTTGTGAAGATAATTAAAATCATGGATCTTTAGCTCAAGTGATTAATTTGGTTTAGTTGATTTCAAATTGGGTAATAATCGGGGAAAACGCGCATGATTCTCAACCCTGCGCTAGAGTATACGATTTCAATTCATTTTCTCTGCCAGTATGTTGGGTTGTTCGTCATGCAAACTAAAACTATTGCAGCATGTTGCTAATTCTTTTCAAATGATTATTCATCCAGTTTGTTGAGAGCTCATTAATTGGGAGATCACGTTAATACTTCTAAAATTTGATTGTAAATTAGTGATGGTTAAAAAGGGTGAAAAAAGCACCTGAAACACACTTTACATCAACTGCTGCGTTGTTCTTCAATTGTGCGTCTCGCACTGAGTAAATGTCATGTTGTAGGGTCTCACCTGCCCAGGATCTTGCTGACGCAGCCGTGACTGACCCTCAGCTGTCTGGAGATGTCACAGGGTCGGACCCCTTGATGCGCGAGCTCCACGATTCTCTGGCGCACGACGTCAGGTAAAGGCCTTCCGTTCACGAACATCCCCCCCAGCTGGTTCACTCCCCCGTGCCCTATACCGGAGACAACAGCAACAAACACCCAGAACATAACATTACATACAGCCCGTCAGTGACGCACGTCACATTCGCCCAATTAACAAAAGACGCGTTCTGTACGGCCACACACGAGTTCCAAAACGCAAGAAAGGTTAATTGCAATCAAACGCACTTTGTGCTAATGAATCCCTGACTGTACTCACATCAAGTCACTGAATAAACAAACGCAAATGAATATATGCAATGAAAAATAATTCTGCATAAACTACCTGCTTTATTTTCGTTTGTATACATGTGCCCAGCGAAAACATGCACAAACATATATTATATTAGTTCATTTACAATATTATTGGTAGAATAATATTATTACTACATTTTATTTTCTATAATAATTTAAAACTTTGCAATATATTATTATATGCATATGCATTTATATTTATTATAGAAAAAGAAATGCATAGGCTAGGCTATATAAATATATATATATTCGTAAATATAAATATATATTTTGTATATATTGTATTTCTAAATCCAAACAGTTGCGTAAACAGAATGACTATCAGTAGCATTTTTTAAGCGTTTCACAAATTCTCTATAGGCTCGAAATATTAACATTTATTTCCGTCTATATGTTTTCTAGTGATGCACATTAAACTCCTGTCCTGGTTGTTGAACCAACACTGGGGTTTGTTACTCGTAGGTGAGCGATTAAATTACACGAGCATTTATTGTTTTCATTCCCTAGATATAAATTATTAAACAGTTTTGTTTGATCACGTTACATATTGTTATTCTCAATTGATTGTTTTTCTGAAAAGATTCTGTTTGAATTCAATTTAAAGTCCAAAGCTTGATGCAGAACGATTTAGCAATTGAATGGTATATTTACAAATGTACAGTTTTTGCTTTGACAAATCACGAATATTTACTACTTTAAATCGAAGTGGAATTCTCTCAATATTATCAATATTTTGGTCTTTTTTAATTCATTGCATTCACATTCTCTTTTATTTAAAAAAATAATGCAAAAAACGCATGCTTTAATTTCCACCACCAACCACACGCAGGCATATTAATCTCGATTATTAACCGAGTTCTTTAATGTTTCTGTTTTATATTGATTTATTATCTTATTTTCCCTAAATGCAATTTAAGAACAGTGTATTTTTATTATTTCTTTTTTTAATCCGGAAGCTTAATAATTTCCTGTTCCAGTGAGGATCTTAATTGGCTCAAATGTGAAAGACATTCTCCAGATAAACTCCAGTGTAACTCACGGTGCATGGCGGAGAAGGGGTCTGCCTTACAGTGAATATCCATCGGATAACAGAGAAAGGACAGATAATCAACTGAAGTCGCCGTCTCGTCTTTCTTACACACAGAACAACTGAAAGAAACGGAGAAGACGTAAGGTGAATCCAGCCGAGGAGAGGGGAACTTCGGAAAGTTGCAAATGGACGCAGGATTTGTCAGGTGTCAGACATGACCGTGCGTTCTAGGTCAGAACAAAGTGCTTTCAGAGCAATAGATGCTTAAATGTTTTCAGCACGCATGCTTTCCCCAGAACTCGTTTTCCAGCCTTCGTCCCATCCATCTGCGTGTTAGTATCTCTTATATCCCGGTGGTCTCGGTTAGCAGGTGCGGGGCTGCCGGGTTTGGGTTCTGCGCATGGATGACAGATTGCAGAACCATTGGAGACTGCGGGTTTCCTGTGCCCAGCTTTCCCTCGATAACAACACGATGCGTTCGCACGCGCGCACGGCCCGGGACTGAAGGACTTGGGTCACTCGTGTTGGTTTGTAAAAGCTCCAGCCCCCTCCTTTACGCGGACCCCCTTTCGCCACTATGGATGAGTGTATCAGACAAAGGCAGTAGATTCCAGCACTTTGTGATTCGTTCAGATGAAGCTCCATCCTCCTGTCACTCCAAAAGGGGAGGGAGAAATTCAGCGCCTCTAAGTGAACGAGAGTTTAGTGGAAATCGAGCGAAGATGAGAGCAAATCATTTGCTTTTCTTTGTGATATAATAGTCTACGACTTATGAGGGATTCTATCAAATCAGAATTGCGTATTTTCTCCCGTGTCCTTAATGAATCATATCAATTCCGTAACGAATAACAAACTAGCGTACAGGCAATAAGATGCGTAAAATGAGCGTTTTTATTAAATTAACCTTCACATTCAGTCAACATCTCACAGTAAGGCTCAGAATAAAAGCGCACAGCTGTGGCCTCCGAAATACTATTCCAAATACGCATCTTGCTGGAAAAGCGCAGCTCTGATGTCATTAATGGAGAGGTCGATGGTGTGATTATGGTTTGATTTAAACACCATCTTGTTTTGATTTGCTGCGCTCGTCTCTGCGGCGAGCAGCTTTGGATCGGGTCAGACTGACAGAGACTGACTGTAGGTGGCGCTATATCGTCTCCAAACGGAGACAAAACAAACAAAGATTTGATAAATATACTGTATATTCATTTTGTATCGTTACAGAATTTGAGAAAAAAGAAAATATTACAGTTCTATTGTACGGTATTCTCTTGACTGCAGGCAGCGCTGTATTGTTGCTGTATTAGTTCTAAATCTCTAACACATATTACTTCATTTACGGTCTCAATTCAGACTTTTTTAGGTGTTAGGTAAAAGTAAATATTATACATGTGTACATTATTCCCTCTAGGAATGCAAATGTTTTATCATATAAATATCATAATTTAAATTTGGTCCCAGAAAAGTTCGGGATGGCCTCTTCCAGACACACCTGCACCTTTTTTTGACTCGGTGAAAAAAGTAAGTAAGTAAGTTTTTGTAAGTCTTTTACCTTTATTCACTGTTTGATGTTGTACCTGTAATTTACAAGAGAGAATGGCCTTATTTCCGTGCGACTTCCCTCAGAGATCTGCAATAAAACCGCTTTGCTTTATGAGAAAGCAAATATACTAAATTGCAGATTTGATGGGAGTCATTCTAAATCAAATAAAAGTAATTAAAAACTAAATAATTGAAAATGTTTTACTACAAAATGTCATTTCAAGATTTGGAAGGGTTTAAGTGAAATTTATAGAAAAGTATCATTTTATTTAAAATATTAATGCACACAATATTGCCTCATACAATATTTAAGAATGTGACATTTTTTTAGAATGTATGTTATGTTTAGTTATTTGATGGTGATATTTTATAAACAGAATGAAATACTCGCTGGCACTATAAAGACTGCAGAAAGCGGTAGTAAAGCGGAAATGTTTTGGACGGATCTCTGAGGGACGCAGGGGGCAAGTCGGCTAGTCTGCCTCCTAGTTAGGTTAGAGGATGATTTTTCTTTCTCCTGGTGTTTTTGGAGGAGCTTCTGGTACAATATGTAGCACTGCGGGCTCTAATTTCACCCTCCGTTGCACACCTTCCCCAAAGCTAGGGTTTTTTTCTCTCTCTCTCTGTGAGACCCCCTCCCAGCCTTTCCCCCCTGCCCTTGTGCTCTCTGCGTTTTTTGCTCTTTTTTTGTAGACTTCTAAAATTAAATGTTAGTGTTTTTGTCACCCTTGGAGAAATTTCACACTGAATTTGAGCAGACACTGTAAATCATAGCAGGACTTGGCCTTATGTGTTTGAGTCCGTCAGGGTTTCAGATGCACGAGGAATTTTTATTAAAAGCAATTTATTAAAAGCATTCAAACAGCAATAAACTGAATCACACATAATCATTAACGGATCTACTATAAATAAACTAGAACATAACAAAACTAAACCAATTGAAAAAAAATGAAATAAAATATATGTAACAGTTTAATGTCACTCTTACATATTTATAGTAACAGTAATATTAATACTATGGGTATTAATCCCACCTGAGGACGTGCAACTGAAAAAAACCAGCCTGCAAGCGATGCAAAGTAAAATGTAAAATCTTAAAATAACATAAGAAATAATAAACAAAATCAAACATTTTGGGAGTTAATTTCATTAGGGCCTTGGGATCTGACAGTGAGTAATCCATCTTCTCTCCGGCGCTGTTCAGAGTCTCTCCAAACACAGACGGGAACCACACACACTCCTCCCGAAGATGGATCTCTCCGTTCGTTCCGGCTCTCCTCTGTTCTTCCTCGTCGTTCTGCTGAGCATTGAGGAAGCTCATTTGGCCAGAGGTGAAGATATTTCCTCGTTCTCTCAGCCTCCCGTTCTCATGGTAACGTCACTGATCGATCAGAGCAGCGCGCGCTTCATTAGCGAGCATCAGCAGAAGTGAGTCTGACTCCGAGCGACTCTGTTTAAGCTATCAGTTATGGTTATGCATCTTACAGAATGGCGAGGAGTTAGTCTATTTTAGAGCTGCTTTAAGTAGTCTAATATGATTATTTCTGTCACTGTGTACTGTTTTGAATATGTGCATGCATATGAACGTCACACGGAAGTCAAACGTGTAGGAATGTTCATATTCCGAATTAAATATTTATAAAATATTATTCTTATTAGATTCGATTTTTCGAATTTTTATTCCCTTTGCAATGTATGAAGATAATTCGTTTGTTTATTGTTTATTTGATAAATATTTATAAAATATTTCAGTGACAGTTATGGGCACATTAACACCGCAGATTTTTTTGGCTAAACACGACCTTTTTCAATTTAAAGTGAAATTACAACCTTTAACTAACTAAACACTAAAACGATTGGCATAGAAAAACATAATGGAACCCTGAAGTCAACAGGACAGTGTAAAATGAAGGGATTTGGGCCCCGAGCTTGTGTTGTGAGGGGACAGATGGAGGCTTCACGCGAGAGATTGATTCTGCGCTCGCTTTTAATTTCGACATAATTAATTAGATCATTACAACAGTTTTCCATTGATCTTGCCATTTAGGCCCAAAATTAAAAGGTGAATCAGTTAGCTGTTAGATATATGTTGTCTATTAACAAAGGCATATTAGTAAATAAATGGAAACACGCACTCAGTGCATATGTAATTCTGTGCTTCCCAGAGAAATGTGCACGCAGACAGCAGAGCTATATATAGGCATATATACAGAACATATATACAGTGTGACAAAAATGCATTCATTCATTCACTGATTCATCCATGCATGTCCTATATTGTGAAATTAAATTTATAATGAAACAACGCAATTAAACTTAAAAAATTAAAGGAAATGTTTTTAAAAATTGTAAAAATGTAAAACAACAGCAGCAACAATAACTACAATAATATCAAGATTATACAGTAATTAATATCATATACTATAATATTTATTATTATTATTATTATTTCTGATCGATCAAATCAGTCTGAAGTATAGCATCTTGACATGAGGAGTGTCTGTGTTCAGCACGTGTTGTCTAAGTACATTCACAGGCCATTTAAAGTTACTGCCTTCCATGAAAAGCATCAGAAATTACGCCGAGAAATGAAAGTTCAATATTTAACTTTTACTGCTGTTCAGCCCACGTTTTAGATCATAAACCTGATTTTGCAGAAATATGCCTTTTAGAGCCCAGTCGTAAAATGCAATACGCTGGAAATATAAATTAGGAAACGAAATGAGAAATTCTTCACAGATGAAAAAACAGCAGGATGACGATCTTCCGTCTCCCGGTCACTCCTTCTCGCTCTCTTTTTATCTCTTTAATACCCAAAATCAAAGTAGCGAGGAATATAATAATATTATAATTATATAATAATTTTCTTATAATTATAATAAGATAATATATTTTAATGTAATATAATATCTATGCTTGTGCTTATTTTGTGATGAGGCAGAGAGAAAGTAAAAATAACTCGTAAATAAAAAGAAAAATGAAGAAACACCTAATATAGTGCAGTTACAGCTCAAGTCATGCTCTGCTTTATTTTGCTCATCCTGAAGTGTCCCACAGGCTAATAATCAGGTTAATCTGTCTGATATTAAGCACACTAGGGATGTAAAATCCAGCACATGAGAATCAGAGGTTCATACAATATGCAGATTTAGAAAGAATTCCTAAATGTGCCCCGAAGTGTTTAAATATAAATAGTGTTGAGGTTATGCCTGGCTTTTTCACTGCTGCTGTCAAGGGAAAATGGAAAATTATAAGTCCTTAAACTGTTCACGCTTTACTGGTCAAACTTGGCTCTCATCTGAACTAAAAAAGTGTTCTTGTCAAATGAGCAGATCTATTCTTAGCACATCTCAAGTCAGAAGTTAGATTAATCGGCTCTGTGTTTTGTTAGGCATTGATTAGAGTCAGTAGCCAATGATGTGAAGTTTGAAGATGGTGACAGACCAGTTTTCCCAGTGCATGCCCTAAAGCAGGCCCATAGTGCCTCTCTCTCTCTCTCTCTCTCTCTCTCTGTCTGTCTGTGTGTGTGTGTGTCTCTCACAGCTGCGCTGCTCTGAAGTGACAAAAAACAGCTTTTTTGCACCCCGGTGCAATATGGGAACCAGCCCGTCTGTCCAAGTCGGCCCTTGGGCATCATCTCTCATCCGTGTGGCCCGTGGCATCAGACAGGCTCTCTTCTCGAGTCTGTAGTTATGCTAATACTCTCATCATTTATCCGGACACAAACATTCCACTATTGTGTGAATAATTTGTAATTAATTCGTTGAAAGGGGAACAGAAGAGTGTCCGCCTCTAACTGAGAGATAATGCTTTGACAGGTAAATAAATACATGTGTTTTTCAATGAGAATGAATAATTGGACTCTTGAAATACTGATGTGTTTTTCCCTGTTTCTCATGCAGCTTCTTATATGTGCACACAACATGTGTTCTTTATAGGTAAGACAAACAATTTTTATTATGAGATATAATAAGAAATAAAATAATCATTATTTCTTTGATATTTAGTGTCGACGTCTGTTGAAGTTTCAAACTTAGATTTTTCTCCTGATAATAAAATGCTAGTGGTCTCATATGAGATCTCAACAACTTTATTACTGTATGTTAAAAAATATCTCATTAGTGTCTAATTTTATTTCGTCTAACACAGTTTAGGAGAAACCAGTGTTATATATCAATGAGGTACTACTCTAGTTTATAGTTTTTTTTTTTTTAGATTTTCTGCTTTTATTTTCTAATTGTTGTGTGTATTTTTGTCATTTTTATTAGTTTTTTATATGTCTATATAGTTTTCATAATTTTTATTTCACTTTGTTTTTGTCATTTTACATCAAGGATTTGTGACAGGATTTTGTCACACGTTTTTAAGGATTTATTTCAGTTAATATTTATTTTATTAAAAATAATTTTTTAAAGTTCTAGTTTGTTAACTATACTAACCCATGGGAGAAACACCTAAAATCATGTAATGTTTTTGAGTCTATTCTGTGGGTAAAGGCTGCATTTATTTGATCAAAATACAGTAAAAATTCTAATACTGGGAGATGTTATTACAATTTAAGTGATTTCTATTTGAATATATTTTTAAATTTAAGTGATGCAAAGCTGAATTTCCATTATCATTAATCCAGTCTTCAGTGTCACATGATCCTTTAGATATATATTAATTTGTTGCTACATTTCTTCTTAAAGGTGTCCTGTTTGATCAAATGAATGCATCTTTGCTGAATAAAAGTGTATATATATATATATATATATATAATTATTATTATTGTTATTATATTATATTATTTAAACTTAATGACCCCAAACTTTTGAACAATATATATAAAAATAAACTGTTTTATAAATATCCCCAGGTATTTTATTCATTCAAAGTAGGTTTAAAGTTTCCTTTAAAGGCAGTATGATTGTGCTGACTACCTTTTTCAATAGTTTTGATGCCAGCAGTGTGCATGCAGTGCCTCAAAATGCTGCCTGCATAGTGAGCTCACTAAGATTTGGAGCCGAACCCTGCTGTCTCCATTGCTCTGACTTCAGCATTTCGTTCATTTTACAAAACATACTTTCACAAGTTAAGCGACAGCAGGTTCTTTCTCTCAGATCACAGAGTTAAACCACCAAGATCAATTACAATTAGACTCTGAACATTTATTACCCATAAGTCTGTGGTGTGAATCTAACCTGTGAACCCCGGAGCGGGCGGCCCAATATGGCTGCCACGGGGCGGCACTCAGCGGCACAATCAGTCCATCACGAGTAATTAAGTGCCCCCTCCGTCGGCGTGATGCAACGCTCTCTCCGCTCTCATCCATCCTGTGACACGGAGGCCGGCAGAGGAAACGAGCTCTCGTTCATCATTCCTCCCTCACTCCCAACTCACACAAACACACAAACAAATAAACACATAAACAGCCCATTACCGCCAGTCTCAGGCCTCAGCGAGCTCACGTACGGAATGAGGATGTTTTTCCTCCATACAAACGTGTCTGTGTTCTGAAGGAGCTCGGCTGGTTTTTGTGGTGAATCTGTTGAGCGCTGTCTACGGCTCAGTGCTCGGTCTGACAGGCGTCTCAGCACAGCTGGATTCTGTGTGTGTGTGTGGACTGCTGTACACATGCTTTAACACTTGTTTGCTGTTCTCATCTCATCTCAGGGTCTCACCTGTGCCAGGTAAACATCTGCTGCCGGCTCCCAGCAGGCATTGCTCTGGGTGAGGGCGTGGCATGCTCGTCTTGTGTGGCGGTGCTGCAGGTGGGCTCCGGCGGCTCAAGGGACTCTTGGAGTTATTAACAGGTAAGCAGGGCAGGAATGGTACACCGGTGGAAACAACCCCGCCAGCCTGAAGAGAGAGAAAAATGTATGTCTTTAAGCTCCGCCTACTGTAATTAT